>NC_059134.1:15993651-16307994 GCF_020740605.2 Lemur catta | reverse complement strand
CAAATCAAAATTTATCCACTCCAGAAATTCTATTTAATTCAGAACACCCATGTCCTGTACCCATCTGAGTTTACATATTCACATTTCTGCTACAGTAGTAGTAGTTGTACCTTCCTTTGTACATGTTCTTTAATTTCAAATATATATGCATTAGTTCACCAAGCAGGTTTTGAACTTCATCTTTGAACTTATATCTTACCTTCTCCTTCCCAGTCTCTCAGCATCTGGTAACAATCTCAGCCTATTTGAATTGACCAATAAATGCTAATGTCGACCTACTGTGCAGATATAACTCTGTGTGTGCATTTGTGTGCACAAGTGTCTCTGCCTGCCTGCCTGGGTAGTGTCCTGAACGAGTATGTGTAGCAGAGGTGTTTGCGTGTACCAGTGTCAGCGTAAGCATACATGTATGTGGGGGTGAATTCTCCAGCTATTACAGTTAGGGAAGCTTAGACACACATCAGCACAATCCGTCAATTTCCAGACGTCATCTCTCATGATAATTTCCTGCCAAATCTTTGAGTTGCAATTAAGAACGTAGATAATTTGAACCATTTTCCTCTGCATGTTGAGATGGATTATAATCCTAATTTGATAAAGACTCTTGATGACTCATTAGCCGCCCTTGGCTTCTCCTCAGGTCAGCCGACTTCCCAGGCGCTGGAGGCAGCTGGCAGCAGAAAGGCAGCGACGCTCGGGTCATTACATGTTATTGCTTCAGCAGCACTAAAACAAAAAGACACAACAAAGCCACAGTTGCACCACAGCCCTGGAATTCTCTTTTCTTCAGCTCCTGGATTTGAGCATCAATTTTCCTTTCCTGGCTTTGAACAAAGCCTCTAATTTCCTGAAAACCAAGATGCTGTCCCCAGGGTCTTTGCCAGAGTGGCACACGAGGCATTGCAGTCTTCCCTCTACAGGCAGTGGCACAGGGAGTCACTCTACTCCTTCCCTGGTGCTGTCCCACCACAATTTCTTTCCTAGGATGGCCTCTCCGTGCCCAAAGGTTGGGGAATCCTGGAGGGAACGGCAATTTCAAGTTGTTTACAGACAACTACATCACAGCCCCCTTGCTGCCTGGGAGGAGAAGGGATCAGAAGCACAGAAAGCCCCACTCCCTCTCCCCTGGTGGAGGAGCTCCTGTTTCTTAAATACTTCACGGAAGCCAATGTCATGGTTTCCCTTGGGTCACCCACTTGACATTTTAAGGACGCTGATTCTTAGGAAGTTCGTACTTAGTGCTTGGTCTCCTGTGGACATGTGAGCAGCTGCAGACACACACATGGATGCATGCACTCATCACATGTGGACATGCAGGACGCACAGACACATGGTCACGCTGACATGTGGTCACAGTCACACAGACACACAGTCACAGGGTCACACTGACACAGCCACACTGACATAGACATCTGGTCACACTGACACAGATACAGTGAAACACAGACACACGGTCACAGGGTCACACTGACACAGTCACACTGACACACAGACACAGAGTCACACAATCACACAGACACACAGTATCACAGAAACTCCAAAACATGATCACACAATCACATGGTCACACAGATACATGGTCACAGGGACACACAGGCACATAGTCACACTGTCACAGATGCAGGGTGACTAAGCGTGTAAGGACTTCTCGGAATGGTCTTGACCCTGAGGTAGGTAAGGAGTCAGGCAGAAAAGCAGGTTTCGTCAGTGAGCAAACACACATCTTTGTTGTGTGCCTAGCGTGTGCCAGGAACCATGCTGGACGCTGGGGTACCATGGTGCACGGCAGGATGGGTAAGCTGGTGGGGACCTAGCGTGGTTGGGCCAGTGCTGCTGCACTCTGGGTTGGGGCAGGTGGGAGGGGTGGCATCCTCAGCCAGGATCAGCCTTCGAGCTCTGATTCAATTCCCTTCCTGCCCCCTGACCCCCGACAGGTGTCCTTTCACCCTGTCCTAGGCTCACTCCTTCCCTGCTGTCACAGGTAGGCTTGGGGTGAGACAAGCTGCTGCCCCCACCCCACCCCCGCCCTGCACATTCCATCAACATAGCAAATGCTTTCTGGGCAGGCCCCCTGAGGCTGTCTTCTCTGCTACCCACCCCTCCTTCCTTCCCAATGAGTCCAGGGAGATCTGAGCAGCGGGTGATGGATAGTCCTGTCTTATTGTTCCAGACTCTGAATCCAACAGGGGCCTGGGAGAGCTGTATAAATCAGAGTCTGGGCTGGGCTCTCACCAGCACGACTCGACAAGAGGAATGGAAGGCGAGGGACCATAAAACTGTCTATGGGCTAAGTTGTTTCATTTCAAGTCAGGGCCAGAGAAAGAAAATGTTTGGTTCTTGGGAGACAGACTCATTTGAATAGGATGGATAAGCTGGCAGAGGGCTTCATGTCTGGGCACTCAAAGAGGGAGGCCGGGGGAGGCTGGTCTCACAGGAGGACAGTGGTCGGGTCAAGTAGCCCTCATCTTTGGTGCCTCATTCCCACAATTTCGGGGCGGGGGGGACAGCATTTGCATCCCAAACGCGAGAATGTTTGGAAAAATTAACCTCTAGTGAGAGGGGAAGATTCTCACCCAGATGGCTGATAAATCATAATTTTCCCTTCTCTAAGGTAGGAGAAGCTGCCGGTGGAAGGAATGACAATGGGCAGCTCTAGCCATCAAACTGTGACCAGGTAAAGCAGGAGTCATTCCCAGTTCACTTATGCAGACGTTCAGTGAGCAGCTACTATGTGCCAGGCTCTATGGCAGGTGCTGGGGCCCAGAGCTGGAGAGGATGGAGTCACCTGGCCCTGCTCTTGAGGCACTCATGGTCCAGAGGGAGAGCCAGCCAGGCAGAGTCACAAACCCATGGCACGTAATCATTAGCCCTCATCACACGTTCCTTTAGCACCTGTCACAAATCCCTGCGTTTATTGGTTTGCTCACTTTTCTTCCTCATTAGACTGGGAGTGACATAAGGGGAGAAAGGAAAGGGAACCACCATTTGGGTGCCAACAATGCACTGCCACTGGACGCTTTACAGTCATTTCATTTCTACCATGGTGGTTCGTGGTAGATTTGATTGTCCTTATTTTACAGATGAGAAGATTGAGGCTCAGAGAGGTTAATTCACTTGTCCAGGGCCAAAGGTAGAATGTGGGGGAGCTGGGACTCAACCCAAGTTGGTGTGGCTCCGAAGCTCACGCCTGTCCTCCACACACTGCTCAGGGTCTCGCTCATATCTGTCTTCAGCTCCTGAAGCGGTGCCCAACTCAGGGAGCTGTTGACTCCATAAAGTAGGCAGGGGCGCGTGCAGGCGAGTGTGGGATTAATGCTGGGCAGGGAGGGGCTTGGGGAAGACTTTGCATAGGAGGGGATTTTGGAACAGTTTCAAAGAACAAATGGAGTTTGCCAAAATGACAAGGAATGAAAAGTCCATCTAGGTGGAAATGGCTTGTGCAAAATGGTGTGGAGGTGTGAAATAGTGTCACGTGTTTGGTCACCTACTCAAAAGCTCCCTCTTCACCCATGACCGCCTCTCGCCACTCCTCCCATTCCAGTCCAAAGAGACAGGAGTTCAGGAAGTAGATAAGAACCACATGGATGGCAGTGACTCAAGGGGGCCTCTGTACGATGGAGTGGAGTATTTTGTTTTGTTTTTATTGTTTCTTTCCTGGGGACTAGATTATAACTTTCATGGAGGCAGGATCCAGTCTGCTTTGCTCACAAGTATAATCCAACACCTAGACTGGTGTCTGACTAATTTTGGAATGAGTGAACAGAACTGGACCCGGAAAAGGGCATACTCTATACATCTCTGCCCTCCTATGAGGCTGACATCACTGGGCCAAACTGGAAGCCCCTCCTGTTTGGGGTCAGGAAAACCACACCTAGACAGGCACTGAGCTGAGGCCAAACGAGGTGAGGCCCACGGTCCTTGAGCCGTTGGCACAGTCCAGCTCTGCCTTCTCGGCCTCCTTCTGTCTAGTTCAGGAGCTGACACCAGGACGTGCACAGAGAAAGGGGGTGAGGAGCAGACCCTGGGCCTGCCCCGAGTCTTCAGCTTATGCTAAAGGGACAAGAGCCCTTAAAGGGCAGGTGCCTGAGGAACACCAATGTTTAAGGGAGAACTTGAAGAAGAGGAGCCTATGAGAGAAAGTGAGGAGTGCCCAGAGTGCTATGAGACCCAGAATGACACTGGTCACCCACCACCTTCTTCTCTGGCTTTGTGACTATCACCCCAGAGAAGCCTGTGAATCGCCAGCCCAGTCTCTAGAAACTGCAAGGGTATTAACCAAGGGCAACAAGAATGGGAGAGAATACAAACAAACAGTGGACTAGAGAGTTCCAAAATTGTTTATCTGAAAAAATAAAGAGGGAAGAGTCGTAACTGGCTCAAGAGAGAGAAGTCACAGCCACCGGGGCCTGTGCTGGGGGCTGATCCACTCTGTAGAACCCCGTGAGGCTGAGCCTTCTGCGGCAGCACACGCCATGGCACTAGGGTCAGGTGCCTGGCTGGACGGCGGCTGGGGGTGGGAAGTCCCACACAGCCAGTCAGCCTGTCTCCTCTGTGCCCCAGGAAGCAAGAGTTTTTTATTTGGAGAAACTGAAAATGAACAATATTGGACTTGGGAAAATCAAATATGATGGAGAGTAAAAAGAATTAAGGACAAGTCTGCATGCTGAACCGTGTGGCCTTCAGTCCTTTTGCTGGCCTTGCTAACAACTCCTGAACATCCCCAGCCTTAGCGAGTGGATTGGAAGGACTGAACAGCTCCAGAGAGAACTCCAGTTACTGACATCCAAAGGTCCCACGATAAGAAGGTTGGTTTGCCACCTGATCACCCTACATGAAGCCCACCAGTCAACAAACTCTGCCCAATTACATACCTAGCTTCAAAATCAACCTTCAGTGCTCCTTCTTAAGTGTGAATAAGCACAGGAGCACCATGTACTTAAAGAAAGCCTCAAACATGAAAGAGGGAGACTGAAATAAACAGGAAAAAGGGAGGTCTGGGGCAATAGAGGTTTTGCAAGGAGCAAAAGAAACATTCAATAAGAGCAATAACACTTCAAAAACACATCTTATTAAAAAGACAAGAAGAAGTGTCATATGAAACAAGATTGCAATGAAAACAGAAAATTTTAATGTGAAAGGTCTCTTTGAAATTAAAAATATCACTGAACATTTTTTTTAAAACTCAGTATAAGGTTTAGAAGATAAAATTGAGGAAATCTCCCAAAGAGTGAATCAAAAAGAAAAAAAAGGATAATAGGGAGAGAAATAAAGGATATTAGTCTTTCCTGATTAGTCAAGCACAAAGAATGGAAAAAATACATACCAATGCCAGCCACCATCATTATCATGGCATTTTGGAACATAAGGGTAAAGAAAGGTCCTAAAATCTTATAAAAAGAAAAACACAGATAAAATAAATAAGAATAAAAACATTAAACTTTTTTAAAAAAGCAACATCAAATATTAAGAGATAACAGTGAAAAACATTCTGAAAGAAAATGTTTTTTAATCTAAAATTCCACTTTGACATGGATGACAGAGCAAGACCCTGTCTCTAAAAAAAAAAATACTACAAATACAAAAATAAAATCCTATACCCAAATAAATTATTAGTCACATATCAGAATAGTCTAGAGATATTTTCAAATACCCATTAACTCAAGAACTTTACCTTCTATCCTCCCTTTCTTACTAAGTTATTGGAGGATGGGATTTGGTAAAGTTAGATGACAGTCCAATGTAGAATACATGGAATTCTGGAACCAAGAGATCTAACACAGAAAGGCAATAAAGGAAATATTCAAAATGACAATAAATTGAAACCTCTTGATGACAGTTACACAGCATTCCTATAAAGCAGCAAATTTAGACTGAAACAGAGAAACAGAAAAAGGGATTACTATGGGGGAGAAAAATAAAACAGAATGTATGGAAAATACTATTGGCAGGTATGTAGCAGAGATGTTGCACCGTTTGGAAAAAAGTAATTATAAGTACACTTGGAAACTAAGTCAATAAAAAAGGAAGCAATTATCAACTCCAGGAAAAACAAAGGCTTGTACAAAAAAGAACACGTCATCACAGTGTACTTACTTGACTCAGTAGTAAATACTATTTGCATTGTCATTAGTATATAAACACCAAATATTGATTGAACAAAAAAAAAAAAGGTTGATGTTGGAGAACTAGGAGGAGGAGAAGTACAGGGATAAAGTTGGGAGCAAACGCTATGGGAGAGCTAAGTTATCATCTACCATGGCAGTAAATCAGTATATAATTTCTAAAATTGGTAAATCAAGAAGTAACAATATAAGTGTATTATTTAGAAACAGTGATATACACATAAAAGAAATGAGCTGTGAGAGTTGATGATGACTGCATTGGGAATGGAACCTGGGAGTGCAGAGGAGTGAGGCAAGGCAGCTGTTGATTTTTAAGCCATGCACATGTATTCTTTGATAAATAAAAACTAAACTTCTTAAAAAGAGTCCATATGGTTCACACATGGCCCTGCTTAGCTTTTCAGGGTATGAGATCAGATGATGATTTTGGGGCCAAGCTCTGATCAAAATAAATAATGCGTCTTTATCTTGGGGACCTGACACAGTGGCTGGTGGCCAATAGGATTCAATGATTAAGAAACTTGACCCTGGCCCACAAATGAGGACAGTATAGGCAATTCTCAAGCATATCACAATATTCCATGGCTGTGCGTGCTGTTCTCTCTGATTGAAATGCCTCAATAAATAAGCCTCCCAATCACCTAACTTGGTGAAGTTCTCTTCAACCTTTAAATGCTTCCAATCTATCATCTCTTCTAGAAAGCCCTTCCTGATGCCCTTCCCAGAGCTACTTGTTTCCTCATTTGGCCTATTTCTGAATCTTCAGTGTATACATCTAGCAAAGCAACCATCACCCTGTGTTTCAGTTGTAAAAACACTGTCTTTCCAACTAATTTGTGATCCTCTCTGTAGTCATCAGCTTATGCTAGTTATGCTGCAGTATAAACAACCACAAAATCTCAGTGGCTCATCACGCAAAGCTCGTCATGTTGCACATGGGCTGTGGCTCTGGCTCTACTCGATATCTTCTTTTCATTGTGGGACCCAGCTAGAGGCCCAGCCCTGTTCTGGACCTGCTACTCTCCTGGAAGATAAAAAAGAGAAAATGCAGTAAGACCATAAAATATCACTGAAATATCACTTCTGCTCAAATTTCACTGGCCAAAACAAGTCACATGACCAAGTCTGGTGTCAGACCTGGTCATGTGACTTAAACTTATCTATGATGGTCCAGATATAAACCTGTTACAGGGAGAGGCAGGAAATAACTGGGTACACTAATAATATCTGGTACAGTCTCCTTGGTAGAGTCCATATCTTGTTTTTGTATCCTGGCCCTAATGTAATGCTTGGCACTGAGTCAAGTACTCAGAGCATCTTCATTGAATTGAACTGAATTGTCAAATAATAACTTAGCCTGATACACAAACGTGAGAACAGAAGGCAATTAGAAAAAGGGAAAGGGCCTGCCATAGAGCTAGGAGGGCATCCACAACAAGCTCACAACACATGCAATAGCACCAGGGACCTGGGTTCCAATTCAGATCTGAAAGCCATTCCACCTCCCTGGCCCAGCTTTCAAACGAAGGGGCTGAACTAAATGATCTCTAGGGTCCCTTCCAGTTCTAACCTCTTAGGAGCCTGTCACGGGAGCCCTCAACCTGGGATCCTCAGTACCTGCTCACCAATCTGCCAGCTGCTACCATTCACCACAGCATCCAGTTCTATGTTTAGAAAGAAAATAAGCCCCAAAGTCACTTCATGTACTAAAATGAATTTCTAAAAACTAAAAATTCACCCATGTCAATATAAGAAAATAAAACTATACTTCAAAAATAAATAAGTTTTCAACAAAAATGTTAAGTGGCAAATGCTCCTTAAAACAAACCATTTTGTGGCTGGGCATCATGGCTCACAACTATAATCCTAGCACTCCAGGAGGCCGAGGCAGGAGGATCATTTGGGTCCAGGAGTTCTAGACCAGCCTGAGCAACACAGCAAGATTCTCATTTCTATAAAAAATAAAAATTAGTAGGGCATGGTGGCCATACCTATAGTCCCAGCTACGAGGGATGCTGAGGCAGGAGGATCTTTTGAGCCCAGGAGTTTGAGGTTGCAGTGAGCTATGATGATGCCACTGCACTCTAGTCTGGACAACAGGATGAGACTCTGTCTCAGAAAAACAAAACAAAAATAAAAACAAGAACCTCACATTTTCTGTTTTGAGCAATTGTTCTAGAAGAGGAATCTCCAGTTACATGAAAGCTACTTGTCATGACGTTGCAGAGGGGTGATTATACATCTGAATGTATTAGCTCTAAGTTCAAGTTCACAAACAGAAATCATCAGATCAGCTGAAACTGTCTTGCACTCAGCAGGAGTTTGGTGTTTGTTAAACGAACGAATACCTGTCTTGGTTGGACTTCTTGAGCATTAAAACTATCCTTCTCAATCCGTTTTATCCCTGTCCCCCAAATCTGGACCTGCTACTTATTTTTGAAAGCTTTCAAGAAAAAAAATTAATCTAAAAAATGTTGAGAAATCCTGTGGCTAACGGGCTGATGTACTAAGAGAATTATTTAACAGATGCTGGGTCCCGAGCCCTGTGTTCTCATCACCAGAAGGCAAATGCTGTGATGACCCTGTTTGATTAGAGAATCTTGTACCCTTAAGTTTCCACTCATGAATCATGGATGCCAGCCCAGGTGTCCACCACCATCAGATAATAATTGCAACATGTACATAGCATTTCTTCTATGCCAGGGCCCTTCCAAATTCTTTACATACATTAACACTCATAACTATTATAGCAACCCTGGGAAACAGGTACTATTTTCATCTCCATTGTGCTGATGGGGCAATCAAGCTACAAAAAGGTCCATTAACTCATCCAAGGTCACAGAATAAGTGGCAGGGCTGGGCTTTGAACCCAGGCAATCTGGCTCCGGAGTCTGTGCTGAAGTCCCCTCTACATTATGCCACCTGAGCAGCAGCATGCTGCCAAGTGAGTTGGATTCATTCCTGGTTATAGATGTAATCTGGGACCCTTAAAGGCTGTTCCCACACTGGTGCAGGGACACCTGCATCAGCCCAGGAAACTGGTTTCTACCCTCTAATTGAGGGTACAACGAGAAAGGTGAGTGTGACTTTGACTCCCTCAAACACCAGAAAGCCTAGTTTTTCAGGTGGATGCCCATCTATCCGTTCCCATCTCCAAGTTTCTGGACCCTGTGCCCCCTTGCCTGACAGGGTGGGGCAGGAGTATAAGGAAAGGTAACCTTTCCCTGGGACAGCAAGGTCCTGTTTCTAGTGGCCACAGCACTGCAATCACCAGGCAAGACTCTTTCCTGTAAAGATCAATCAATACTGCCCCCATCCCACATCCCCACCCTTTCCTGCTCCTCGGCCTGTAACTGCTATCGATTACAGCAGAGCAGGGGAAGCAAGTGCCAAAATATATCAATCAATCACCAAGGTGGCAAAGAGACTTTATTAAAACCATTACACCTTCTTCTGTTTTCCTGCCCACTCCAGCTTCCTCAGCCTAGTGGCCATTTCTTTTGGAAGCCTTCCAAGAACTTTGCAGACATGATCTGATGGCTGGTGGAATTTCCTCTATTTGGGGAAAATGTAGGCCCAGAGAAGGAGCAAGAACAAGTCCCAAAGTGAGAAGATGGAAACCAGGTGTGTGAAAATGTGTGCAAGTGTCTAATGCAGTATGTATATGAAAATGTGCAAGTACGTGTGCTTGTTTGAAGAAAAACCTAGAACTTAGTCACATTTCAGAAACATTTGGTAATTATCACTAAAGTTTTTACAAATCAATTCCTTCTGGTCCCTTAATGTCCTTCACTAAGTGGTTTAATTGTGAAATTTCACTTTATAATTGGGTTCATTTTAATGCGGAAAGAGGTAGATTTGCATAAGCAAATGACAAACAGTTAACAAAACCCATTAGCAGAGAGGCAGGAATCCAAAGAGCCACACACCTGGGTAGTCAGCTTGGAATCAAACATTGTGCAAGGGAAGTCCCTGCCCTAGCCCAGACCCAGTTCTGCTGCTTCTAACCAGAGGGGGAGGAGGAAAAGCATTTCAAGTGTGACACGAGAAACAAAGTGAAGAATTTTTGTCCATAAAAGACCAAAGACTTTTTTTTGCAAGGCAACTCTGGACAAGGATTTTTAAAAAATCATCAGTTTTATACAGCTGACAGCTCTCACTCCAGGTGAAAAGAGCACTGGACTCAGAGTAGCAGTATCAAGAATTTGGCTTCTAACCCTTATTCTGCCTCTAACTAATAAGGATCCTCATGCCTCAGTTTCCTCTTCCGTAAAATGAGGAACCTAATCTAGATCATGAGTGCCTATGTTTCTAAAATCCCTACTACCATCACAAGTAATCGACTTATTCATTCATTCATCCACTCACCCAACAACAAATATTGATTGAGCCCTTGCCATGAGCAGGTACTATAGAAATTACAGAGAACCACGAGGAGATAGGGTGAGGGTTCTGTGCCGGGGAACACACAAATAAGCAATAGGCAAGGCACTTCCCTCCTGGAATTTATTATCTAACGGACGTTATAGACTGAATGTCATGTCCCTCAAACTCATATGTTGAAACTTTAACCCCCTAATGTGACTGTATTTGGAGATAGGGCCTTTAAGGAGGTAATTGAGGTTAAATGAAGTCATAACGGCAGGGCCCTAATCCAATAGGACTGGTTTCCTTACAAAACGAGGAAGAGACACCAAAGATCTCTCTCTCTCTCTCTCTCTTCCCCCTCCCCTTCCTCTCCCCTTCCCACCATATATGCACAGAGAAGAGGCCCATGAGGTTATAGCAAGACGACAGCCATCTACAAGCCAAGTAGAGAGGCCTCACTAGACACCAACCTTGCTGGCACCTTGATCTTGAACCCCCAGCCTCCAGAACTGTGAGAATATAAATATCTGTTTTTTAAGCCACACCGTCTGTGGCATTGTGTTAGGGCAGCCCAAGCTGACTACTACATGGGGGGAGGGGACGCTCACAGTGCTCTGGGAGCACAGGTTAGGGGGGCCTCACCCAGTCTGCATGGGGAGAGGTTTCCCAGAGGACCTGACATGTGAGTATAGGCCTGACGTGTCAGAGGACTAGCGAATGAAGAGGGGGAAGGGAGCACCAGGCAGGACGGCTGCACACATGAAGACCCAGAGAGGTGAGGGGACCAGGTTCTGTGGGGGGATCCGGACACATTTCTTTATGGATGCAGCCTGGAGGGTCAGAGGAACAGTGGCCAGAATGAGGCTGAGGCGGTTGGGGGGAGCTAGGTGGGGGAGGTTCCACAGCAAACATGCACCCAAAGATCCCTCAGGCCAACAAACTACTAAACTGAACCTTTTGACTCTTGGGAGTCACCCCACTGATGCTTCTGATGCTGCTGAAAAAAATGCCAACTTGGGTTCTGCAGGTTCAGAGAAATACTAGCTTTTCTTGCCACTCAGTCAGTTGAATCATTCTCCGGCATGTCTGTACATGTTCCTTGTGGAAATGCTTTGCTTGTTCATCCATAAACTTCCTCCTTACCTTTCGAAGCATCTTCTGGGACAGACTCTCCTTCTGGTACTTGCCTTCAGTTCTGTAACATTCCTTTGCTGTGTATTAATGATTGCTAGTGCTTATTGCGTGAGTTAATGCCAACTGTGTCCCAGGTGTTGTTTTAGGGGCTTTGTGCGTATTAGCTCTTTTAATCCTCACAACAACCCAGTGAAGTAGGTTCTATTAATTCTAGTTTATGGATGAGGAAACTGAAGCACAGAGAGATTAAGTCATTTGCCCGGGGGCCGCTTAGCTAATGAATGGAGAACCCTGCGTGAAAACCCAGGCAGTCTAGCTTGGGTGTCTATACTCCTAACCACTGTGCTATTCTGTCAAAAAACAAACAAACAAACAAACAAACAATAGACACTGGGACTTAGAATCCCCTGGCTACTTTAAGCATTGGAGCCACTTCTAGAACCGAGGTCTTTTTGATCCCACAGTCTGTGCTCATCACCAAGGAAATGGAGAAGCAGCAGATGGCTTTGAGAGCTACACAGGAAGTCAATAAGCTAGAACCATCATGGGGTCACTGAAGAATAAGGGATAAACTATGAAGTCAAGGGCGACATCCATTCTAGGTTTCTGGGTAAATGGTGCAGCCAACCTTTCATCATCTTCTGCCACTCTATTCTCTATTTATTCATTCTTTCATTCATTCAACAAATGCTGATTGAGAACCTGCTGTGTTCCAGGGACTGGGCCAGGAAAAGCAGGTAGAGGGGAGCAGCTAAGCACTGAGAATGACCATGACACTCACCAGCCCTTATCCCTTCCCCCGCATCCAAATTGCTCAAGGATGGCGCACTCTAGGGGATGGGGCTGATAAATAAATAAATACATAAAATCATTACAGGGTCATTACATATATACCAATATATCTATATCTATCTGTCTATGCATGTATCTGCCTACCTATAAAGTAGTACAAGGAAGACAGCCTATCTCTGCCCAAAGAAGTCAGGGGAGGCATCACTCTAAAGAGGGCGTCATCGGAGCCAGTCAGGGAGGGTGTGATGAGAATGTCCCAGGAGAGTAGCTGGGATCCTTGGAGCTTCCCTGGAAAGTGGGTGATGGATGCCTGAGCTCCCAGACCAGAGTCCTTGAATTCGAGGATGTTAGCACTGAAAGGTGCCTTAGAGGTCCTCTCTGTCCCCAGATGAGCCCACTGAGCAGGGCCAGGCCTTGGGGGAGGCAAAATTTCAGGACTTACTTCCCCTCAGGGACAAGCAAATGCCAACCTGTCTGCCTGGTGCCTGCCCCAAAATCCAGCCACAGTCTTCCCCAAGGATCACACAGCCAGCTGATGGCAGGCACTCCTCAGCCAACAGTGCCAGGCAAGAATCTCTGCCACCTGCACCCTAGTCTTCTGGGCTTTGTGATTATGGGTGGTAAAGAGAAAGGGGGAGAGAGAAGAGAAGGAGGAGGGAGATAAGCCAAGAAATTCCACCATGGCCTCTGGTTTGTCCAACCGATCAGTCAACTCGAAATCTCCATCTCCACCTTCCTCAAGTTCCCAGCATCCTAACCCCAGTCTTATGTTTAGAAATAAGGATCTCTTCCCCACAGCATCCTTCCCTCTCCTCTCCTCTCTCTGCTACCTGCTCTTCCAATTCCACACTTTTTCAGCATTTATTTCAACTGCAGATTCTCTTTTTAGCTGGCCCAGGTGAGCCTCTCGGGGCCCACCTGCAGTCAAAGGGTTGCCGTCCCACAGTTAGCCAGCAGGGGGCAGGCCCGCTCCGAGTCTCCGTCCTGCCCCGACCATCCCCGCCCCCAGCCCAGTCACAACTCCTTAGAGATGCAAATTGAGAGGCAGCCTTCCTAACCCGAGAGGGCTGCTAATTCTCTGACGAGTATGCAGATTTCCATCCTGCCTTTGCCTGGGTTTATTTGTTTTACTTTGCAATAAATTTAATACAGACTCCCTGAAGCAGAGAGGCAGATGGACTATAAACTCTGCATTTTGAACAGCCTCAGTTACTAGGTTAGCGTGGGTTTTGATCCCTGCTTAAATTATATCTATGAAATTTGACATGGATTTGGGTCTGGGGTTTGCTGGCTCCTTGGTGCTCTGGAGCTGCTTCTAGGGAATTTACAAGGGTTGATTTGATTATCGGGGCTTTAATTTCTCACAGAGGCTAACAAGGAGGTGGAGAAGCCTGGCTGGGGTCTAACAGGACGGAAAGCAAGACAGGAAGTTGGGTTTCTATCTGCCCCAGCGTTGAGGTATCAGTATTGTTTTCCCATGGCCCTCAGGGGGCCCTGACTCAGTCACACGACGGGGACGGAGTGCGGAAACCTGTTATAATTCCCCCTGGGGTGGTCGTGCAACGGAACGTGCCCACAAAGAGCTCAGAGGTTAAGAAAAAAATCAGCCGCACATACGGGGCAGACGTAACTAAAGCATCTATAAAGAAACATTAACAAGAACAGTACAAATTAGCATTGTGTAACAATATAAATTGGAGGTGAGGGGACGTGGCAGCAAGAAAAACTTGCAACTCCCCCCTCCCCGTTAACCCCTGTGCCAGAGCGTGCAGGCTCCTCCCTCCCAGCTTCCTGCCCCAGACCACTGGGGACAGAGGGCCAGGGAACTGGGGATAGGCTGGGTTCTCATCTCAGCTCCGCCAGTCACGTCTTTTGTTCAAATATGTGGGCAATATCATTTCTCTGAGCTTCAGTTTCCCTATCTGCTCGGTTGGAATCACATGATTATCACGAGGATCAGGTGAGATAACTTTGAGAGGAAGAATGCTTGTAGGCTATAAAGGACCAGACCATAAAAAGTGGGTAATGGGCAGATGTCATTCCGCAGTTTTGAAATGATCCCTGATTAGGGTGGGAAGGCCTCAGGCCAGAGGGGTGCTATGAACGGAATTTTCAAAGCCTGCTGGTGAGAGTACATCAGTGGAATGAGTTGGGTTCCACCATCTAGGCAAGGTGTGGCAGCCAGGTCTCTTAGCCCTCCTGCTGACAGGTCACCCACATGCAAAACCTGCCTTTGAGCAGAGAAGGACAGGTGGGACTCCTGGGACCCTTGAGAAGGTTCCAGCAGCGCAGACTCCAGGGATTGTTCCACAGACCTCTGTGGGCCTGGCCCCCTGGCTGTGGGAGACAAGGGCGTGCTACAGACTCTTCCTGTCCCAGGCAAGGCCCAGTGCGGGCAGAGCCCAGACAGAGGAGGAGGGAGGGAGGGAGGGAAGACCCCTTCCCCCTGCCTCCCGCTCAGCATCTCCACATCCTTTAGGCCGGAGGCTGAAGCGGGAAAGGGGGCTTGAGGAGGGAATAAGAGAAACATGTCTGAAGAGTCGAGAGGGGCAAAGATTCAGGAGTCACTAGAGAAAAAGGGCAGAGAGAAGGAAGAGGGCAGACGGGGAGAGAGGAAGGAGCGGGTGCCATGTTGGTATCTATTCCTTCAACTTTGGAAAGAACTGTGAATTGCTGGGAGGGGGGAACAGAAATGAGAGAAGAGAAAGGAAATAACCAGTCTTCACATGAAGGAGGGGGGTGGGTGCAGGGGAGGTGGAGGCTGAGATTAAATGGAAATGAGGGCTTGGTCACCATGGAGAAAGAAGCTGGAAGCTTTGGCAGCAGTTTGTGTGCTAGGAAGGAAGGCAGGATCAAAGAAGCTGCGGTGTGCCTATACACACAACCCGCCTGGAAAATAAAGCTAGCTGAATTCAGCCCAAAGGGGGAGGGAGCAAAGGGGGGTAAAACTGGTTGAATTTTCTCCAAAACAACAATAGCTCTCCCCATGCTCCCTTCTCCATTCTATCTGTTCCTCTGTAGCCCCGATAACACACTAAATTAAAACTGTTAGTTGTGAAGATTTTGTTAAATTAAATTTGGTGACTTCCTCTCCGCACCCCCCCCCGCCCCCCCGGGAGGAATCTGTGTATGAGGGAACAGAAACCCTAACCCCTGCAGCTCCGGTGGGGAGGGAGGGGCAAGGATGGCTGTAGCAGCAGGAATCACCCGCAGAGGCTTGGTCTTCACAGAGACCTTCTGAGGGAGAAGGAAGGAGTCAGCAAGCAGAGGCCACAGGCCAAGAGAATGACCACACAAGCCCTCCAGAGCTGTGGCAGGGGCAGCGGCACTCTTGACCCACCACCAGGTCTTGGCTGGACTCTGTGCTTTACCAGAGCCCACACTGGCTCCCCCCAGGAGCACCCCTCCCCCTTCCGGGCCTCACTCCAGGTGCCCAGGCAGGCCAAGGGATGGCTGTGGGGGTGAGGGTAGGGTGGGGTGCTCTGGAGTGAAGGGGTGCACTCCCACACAGAGGGGCTGGACAGGTCTAGGGCCAAGGACAACAGGATCCTCAAAATGCAGACTAGTGCTGGGGACGGGAATGGGGGCTCACTGAGGCCAGGGCCTCCACTTGTACCCTTGCTCTGGCCCGCAAATGTCAGCAGCAGCCCTGAGCAAGGGAGAGCCTGGCTTCCCGGCTGGAGGCGAAAAAACTGAAAGAAGTCAGGAGTCAAGATTGTTGAAGGTTGGAAGGTTAAAGGGAAAATGGAGCAAGAGGGAACAATTCGACTGTGGGCGTGTATGGCACAGGAGAGTGGAGAACAGAGCCATAAGTATATCTCCTGCAATCTTTGGAATGTACCGTACCAATGCAAAAGAAAATTCATTGTGTATCTGACATTCAGAGTTGATTGGCTATCTTGTATTTTATCTGGCACCCCATGCCTGGGTCCACAGGGTTGGGGTGGTAACCATGAGGATTGGGTCACAAATTGGGTGGGGCCAGGGAAGTTGCACGGACCTAAGAGGTCAGGGTCTTCCTGGAGCTAAAACACAGCATGGAGCCTTAGCCGCACCAGGGCCAAACCAGTACGTTTCAGCTATGGCTAGGGTTGTGAAAGCGGGGTCATTTCCAAAGGCTTTCGCCTATGGGGAAGTGTGGCCGAAAGCTCATTTCAGCCAAGGACTTCAGGAGGGAACCAGAATCCAGGCAGGGTCAGAGCAACTCCCCAGGGGAAAAACGTATCTCTTTTGGCATCTACTAGACTCCCAGAGGCTGGATACGCCTAAACCAGGGCTGGGAAACCTGTGGCCTTCTAGGTCCTTAAGTGTGACCTTTTGACTGAATCCAATTTTTACAGAACAAATCTTTTTATTTTTCTTAGTGCATTTTTGTTCATCTTTTATATTTTTATTTTATTTTTTAAATGAATGTATTTAAAATACCAAAGAATAACATAAGTTTCAATGAAATAATCTTCCCAGATTAACTGGCACAATTAGAACATTAGTAAGCCATGAGGGCTAAGTTGACAGCTGCTGTGCTCATGATTTAGTTCTAACTTCCCCCGCCTGACTGGTGCTGCTGCCACATGAGGCTGGTTGGGAAGAGATTATGGAGGTCAAGTTTGCCAGTCTCTTGCCAGCTTTTGACAATGGTGCGTTGTGTTTCTGTTTAAAGTAGGATTTGTGAATAGTTGCACAGCTCCACAGTATTTTTTACTTGTCTGCTTAACAGCCCATCGTGTCAAAGAAGACCAAGAGAACACCGAAGGAAGAAAATAGATTTTTTAATGAGGATTGGGAATGGCAATATTATCTTGTTTCTGCTAAAGATAAGATGATTTGCTTGCTTTGTGATACTGCAGTATCAATGTTAAAGAAATCCAACACTTATAAGGACCACAAATATTTTAGATTAGAGGGAGAGGCACAAAAGGTTGTACTGCAGAAATTAAAAGATGAAAAGCAAAAGCAAAGCAAACAACTACCTCTTTCAAGGAGAACCATAATTGAGCAGCAGCATGAATTAGCCTTCAACTTAACAAAACAACTTCATGCAATACTTCAAAAGGAAAATATATATTATTCAATCGCTTTGGGTGAATCAACTGATCTACCGAATAGGCATGGGTTTTATGCTTCATTTGGGTTATAACAGAAGATTTTCTTTGCTATGAAGAGTTACTCGCTTTGGGCACTCTTGTGAACAGAACACAGGGAATAGATATCCTCAACAACTTTCAAGATAAACTGCATTGGCTATGCCTGGGACAGGTGTTAGCTAATATATTATCTCTGTGAGAACAGATAGTTAAATTTTACGAAGAACAGAATCAGCATTGTGAATTACTGAAAGAAGATTTCTATGGGAATGTAGCATTTCTGTGTGATATCATGTCAAATCAAAACAACTTGAATATTTCTTTGCAGGGTAAAACTAAGTCTATATATGATATATGGCAACAAAAAATCCAAGCATTTCAAAAAAATCTATCTTTTTTCAAAACATTTCTGCAAAAGGAAATTTTGGATGAACATTTTCCCCAGTTAGCAAAGGTCATTGATGAGCAGGATGATATATGCAAATCATTTGAAGAATATGCAGCTGTTACAGACCTATTAATTGGAGAATACAATGAAAGGTTCACCGACTTTGAGAATCATGACATCACACTCAAATTAGCATTTCAGCCTCACCTGGTTGATATCACCAAGGCACCTAAAGAACTACAGATGGAATTGATTGAGCTCTCAGTAGATGACAATTTAAAGTAATTGATGCTTAGAAAGAGCCAAATGAAATATGAAAAAATGCAGTAAAAAACCCATGCATTCAGCAACATACTTTCTTGCTTTTCAACCACTTATTGTTGTGAATCTACATTCTCCTACCTAACCCAAATCAAGACACCCTTGAGGTCACAAATGATGGATACACATCTAGAGGATCAACTGAAACTGCGACCTCCGTGCTGCAGCCAAATAGTCAAATGCTTTCCAACAAAAAGCAGACACAACAAAGTCATTAAAAGGTTAGTTAACTTTAAAATTAACAAATAGTTTTCATTTTTTGAAATTATTAAGTACACGGGAGTTAGATTTTTATGAAATAATGTGCATTTTTAAGTATATCTAATTGAAGTTTCTTGAATGTGGCCTTGATTACAGCTAAATTAATGTGGCTTTCCAGGATGAAAAGATTCCTCACCATTCGCCTCACTTGATAAGAAAGAATTTTCTACCCAGGGAGAGCAGCTTGCCTCAGTTCTTCATGTTGAAAAAAAAAAGGGGACACTTTTTTTTCAACAAAGAAGAATGTAACTAACACTTTTCTCAAATACTTTACCGTTCACACAATTCTAAACTATCCTTCCCTGACCTAAAACGCTCCTACTGCAGCTGGTGCTCTTTAAAATTCCTTTCAGAATCCAACCTCTAAAATGCTACACTCAAGGAGAAAAGTAAATAAATAAATACATAAATCAATAATCATCCTACATTAATTTCAAACTCAGTTATGAACACAGAAGCAAAAAAAAAAAATCAATGGTTGCCAAGTGCAAAAGGATAGACCAAAAAAGGATTTTTTAATCCAGAAAACTTCTACCATGGTATGACAAACAATAGAGAATAAAATAAAATTAAAACAATAAAAAAAAGTATACCCAGCAGTGTCCTGTTAAATAATTGGATGAGATTCATCAGGGTAGCAACTGGCGCTGAGCGTTTTTTAATTTTGTCCCTGCTGGATATGCTCCTTTCACAGTATCAACAAATAGATTAACTACTTGTCAGAGACGAGGACTTCACGGCGCAAAATTGAATTCTTCAGTATTATTTTCCTCTTTATACCCCTTCCTCAAAGGGGAACATCTGATCATTTTTTTAAAGATCCGAAATAGAGAAATGATTAATTCTGCCCATGAGGCTCACTTGATTCCATCACGCAAAGGGTTAATTCCAGCACGGATCAGGCAGGGAAGCAGGTTTAATAAGAATTGCTAATTGCCTTCTCCTTATGAGGAAATGAACTTTGAAAGGGCAGAAGACAGAGGCAGACCCAATACTTCAATGCCACATTTGTAGCAAGTGAAGGCCCGACAGTACCAAGGTGCTTTGGACCGATGAAGGTTCTGGAGAGGTTCGAATCCAGAAGAACGGGGAGCCCACAGGAGCAAGGGACCCCGTGTGGAGTAGAACCTGCAACGCAGCGGTCAGGGCCAGATGCTCGTCCACAGCAGTGAGTTAGTCTCAGGAAGACAACACTTACGGTTCAAACTGAACTAATGTTAACTTAAATTTTTTTTTATTTTAAGATTTTGTTAGCATTTAATTCATTCTTAGTTATAAAAGAGCTATAAACACTGGGAAGTTATACCTATTTTTTTGTTTAGACTTTTTAGGTCACATAACGATATAAATACTTAGGTCAATATTAGATGTCTGAGAGAATATTTTTTCTCTTTTAAAAAGGGTGTGAACAGGCCGGGCGCGGTGGCTCAGGCCTATAATCCTAGCACTCTGGGAGGCCGAGGTGGGAGGATTGCTCGAGGTCAGGAGTTCGAGACCAGCCTGAGCGAGACCCCGTCTCTACTAAAAATAGAAAGAAATTATCTGGACAACTAAAAGTATATATAGAAAAAATTAGCCGGGCATGGTGGCACATGCCTGTAGTCCCAGCTACTCGGGAGGCTGAGGCAGTAGGATCGCTTGAGCCCAGGAGTCTGAGGTTGCTGTGAGCTAGGCTGACGCCAAGGCACTCACTCTAGCCCGGGCAACAAAGTGAGACTCTGTCTCAAAAAAAAAAAGAGTGTGAACATTAATCAAATATGACAAACAATAGTAGACTGGTGGAACTTCAGCCTAGAAAGTCAGAATGCTCTGGGGCCTCATCCTAACATGAGTCACCAGACAACGTAGGCAGGTCTGTGACCCAGCTCCAACTCGAAAATAGGAGTTATACATGCGCCTTTTCTCTTCTCAGGCATGCTATGAGGATCAAACAATATAATGGATGTGGAATAAATATTTTTAAAAAGTGTTGTTCAGACCATTAAGTTTTTTCCCATGGCATCATAGTAAAGGGTAAGCAGTTTAATTTGAGGTAGATTGTTCTTAGATTTACATGTTTGAACTCAATGAAATTAAAGAGTTGTCTCCTCCATTGTGGTTCACCTAAGAGGACTTTGTGGAGAAGGAAGGGGATGCAAGAGGGAACGTGCATTTAGCCTGTGGGCACCTGGCTCAGCTCAAAGACACTGCTGGGTCTCCATCCCTCCGTGCTCCATGAGGGTGTTGACACGCTGTGCTGCTCTATCCAGGCCCGGCTCTGCTTGCTTTGTTTTCTTGCCTCCCAGGATCCCCTTTTGAGTTAGTCTGGGAAACGAGACAGAAACGATATTACTTAATGGTGTCTGGGGAAGACAGTTGTCAGTTTCTCCTGCTTGGGCCCTGGCCCAACTTTCCAGCCAGCAGTTTTGCACTCAAGGATGGACCCACATAAGTAAAGCTCAGGCAGGTCCAGTTCAATCAGACGTTCCAGGGGCTAAGTTCTCTGAAGAAGAAGCAGAAATAGAGAGGACTGGGGTGTACATTGGTGACAATAAGCATTTTCTGAAAAATAGCATGCAAATATAAATTATTGAAATCTTCATAGACAGTTCAGACACTTGTTACTTCCATACTGCAACAGCAATTTCAGAGTGGTTATTTGACACTGAAAGGTAAGAGGCTGCTCAACTATTGGGTTCTTTTGGTATTTTATGCCTCGTGCATGAAATGTCAATATATCTTACCACAGAGAATAAAACACAATTCCTTTCTATAAGTAAAAACAGAATAAAATTTAATGTAAAATATGATACCATTTACAATAACAGCAAAATTGTAAAACATCTGGGAATTAGTCTAACAAATAATATACCAGACTTTTTATGGAGAAAGATTTTTATACCCTGTTTAAAGAACATAAAAGAAAACCTGAATAAATGGAAGAATCTGTCATACTCCTGGGAGGAATCACTTAACTCTATACAATGTAAATTCCCCTAAATTAGCCTATAAATTTCATTCAATCCAATCAAAATCCCAGTAGATTTGGCAGTTGCAGGGGTGGGGAGACGAACTTGATAAACATTTAAAAATTTGTGAGGAAGAATAAAGGTCCACTAATGATAAGATGGTTAAAAAAAAAAAGAACAAAGAGAAGGAACATACTATACTAGACCTTGAGAAATATTACAAGAGCAGAGTAATTAAAAGAGTATGGTATATACACATGAACAGGTAAACAGGCAGGTAGAATGAGCATCCAAAACAGACTTACACATGCATGAAAACCTGGAGTATGATATTAATAATTCTCACATCATAAATCAAAGAGTAAAAAGATGAATTATTTCATAAATAGTGAAATAAATTTGAATCTATCTTATTACCAAATATGAAAATAAACTCTAGATGGATTCAAGACCTATATGTGAAAAGTAAAACCGTAAACTAATAGAAGAAACTATATGATAGTATACTGTGACCTTGAAGTAGTAAAAGATTTTTTTAAACAAGATCCAAAAGCAAAACCATAAAGAGAAAAATGGATGGATTTTACACCCAAATTAAGGATTTCTGTTCAGTGAAGTACACCATCGACAGAGTTAACAGATGGGTAGTGCCTGGAAGAAGACATTTACAACTAATAATTGCTCGGGGAATCCCAACAAATAAGTTTTTTTTAAAAAGATGGGGAACAGTAGATAAATGGACAAAGTATATGAATAGGCAGTTCACAGAAAGGGAAATCTTAATGGTTAACAAGTATTTGAAGTGCTGCTTAATTTCACAAATAATAAGAAAAACAAAACAAAAATAAGGTCTCACTTTACCGCTAATAAATTAGTAAAAAATAGAAAGCTTGGTCATGTCAAGAGCTAGCAAGGATTTGGGAACCAGGAGCAGCTGATGAAGGTGAAAACTGGTACAGTCAATTTGGAGAAAAATTTGGTAAAACGTAGTGAAATGAAAAATGCATTATAGCCTGTGGCCCAGCATGGCAACATCTTGAGTGTATCCCCTGGAGAGACTCTCCCACAGAAATGCAAGGAGGTTCATCACCTTGCTCATGGTGGCAGCAAAGTATTGGTGGCAGCCTGGGTGTCCATCACCAGGGGAATGGAAGAGTAAACTATGGCAAATACAAACAATGAAGCCCTGTGCAGTGGCATGAAGGAATGTAATAGATCCACGTACAGCGCGGATAGGGCTCCAAAACAGAGCTGGGATGGGCAAGGGGCAAGACTAGATCTACATATAGCACAAGGCCATTTATGTAAAGTTTTACAAAGACACAAAGCAACACTATATATGTTTCAAGGGTAAACTTATGGAAGGTGGATGAGAAGAACATACGCTATAGTGGGTAATGTGATGCTCCACCCATAGCCCCTCTTCAGGGCCCATCCACCCAACCTGCCAGCTGCTGGTGGGATTTGCGCTGAGCCTCAAGGCTGTGTCCCACAGGGGAATTGCTGTGGCCACAGGGAATTGCCTCACCTAAGGTTGTGCCTCTGCTAGGGGAAGGACAGTGGCCACTGGCTGACTGATGCTGGGACATAAAAGGCTTGGTCCCCTTTGCTTCTGTTTGGGAAAACTACATGAAGGGTCCAGAGTATCCATGGGCTCTGCTGAGTTCTCAGCTGCAGCTGCACTGGGAGCCACCTTCACTGTCAGTCCAGCCCCATCTTCCACACCTCCTTACAGCGTATCCCCCGAGGGCACTCGTGGATAAACCTGCATGTAAGTGCCGTCTCAGAACTTGTTCCTATCCAAGGAATACATTAAATAATCCAGAAAAGAGCCTTTAGTGGGGAACAGAAACAGGGATGGGGAAATAGAAGTGCAAAATATGAATCAACAATGACGATAGCACACCCCGAAACGAAGAGGATGACCAACTCAGTTACGTGAACCTGAAGTCCAAGATACTAAACAACAACAACAAAAAAACCCAGAAAACATAACATCTGCCTGTGACCCCATGCAAGCTCTCCCTCACTTGTTTACTTTTCCCCATAACTCAGCACTTAGGTAATCTTCTGCCTGCAGACGAGTGATGACCAAGTAATGGACTTGGAAAAAGTGGAGGGAGATTAATGGGCAAGGACTCATGATTTTTTCACCTTTGTAACTGGGGCATCCTCAAGAATCGGGGAGCCGGGGACCCCTGGTGGCCCAAGTCTATCCTGTTGCAAGGAGCTATGAGAGATGGTTACACCTTGCCCCACAAGGGGAGGTGGAAGCAAAAGGGTGTGGCGAGGGGTGTGTGTGTGTGTGTGTGTGTGTGTGTGTGTGTGTGTGTGTGTGTGTGTGTGTGTGTGTGGGTGTGTCTGAGGGAGACAGAGACAGAGACATAAACAAACAACTCATTTCCACCTCTGGCAGAGAACAACCCAAGAATCAACAAAGACATAGATCCTGGCCTTCCTGTTCACGCCAGCACCACAGGAGCAAGAGATCTTTCTGGAACTTGTGGGAGCCAGCTGCTCACCTCTGGGGGCGGAGCTTTGTCTGCCTCTAAGCCAAATGCCTCCGAGCTAGACAGCGTGCTCTGCCTCCACCCCCCGCAGCCCGCCTGCCTTTCCCCTCCTCTCACTCTCTGCTTGGATTTTTCTTCTGCACTAGGAACTTTCACTTTCTTGGGCCCTGACGCAGCCCGGCTCCTCTCCACTATCCCCACCCCCGTCTCCAGAGCCTGTTGCCTTCCTTTGTGTCTCCGTGGGTCTCTGGGGTAGCATCACACACCCAGACACCGAAGCAGATGAGGCTACGGGGAGAGAAGAGCTGATCCAACAGTGCCTCCCTGTGCCTTGGGAAGGGGCTGAGCAATCCGCGGAGTGGCAGGCCAGAAGCTGGATTACCTAGAATTCTCTCTCTCCCCGTTTATAGAAAAACAGAGAACCATGTCTGAAGGATCATGAGAAAATTATAATGTGAATTCACCCACTTACCCTTTCAATAAAAATGTATTGAGCTCCTGCTAGATAGCACATAACGCAGGGGCTTCCAAAATGAATAAGACATAATCCTCGGTCTCTAGGAGCTTGAGGTCTGCTAAATAGGTAAGGCTCGCACACAAATACCTATGATGTAAAGTGTAACATGATAAGGACACTTCCGGAATGGTCTGGGTGTCAGAGTAAGGAAGCTCACTTCAGACAGAAGATTCAAAGAAAGCTTCCAGGAACATATAACTTTTGAAATGGATTGCAACTGATAGCTAGAATTTGTTGTTAATATATTTTTTGAAATTAATTATGATGTATCTGAAAAATACATTGAATAGCATAAAAAATAAGATCATCAACAATTGTACTGCTTAAAAAAAAAACTGTATAAAGTAAGATACCAGTATTCCCCTTTCCCCCATCCCATTCCATGCCCCAAAAGTAACTACTTTAACAGTTTGGTGTGTATCAGCCCCAATCTTTTGAAGGCATGATTTTAACTGAAAGAGATGAAGAAGAGTATTGCAGGAAAAGAACAGGATGTAAACAAAGACAAAGATGAGAAAAAGCAAGTTGTGTGCCGGGAGTGCACTGCAAAAGTAGAAGATGAGAGTTGACATCAGTAAAGGAAGTTGAAGCCATGTCCCAGAAGGCCCTAAATGTAAGAGTGTGGTGTTTTGGACACTATTCGATAGGCAATGGCAGATAAGAAATGACTGAAGGAATTAGGGATTTTTGCTGGAAGAAGAGAATAGCTGGGGGCATGTGGTAGCATTAATTCAGTTATACAAAGTGCTATCATTTTGTGTAGCAGATTACAGAGAGATTAGACTTTTGTTAATAGTTTGAAGATCATAGGTGAGAATTTGGGTGAATAACTGGAAGTTTCAGGAATGTACTTCGGTTCTATACAGGAAAGGACTTTCTAACAAAAAGAACTGTGCGATAATGGAATGGACAAGCTCGTGAGAAAACAAGCTCCTTTTCATTCAAGGTGCCCGAGGACCAGCCACCTTGGACAGCGGGTTCATGTATCACGCAGAGTGCTGGTCCAAAGAACCTGTAAAGTCTTTTCTAATGGCAAGATTCCGGGGTCAAATTGGGAAACGGTAAAAGGTTTTTAACTGAGGAGTTATATAATTAGAGTTGTGCTTTAGAAAGATTACACTGGCAGAATCGTGTGGATTAGGTCAAAGTAGAAACAACTGTCAAGCAAATGGGTGTGAGGCTGATGGGACAGCTCGACCACAAGCAGCTGGGACTTCTGGTTGAGCATGGTAGAGTGGACGTGCTTATTTATCTGTATGCCCTCATAAAATCCAATCAAATTGACAAGAAGTGAATAAAAAGGACATAAGCCCATAAAGACCACGACTCTGGGAGAGGAACAATTAAGTCTATCAACTTATTAATGGATAAACAAAATGTAGTATGTCCATACAATGGAATGTTGTTCAGCCTTAACAAGGAATGAAATCCTGAGACATGCTACCATGTGGATGAATCTTGAAACATGATGCTAAGTGAAAGAAGCCAGTCATAAAAGACCACATACATGATTCCAGCTACATGAAAAGACCATAATAAGCAAATCTATAGAGACAGAATGTAGATTGGTGTTTGCTTAGGGCTGGGGAGGTGTTGAGGGGGATGAGGACTGACTGCTTCATGGGTATGAGATTGAGTTCTTCTGGGGCTGATAAAATGTTTTATAATTGATGTGATAGTTGCACAACTGTGTGAGTATACTAAAGACCCTTTGTACACCTTAGGTGGAGGAATTGTATAGTACATGAAAAAAGCTGATACATTAAAAAGAGAGATGAAGAAGTAAGAAAGAGAGGGTGAGAGGAGGAAAGAAGGAAGAAAGAAAGAGTAAAGCAAGTCCGAAAATCTTCCAGAGAGGTGAAAGGGCCACATACAAAGGAATAAGAACCAGAATGGCATTGGACTTCTTGAAAACAGGCCTAGATACAAAAATAATGGTGGAACAAGATCTTCCGGATTCTGAGGAAAAATGACTTTTAATTAACATTTCTATACCTTGACAAATTATTAATCAACTATAAAGTTGAACACATACACTTCCAAAAATATTTACCTCCTGCAAATCCTTTCTATGAAGAAGACTTATAGAAGATTTGCTTCATCAAAAAAAGGGAGTAAACCAAGAAAGAGGAGACATGAACGGATCCAGGAAATAAGAGGCTCATTTAGAAGAAGAATGAAAGGAATTCTCAAGATGTTGATGCAAAGAGTTGCCACAGGCCTAAAGATGACAGTCTGGATGGAAGCAGGAAGAATGATGATCCAGGTGGCCTGGCGCATCCTTAGAAAAAACAAGGGAAACTCAGCAGATAGGGAATTGAGAAGTTATCTGATGTGCATGGCCAAATTGGAGGGGATTGGCAGTTCCCCTAGAACGTTTGGGGCAGACAGTGATAGGTACCTATAAAACTAAGCAAAGGAAAAAAGTACCAATATTAGCAGAAAAAGGAACACATACAAGAGAGGAAAAGTGATCATAGTGCACTACATGGCTTAGTTACAAACAATATTTCCAAAGTCATAACACTATGAACACTGAATACCAATTTAACCAAAAATTATATAGTAACTAAATTAGGAATATCTAGGGAGGAGACACATGATATATGTGTGTGAAATATGTGTTCAAGAGTTACATTGTCATCGTCCAGAGGAAGAAGGTAATGATAATGTCAAAGTTCAGGGGCGGGGAAATCAAGCATAAGAAGCAGAATGTTGTTTAGAAAATATAGAGCTAGGCCGGGTGTGGTGGCTCACGCCTGTAATCCTAGCACTCTGGGAGGCCGAGGCGAGAGGACTGCTTGAGCTCAGGAGTTCGAGACCAGCCTGAGCAAGAGCGAGACCCCGTCTCTATTAAAAATAGAAAGAAATTAGCCAAACAACTAAAACTAGAAAAAATTAGCCTGGCATGGTGGCGCATACCTGTAGTCCCAGCTACTTGGGAGACTGAGGCAGCAGGATCGCTTGAGCCCAGGAGTTTGAGGTTGCTGTGAGCTAGGCTGATGCCATGGCACTCTAGCCTGGACAAGAGAGTGAGACTCTGTCTCAAAAAAAAAAGAAAAGAAAAGAAAAGAAAATATAGAGCTAAATCCTGTAAGAAACATTCAATTTTAAAAAGGTAATAATGAGGCTTGAGTCAGAGTAGTGGCTGGTGGGGGTGAAAATCAGGGACTGGTGTTGAGAGATGCTCTGGAAGCTGGACTGGGGACAGCAAGGGAAAGGGAAGCATAAAACACACATAAAAACAAACAAAATAACTCTTTGGTTTTCAGCCTGGGTTTGAATAATGATGGTGCTTGGGAAAGAAGCAAACTTGAAGGGGCTGGTCACAGTGGCTCATGCCTATAAGTCCTCGCACTCTGGGAGGCTCAGGCCAGTAGATCATTTGAGGTCAGGAGTTTGAGACCAGCCTGAGCAAGAGCGAGACCCTGTCTCTACAAAAAAGTAGAAACACTAACTAGGTGTGGTGACGTGCACCTGTAGTCCCAGTTACTTGGGAGGCTGAGGCAGGAGGATTGCTTGCACCCAGGAGGTTGAGGTTGCAGTGAGGTATGATGCCACTGTACTCTAGCCCAGACTTTGAAAAAAGTCTTTTGAAAAAAGCTTAAGCTTAAGAAAGTTAGATGATTGTATGGAAGATCCAGATCCAGGTCACTTCAGCATATTCTGCTGCAGAGGGGTCCCTCCTGCCCACCCCTTCAGTGGGCCCCTCAGGATTCTGAAGGTACAGAGTTCTGATTGTAGCTGTCTGGCAAACAGAAGCTGAGAGGATTTTAAATGTATAAGATCCTGGCTCAAAAGGAGGTCTTAGAAATCACTTAAATTAATTCCTCCAAATTTAAGCTAAGCAAATTGAAGCCCAGAGAAATTAAAATCCGAGGGAGGCAACAGTTTCAACCAAGGCATGGTCAACAGTGTTAAGAGCTTTAGAGAAAGTAAAGAATTGAAGACCAAGAAAAAGCCACTGAGATTTGGCCATTAGGTGATCATTGAGAAAATAAATGCTCTGGGCATAGGTGGAGAGCGCACTGTGGCAAAGATATCGTGAATCTACCTGACAGTGCCTCACACATAGTAAGAGCTCCACAAATACTAGCCATTATTCATATCTATTTTTCAGAGAAACATGATGATTAAATGAGAAACAAGGCTTGTAGCTTAGTGAGGACAACAAAGATACTCGTAGACATTTGGAAAAAACCAGTGGAGGCTGCATCTGGACAGAAGGGAAGGCTCAGCAGAGGCAGATGACTAAGAGCCGAGAAACCAGAGTGGCTTCAATGAAAGACGTGAGTGCAGTGATTCATCTTGAATTTCAAGAGGGCAATTCTAGACAAAAGGGGAAGAGAAAAGGATGGGTGAATATCCAGACAAATTTTGAATGTGAAGAAAGGGATATTTTAAAAACCTAGATCAGGTCACGTTTTTCTAAGGAAAACAGGAAGCATAGTCATCAACTGAAAGTGGATGTTTGCAGGTGGGGTTGCAAGCTTGAGGAGGAGGAAAAAGCTCTAGAACGGTGGTTCTCAACTGGGGGTGATTCTGCCCCCTGCCCCCAGGAGACCTTTGGCAATGTCTGGAGATGCTCTTTGTTGCCACAATGGGGGTGGGCGATACCACTGGCATCTCCTGGACAGAGCCGGGGATGCTGCTAAACACCCAACAGTACAGTAGTCCTTCCTTACCCGCAGTTTCAGTTTCTGTGGTTTCAGTTACCTACAGTCAACCATGGTCCAAAAATATGAAATGATAAATTCCAGAAATGAACAATTCATAAGTTTTAAATCGCAGGCCAGGATGAAATCTCACTCCATCCCGCTCCATCCTGCCCAGGACATGAATCATCCCTTTGCCTAGAGTATCCTGTTGTATCTGTTGGCCACCCATTAGTCACTTGGTAGCCCTCTCATTTATCAGACTGAAAAAACATAATATGTATAGGGTTCTGTATTACCCGTGGTTTTAGGCATCCACTGAGGGTCTTAGAAAATATTTCCCTCAGACAAGAGGGACTATTGTATACAGGAAAGCCCCCTATAACAAAGAATTATCCTGCCCAAAAAGTTAATAGTGCCAAAGTTGAGAAACCATGCTTTATAACAACTATTACGGGAATTTCACTAGAAGTCAACAAGAAATGTGTAGGAGGATTGCCAAGCAGCTACACAGGCCCACCCAAGCTTAAATGGCACAAATGTATAGTGAATCCAAGTGGTATGGCTTTTTGAAGTTTTCTAGTTACATGAAGTAGAGAGCTCATGTAAATAGAGTGGCTCAATTTGAAGGGCTTTGCAAACATTTGTCATGGACTAAAGGTATGAATATCTAACCTTTATTGCCTTAAATAAACCTTTGAGGTACGTAACTGTTTTCTAGTTTTCCAGATGAAGAAACAAAACTACAGAGAGGTTAAGTAACTTGCCCAAGATCACACAGCCAATAAGAGGTAGAGCCAGGATTCCAACCCAAGCAGTCAGACATGAGTGCCTGTATTCTTATTAGGATGCCATGCTGCCTTTAGGGGCCCTCTAAATGTTGCTTTCGATTCTCATTTTGGCATTCTCCAAATGACCTTCCCATTCTGGAACGTGGATGTCCTAGCGGAGGCATTTCCTCTGACAGTCCTGAACTGTACACATCTCCCCTTCACAGGATCCAGTCTTGATTTCAATAATTCATACACTTGATGCTAAAGCTAGGAAGGTGGTTAAGTTTTCCATAGAGAAAAATCAACTACTTGATTGATGACCTCTGATATAATTAATTTTAATGAAGATCACCTACCTAACCCCTTAGAAATTCTGCAGATGGCCACACTGTTTTATGAACCAGCATATTACCCATGTTCCTTTCTGAGATTACAGAATTATTTCATGCCTCTGAACATTATTTATTCTATCTGTAAAGGCCTTTTACTATTGATCCTTGATCATATGCTCTACACATCCTAGGTTTGGAATTATCAACCTCCTAGGGTTGTGTTTATCAGGACTTAACAGAGGTGCTGCTAACTTCCCCCTTATATATGCATTAATTTAAGGAGAACTCTGGGAAACCTAATGACTGGCCCATGATTAATGCTGTTATAAGAAATGCCCAAGAAACATGGGTATTAGACACTTCAAAGCATCTTTAATCCATTCTCAGAACCTGCTTGACTTTTGAGCAAGCTCTGGTACCTAACAGCAAGAGGGCTGTAGGCTTGAGCCCTCCTGCCTGTTTGGTAGCCGGCTGAGGCAGGGGTGCTGGAATGGGAAATGAAGTAAACGGCTGCCCTAAAGGACATTAAGATAAGAAAGCAGCGAGGAGGGTGCCAAGGGACCAGGATGCCCTGCAGACAGCTTGCACCCTTGCTTTGATCCCATCATTGCTTGTCTACCTCTAGGGTCAAGGGGCTCTTGGAGGTCCCCAGAGCTTCCCTCTGCCAGCTCCTTCCTTTCTCTCCAGTTCTTTTCATAGCGCCTTTATCTGCCTCCTTGTGTTGCCTGCTCTCCAGCAGCCTTGTGCTGTGCTCCGTCCCACATGCGCTTAGCAACGTTCAGTCCACATCCTCTAAGTCACCTGGTTTCCTTGGACCCCCACTCCCAGAGACTTTCTTTTCTTTCTTTTTTTTTTTTTTTGGATACAGAGTCTCGCTCTTCTGCCCTGGCTAGAATGCCGTGGCATCAGCCTAGCTCACAGCAACCTCAAGCTCCTGGGCTAAAGCAATCCTTCTGCCTCAGCCTCCAGAGTTGCTGGGACTACAGGCATGTGCCACCATGCCCAGCTAATTTTTTCTATATATTTTTAGTTGTCCAGATAATTTCTTTCTATTTTTTAGTAGAGACGGGGTCTCGCCCTTGCTCAGAGCTGGTCTCGAACTCCTGACCTCGAGCAGTCCTCCTGCCTCAGCCTCCCAGAGTGCTAGGATTACAGGCGTGAGCCACCGCACTGGGCCCCAGAAAGACTTTCTTGATTATTTGTTGACATGTGAGAAAGACAGGACCAAGATTGGAGAACATTTTTATTTCTATTTTAATAACTAAATTATTTGGTTCTATTTTTTCCTGATCTTGATTCTAGATTTTGCTTAAGTACTTAATTGATAAAGCTTATACTTCAAATCACTTTTTATAGTTCCCCAACAATTCACAGCTGGTGATTTCCATCATTCTATCTACAGTAAAATTGTCCTGGCTTTAAACATTAGGGATTTCAGGAGACCCTCTCTGAGCAGAAAATGTTTTGAGGCTACAGCATGATGGGGGAGGTACATATCATCCAGGGCAAGTGGCCCCACCTACGGGTCTTACCTCGTGTATCCTCAGAAGAGCCTTGCTTTGTCTAACTGCAATGTGCCACCCTGTCAGGCGCCCTGTTCCAGGAGGAATCCAGATGTTTGTCATAGCCCCCTCTGGTGAGCCTCTCACAGCTCTTCAAAACAGTCTCCATCTGCTTCTCATGCTGCAGTAAGGGGACCTGAGGTGGCGAGTAAAATTCATCTGTTCTGATAAAGGAAGAAAATGATGCCAAAGGGGAGAAGGGGCTGTATTAGAGTCAGGAACCTGAGAGAAAGGGCCAAAAATAGAGCCAGGATGCTCTGATCCCCAAACCATCCTTCTGCATGACACACAGAGGGGCTTCTCCTGTTTCTGAGCCTCCACGTTGCCGTCTTGGCCACTGCCAAGTGTCGTTTCCTTCCTCCAATCTACCCCCTCCAGCATCTCCCCCAGTGAAGTTAGTGTTGGTTGAGTGGTTTAGTTTGAGTCTTTGACTCTAACTCCCTGCTCTCAGCCCTGCCCAGGCCCTCCTATCCAAGAGGCCCGCTTTCATTCAGCATCTCTCGGCTGATTTCTGACAAGGTTGTATTTGTTCCCGTCTGAAGCTGCCTTATACTCTGATTTCCTGTCAAGATGATCAAAATTGATTTCAACTGAGCTGAAAAAGAATAATCCAGACAGGGCTCCTCTGGAGTGGAAGACATAGTCCCCAGGGGGCCACTGTACTCTTTCTTTAGATTATTTGCACTTTGAAACAAGTGATCTGCTCAAACTGAGGCCTTTAGGCCAATTAAGTGATGAGGGGTAGAATGTCTGATGCGATTTGTTCCTTCTATGAGCTCTTCAAGGAAAAGAAAAATAAGTAGGAGTCTACCTGACCCACTGTTCCAGCAACCTGGAGAAGAGGTGTCATCTGCCAGGTCAGCCTCTGACCTCGCTATCATACTAGGCTTCTTGGAACACTTATGACCCAAAGGAGGATCTAGAACAATGAATGCACATGGTAGATGCCCAGTAAATACTTGTTGAATTAATTAAAGAGTTGTTTTAGTGCCGTACAATATCTCTGCATTATTTAGAGAACTCTTGCTGTGGAGTAGATAGAGGCTGAAAGAGACAGAAAAGAAATTAAAATGAGTTTGGCACTGAGACAGAGTAAAGATGTGTCTACACATGAGATAGAAATCATGTCCTCTCTTAGCAACCCAGTTTCGCCACGTGTAATGGCTCAGGAGCTAATGTTGGCAGAAAGAGGAGAATGAAAACTTACTTCCAAGTCCCCCAAATCAGTGAAAGTGCTCCATTTCCATGATCCAAGGAATACCTAGGACTATTTCTGACCAAGAGAAGAAAGAAATAAAAATTCCTGCTCAGGAAACTCAAATTTTTGCAGAGCTGAAGAACTTGCTCTTTCATAGCTTTAGCTAAATAACTCTAGCTTGATTATCAAATATTAGAATTGGGAGAAACAAGCATTGATGCAAGTAAAAGAATATTCTGCTGCTGATTTAAAGACAAGTGAATCGCTAAATATTTTTATTAGCAGCAAATTTGCTGCTTGCTGGAACTAATTTCACGCCCTGTAGATATGGTGCTTAAGTTGGAAATGGCGTTAAATTGCTGTCTCCTTGAGGCGGGTAAGGTTTCTTGTGGCAACAGCCACTAGATGGCACAGACAAGGTAGCTCCTCTAAGATAGGCAGCTTTGGAGCCAATGATAGGGAAGTCCAGAGGAAATTCCGCCTGCATTTTCCTGCATTTCCCAAATATCTAAACCTTTCTAAAAGGGAGTTGCCTAGAAAGAACATTCCTCCTAAGGTTCTTGAATTTCCCAGTTCAATCCTTTCTCCAAACTCATATAACACTTTTAGTTAGCACATCCAATTTGCCAATCAATTATAACACATAGTTTCTTGTTTGTTAGCTCTATCTCTTCTACTACACTATAGCTTCTAGAAAGGAAAGATGATATTTTACTGTCAGAATTGGAACCAAAGTGAGCAAACAGGTACAACTTGCAGGTCAGAGAGCTAATGTAGAAGAACTGAGGCAAAGACCAGCAGCACAAAGGATGAGAGCAGGTTACATCAGAATGCAGAGGTCACAGAGGAATTGGGCAACTGAATCAGGTGAGAATTCCAAAGTGGAGTCAAGTCCAGGACTGAGGGTCAGGAAATTGCTGTGGCTCAGAATCCAGTAAACAAGCCAGAGTCAGAGGACACATTAAATAGTAAAGGTCAGCGCACACTGTGGATGAACAAATAAACCAACAGAATGCAGAACACAAATGCCCAAGGGAAAAATAAAGGTAAGAGGCCGAAAGGTCAAAGCAAAAGTCAAGAAAAACACAGAAGCAGGGCAAAACACACACAAAAAGATTGAGGTACTCATTAAACAGATGCTTAGAGGCCAGTTAATGCTAGAACCAAAATGGGTTCACTAAGAATGAGTTTTGCTAAACTGAACCTAATGCCTTGTGCAATAGAGTTATGTAGTTGAGATATATGATCATGTTATTTATTCTCTTGCTTTAAGACTTATTTTCTAGATAAACCCTTCACCTATAGGATAAAGCCCAAATTCCTTAACATTTATGACACTTCAAACATCAGCTCAGCTCTTCACACTCATTTGCCTGAAGCTGGTACTCACTCACACTGTAATAGTTGCTGTTCCTGAATCATTCTGAAGACATTCACTCCTCCCTGGTTTACATATCCTGTTTCTCCATAGGGATTTCTTCCTATCTCCAGTCTCCACTTACCTCACAAAACCCCTACAGATGTTTCAAGGCCAGGTTCAAATGTCACTTTTTTCTGAAGGCTCCCTTTCTCTTTCTTCACCATGAAGACTTAATCTCCTCTTTCTCTAGGTTCTTGATACATTTCACTTATATTGCTAATGTTTAATATGATATAATATATATGATATATTATCTATTATATTTTATTTTCCCTCTATCTGTCTCTCTAATGCAAATTTTAACTATACATGTATTGATTTGGAGCTGGTGTGTGTGTGTCTGTCACCTCTGCTAGATGTGAACTCTTTAAGACAAGACTAACATCTTGGTCATTTTTGTGTTATTAGCATCTAGCATAGAACCTAGCAGATAGGAGGTCAACAATATATGTTTATTCTTTTAAATAACAGAAAATGCCAAACACGATGTATATTTAAACAGAATATTTAATAAATCTTCAAGGATTTTAACAGAATGTTTAATAAATCTTCAACATTATGTTGTAAAATGGGTCATTAGGCAAAATTGAAGATATCTGAGCACATACCCGGACTGGAAGGAGGTCTCCACTGCTACCAAGTTTTGTCCTAGACATTTTTATTAGTGACTTGGATTAAAACATACAAAGAATGTTTGTTAAATGTGAAAGGAGACCAACTAATATCATAGGAAAGAAAAATCAAAACTCTAAAAATGAGTCTAATAGGCTGGAATGTTGAGCTCAAACTAATAAGGTAAATGTCAAATAAGTGTAAAGTACTATATTTAGATTTCAAAAATAAATTGCACATACTAAGCATGGTGGAATTTGACTTGGCAGCAATTAATGTGCGGAAAAGTTAAAAGCGTCAGTTAATCAAAAATTGTAAAAGCAGTGAGATATGACCAGTAACAAACTAAGGACATTGGAATCCCTGATGGTCATCTGGTGCCCAGTTCAGAAGAAGCAGTCCTAACATCGCTGTATTCCATGCCTTTTGGAGCTTATTTGAAGTATTATGAGCAATCTAGCACCAGATTCTAAAAGATGCATTGATAAGTGAGGTATCACAAGGATGGAAAAACATGCACCATATGTACACGCCATCAAATTGGTACTAACTGAGCAACACTGAGGTGCTCATGTGGTAGTGATATTCACTGGGTGCCGGTCAGGGGGAGCGGGTGGGGAGTAAACCCACAGCTAGTGGAAACGGGGCACACTGTATGGGGGAGGGACATGCTTGTGGCCCTGGTGTGGGTGAGGCAAACGCATTTCATGCAACCAAAATGTTTGTATCCCCATAATCCTGAATTTTAAAAAAAGAATGCATTGATAAACCACAGTTCATCCAGATAACTGTAACCAGGATGGTAAAGAAGTCTAGAAATGATGAAATAAACAAAGAATGAGAAAACTCTGTGGAATCTTGGAAAACTGAACTAAGGGAAGTTTCAATAGGTATCTTCATATATTTTTTAAATAGCCTTTTATGTGTTGCCACAATGGTCAAACTAGAAATGATGAGTAGGCATTGTGAGGAGACAGACAGTTTGGCTCAATGTGGGAAAAAACTTTCTAAGATTTACAGTCATCCAACAATGAGGTGGGCAGTTTTGGAGGTTGAGAGCTCCCCAACCCTGGAAATATTCAAGCAGAAGCCAAATGACTAGATAAGACATTTACAGAAGAAGAGGTTTTTTTTTTTTTTTTTTTTAGCATACAAAGTATAAAAACCTTCCTTTGTTAAAATCTTGCAGTGGCTCATCAGAATCTGCGGGACAATGTCGAAATTCCTTACGTCATGCAAGCCCTTGGTGATCCCGATGCAGACGACCTTCTGCCTGGTCGTCTGCCTTTGCCGCCTCGCCTGCTTTCAGCCCAGCACACCCAATGCCACACTCATTCCCCACCTGTTGCCCAGCAGCCAGTCTACCGTGTGCTTGAATGTCACTAGATACTGGCACGTGCTGTTCCTTGTGTCTAGAATCCTTTCCCGCCTGTCCTCTGTGGCTAATCTGCACTCACCTAGAGCGGCTGTGTTCAAGTGTCACCTTGGAAGCCTTCCCTGACCCCTCCAGCTTCCTCCTGTGTACCTGGGAGGCACCCTAGATTTGCCTCTGAGGTGGCCTTTCACGCCAGGGTGTTTTTCTTGCCATCTCCCGTGGGGAATGTGAACAATGTGCAGAAAGGGGCTGTGTCGTATCTCCCACTCTCCCATTTCCAGGACACTGCCTGATGGGCGGCAGAATGCTCAGGTTTTGAAGTGAATTGCATCAGGCCTTTATTCCTGAGGTCAAAACATGACCAAGGGATCAGGCAGAATCTGGAGTCTACCTCGTGGGCCATCGTCTTCAGAAACAGGTTTGGGAATCTAGACCAACTCAAGGCATGGCCGTCCCTCTCAGCCAAGTACCACCTGGAGGACCTCACACCGGGCTTCCTTTTTCTTTAGGGAATTTGGCTCCATTCTCTTCATTTCTCAAGCTCCCTGACCTTTGTCGCTCCCCTCCTTTCTTCTCCCTGTCCCCTACTTACACACTCACTGACTCCCCCTAACCGTCTCAACCTGGAGAACGCATTCGCTAAGCAATCAAAGTGATTCTATTTTTCATCATGTATTTATTAGATTAATTTAAATCACATCTACTGCCTTCAGGGCCTCTGAGTGTGTGTAGCAAACTCATAATGTTAATAGTTTCTGTGGAGAATAGTTTGGCATGGTGCCCCAAAGGTTAGCAAAACAGGGGTCTGGGGCAGAAAGTTCCAGAACTGAAATCTTCAAGACTTCTTCTCCTCCTTATGGAGAAGTGGGAATATTTGTGAGACTGCACTCTCGAACTGGGCCACCCCTAGGTATTTGTGAGCTTCTGAGAAAATTATATCGGTAATCCTGATTTAGCTCTTAGATCTCCATTCTAAGTATTTGGTCTTTCAGTCCCAGAACACAGCACCAATCTGTAAAAGGCTTTTCAATTTGACCAGCTGAGAGCTCAAAGAAGATTTGTCCCCATATTTTAAAATCCCTCAGTCTGAGTCTGGCTGTCTCCTCTCACTCAGAGCTCGGGAACGGTGGCTACACTCCTCACAGCTTCAGCTTGCCCCTGTTCTGAAACACCCTGACCGAACAGACAGAAGAGGGCATTGGTGGGCCCCCAGCTGAGCGGGAGCATTTTCCAGCTGCACAGTGAACTTCAAACCTCGTAAGCAAGTGTGGGCTCAGCCTCGCCACAGGCTGTAAGAGTGCCTCAAGACATCTGCCGATGCAGAAACCCCACGGTTCTTCTAATACTCTCACTCTTTCCCACAAAGTACTGCAAGTTTCCTAACCCCCACCACCAAATGTTCCTGTATGGGCTCCAGCTGAGCTTGCCATATATATCCTCCTAGCTGTCGCCTGGCATTTTGCCTCTCAGGCTTTGGTCCTCTCCTCCTTCACAAGAGCTGAGGAAATCAGAACCCACAGAATCCTCCTCCGGCCAGCCAGTTGATATCAGCTCCCCAGAAAGGATGCCCAGATCACAAACCCAGCGGCTGGGCAGGGCTGATGGGGACAGAATCTCTCTCTTGCTGTTTGATGGCTTGATAGCCTCCTCCTAATCTATGGGAGAACAAAGAGACATTAAACCCCAGCTTATCATCATCCTTGGCACGCTCCAGGAGAGGATGCCATCTTACAAATAACAAAGAAATCCCACGCACCCTGTAGATGAAAGAAGTAAAATGAGCCTTCTCACTCCACACACTGGGGAGGAATCACCAAAATCTAGTTAAGGACTAAGATGTTATGAGAATCAGGCCCCCTTCTGACCATGGGCTGCACTGTTTCTTCTTTATCCCCACTTTGCAGAACAATGCAAGCAGAGTAATACTCACTAAATACTTGTCAAATGAATGGACAAATGATGAATGAATGGCCCTACTTTTAGGTATCCATACCCAGGCACATACTATTACTTGCCTGGTGCCTGGCTAAGAGGCACAGCCTCCTGCCCTCCACTGATGCTGTAGAAAAGTAGAGGGCTAAAAGTTGAACCCATGACTCACATAAAGCAGCTACTCCCCCAGTTATCAGAACTCCAGCTTTTCAAATGATGCTGAGCATAATCAGAGCTCAACTCCCTCTCTGTCCATCAACGTATTCTTATTCTTTGGCTTGAGAGTTAGACTAGAACTCCTTTCCAGTGTGCTAGACCTTCCCAGTCATCCAATAAGCCAAGTGAACCCAATCATCTGGCAGCTGAGTCCCCTAAAACATTTAATTTGGCGCTTCATAATGTTAAGGCAAACCAACCTTCTCCTTGTCTGGGCAAAACAGCCCTTTCAGAAAATACACAAAATATCTGGCACCTTGTTGTTGAGCCAACAGGTTGAATTTTCTCGGAAAACCATTCTGATTTGTAAGAACTGGCAAATATTTCAGAAATCAAAAGCATGCTGCTTGTCTCATCCATCCCTGAGCCTCACTGAAGACAGAATCCTCCCCCTTCTCCAACACCAGAGGGGAGCAAAGGCTTTTCAGAAAACACAATACTGCACTAACACTGAAGGAAGCTGTCCAGGTTTGTTTTCCGTTCTATTGTCTTATTCTGTCAGCTCCCACATCTCCCCAAATCTAGGCTTAATAATTTACACCGGAAAGACATTTAATAAATAAGTGGCAGGATTGGAGCCATCAGCTCCACACAATGGGATCATTTGCATCTCCCTGCTTGGCATCGGCACCAGCTCTCCTGGCTTGCTCCAACTGAAACAATCCCATTTGCTATTTTCATAAAATTAGTTCCTCTGCAGCTTCTGTTAATCAGAAAGTTCTTTGGAAAAGAATTATACTGGGTTTTCATCACCATCTGAGTTCAACTGTTCTGTGACTCTGATGCATTCTTACCACCTCTATGAAGGGCAGAGAAAATGAGATCTGGGTGGGCTGATGTAAGTGGGCAGAGAGCTCTCCCCTCAGATTAGCTGAGGTCTGACAGTCCTGGGAACCTAGACTGGTCTCCACCATCACACACCTGAGCAGATTTCTCCCCCAAACATATCTTCTTTTACATCTATAATCCCAAATCTTCTTGTGGTCATGGACTCTTTTACAAGTTTTATGAAAGCTATGGATACTCCCCTCAGAAAAGCCCACCTATGCTGAGACACACTAAACCTTACAATTTCAGTGGGTCTGTGAGCATTCCCTCTCCTCTCCACACATTCAGCCCAACCATAGACTCCAGTAAAAACTGAGTGTCCTCTGCTTTTCTGATCATCTGTACCTCCCTTAAGAACCTTGGGTTAGTATAGAAACTCAGTCACCTCCAAATTCCTTTGTCAAAGGAGAAAAAGGAGAAATTTTTAAAAAGAGAGAATGAACATAAGAGTGAGAAAGTTTTTCATGATGGCTATACACTTTTTATTTTTTATTTTTTTGTAGAGACAGGGTCTTGCTATGTTGCCCAGGCTGATCTCTAACTATCTTCCCACCTCAGTCTTCCAAAGCTCTAGGATTATAAGGATGAACCACCATGCCCCACACTTTTTGAGAAGTAAGAAAAATGGAAAACAGAAGGCAACTCAAATTAGCAGAAAAAAATAATGAAAGTCAAAGTATTCATAAATTGATGCATATTGCACTGTATTTGTGTGAATGAGACATGAGATCAAAATTTGAAAAATTTTTGATGAATTCTCCTTGCCTCTGGCCTATATAATACCTATCTCATCCTAAATAAGACAAGCTCTACGTGAGGAAAGACACAGCATGGACGAAAAAGCCTTGGACCAATAGAACCAGGGTTCTAGAACTACCTCTTTCCATGGACTATGTGATTTTAGGCAAGGGGTAATTTATCTCTATCGATGTAAGATTTTAAATTAATACTACATGATTTCCAAAGTCAGTTTCAGTTCTAACAATTCATCAGACCTGATTTATTAGAGATCTCTAAGATAGTAAGAATAAAAACTTTTTCTTAAAGGGCCCAATAGTAATATTTTAGGCTATGGGCCACACAGTCTCTGTGGCGACTACTCAACTTTGCTGTTGTAAAGCAAAAGGAGCCATAGACAACATATAAACAAATGAGCGTGCCTTTGTTCCAGTAAAACTTTGCTTACAGACACTAATATTTGAATTTCGTATAATTTTCATATGTCACTAAGTGTTTTTCTTCTTTTGAGCTTTTCCAACCATTTAAAAATGTGAACTCATTCTTAGCTTATAGGTGGTACAAGCTAAAATTAGGCCCATGGGCCATAGTTTGCTGACCTCTGGTTTATGACATTAGGTAAATATTGTGACCTAGAAAATCATGGTGGTAATTCTGGGTGGCCTTAGAAGATCAGTAACTTAGCTTCAACCACTGACAATAGTACTGGGGGGGAATTTTTGTTTATTCAGTTTCTCAGTTAGCAAAATTGAGAATTAGCAGATATAGTGGCTTTTCAGCCTCAGTTAACAACTCAACACTTACTTCAGTTTTTGATACATTTTCAGACCAGCAGAAATGCTAAATAATCACATATGAGAAAGTGTGTACAAAAAAATTCAGGACTCTCTTGCAGAATAAGTTTTGATAAATATAAAATAAGCAAGAAAACTTTACATCTTCTCTTGAAATCATCCCATGCACTCTGTAACCTGAATGACCTCTTTTTACTGCCCTACCTCTACTGGGCAGCATAACAAATAATTTTACACATTTGAGAAGGAGGAAATGAACATTGGGATTTTGTTGTTGTTGTTGCTTTGACTTTTTTTATTTTAGGAGAGAAGAAAATTAGATATGTATATAGGCACCTATGTGCATTCTACAAGTACAGTATGAGGGATACATATACAGCAGAGATGTGGAGCAATGTAGAGTGGTACTATATAAAACTTGGCGTACAAAAGACAAATTTTAAAAAGAGAAAGATTGTATAGTCAAGTAATCAATCCCTCTAGAATGGGGGACATAAGTTTGATTGAGAGACAGCAAAAGATAAAGTACTATGGTGACAGCACTTCTCTCAGTTTCATTGAGAGAGTATGATATTTAGTCAGAAAACTAATACACCCTCCCAGTTGGGGGGTAAGATGGGGGGATGGGGGGTGCTTGGGAGGAGGGTTCCTTCTTAAGAGACAAGAAAATCTAATAATGCTACAACCATTCAGGAAGATGTAGAACTTTGGAGTGCTTCCTCATTTGTGATCATTCTTAATTTATAATTTAACTAAAGCCAGTTTGATCATTAGAAGCGTAAATAAGGAGGTTAACTTTCTCAATCTCAAACTTTTGACCACTTTCCCCCCAAAAACATTAAGAGCTCAGAACCAGTTCTGACCAGTTGGTCTACACAACATCATTTTCCATTATTTGTTTCCATTTTACTCTTCTCTATTCAGTGCTTATTTTTGTCTCAGCCTCTGTGTTCGAACAATTTTCTCTCCCATATTCCCTTCCATCTCTGTTCTACTTTTCCTGTTCCTACCCAGATGCTAGGACCCAACATTAGTTCTAGCTTTACCATGAAGACATCCACATTAACTCCAGCCAAAACAAAATATACTCTAAATAATACAAGTGAAGAAGTGATAACTACAAAATGCTTTGCAAATATGAAGTATTATTATCATTTGGAGCAATTAACTATAAATTAGGTTTGATCATTATTATATCTTGCTGTAAAATGTCTCCTATTTGTTTCATGTGTTGTTGATCTAACATTACAAAACTGCAGGCTATTAAGACAGGAGTCACACTGCATCTCTTGTATATCCTCACAGTGCGTAACTGCAGTTAACACTCAATTCCAATGAAATGAATTAATCAAAATAATGGCTTTATAACCACAGAGCTCCTCACTAGGCCAAATAAGGTTAAGTTGCCAAACACATAAGAAATCGTTGGTTAGTTTATGTGACTGCAAATGAAGCCTTGAAAGTAGAATAAATTTGAGATGTATGGTCAATGAAATTCAGCCATCTTCTTCTACTTGGTTCATAAATCATATATCATATATGATTCAGGAGCTGAATTACCTAAATCAGAGATTCAGTGTTCCAGGATTGAATAGTTTGCTTCATGTTTCCAAATTTTGTTTCAGTATGTCCCATGGGTAGAATGATCCTTGCTTATCTACTTCCTAAGGACAGCGGAAGAATAATACCAAATAATATAAGGCGAGATAAGGATAATTGAAATGTGATGTTATTAAAACTGGTGCTTCGGACTCAGTTCCTTCCAGAAGGGTTATTAGGGACCTTTGATGACTGGGCCTGAGCTGACTTGTCCCCCAAATCCTACGCCCCACCCGAGCTAGTGGGTCGGAGAGAAGTTCATCAGACCCCTAAACAAGCAGTAATATCTGGACTGCTGTACAGATCTCCAGCCTTCGAAATGGGGGCTGCCCGGCCCAGCGGCTTAGCGAGCCGACGTGTGCAATCTCCATGGTGACAGCAAGCGAGGCCGGGAGAAGCCGCTCTCTTCCGCCCAACAACCCGCCCTCAGACTAGACTGACCAATAGTCCAGTGAGTTACGAAGGGGGATGGTGTGATTGACAGTGGGGTGGGGCTGGCGGGAGCCGTGTCTTCTGCTATCCAATCGAACTTGAGCCCAGACTTGGGGCCGACAGGAACTACCAATCGGATGGCTTAACGGAGGGCGACGTGCCCACCCACCGCGTTCGGCGCTGCCCGGAGCCGCTGGAGTCGTAAACTAATGAGGGGGAAGGTGGGTGTTGAAAGAGTGGCGCTGATTAGCGAATCCGAAATCACCTGAATGAAAGCCCACTTGTGATTCGCCCCAAGTAGACCTAAGGCCCTGTGGGCCGGAGCAAGTCGGACTGAGAGATGTGAGTAGGGGCCGGGGAAGAGAGGGAGCGAGGTGTGGGGGGCGGAGGTGAGGAAAGCGAGGCGGCTGCGGAGAAGGGAGAAGGGTGTGAGGCTCGGACTGAGGTGGTCGGAAGAAGGCGTGGGCCAATGGCGGTGCGGGGACCTCACAGACCACCCGTACCGCCAACCTGGACCCAAGGCCTGGCGGCCAATAAATAATAATTAGGGGCAGAGAAGGAAGGGCCGTTTTATGTCTCATGCTCTTGGGAAAGTAAAATCTCAGCGCCTGATTCAAGTACCTTATGACCAAAACCTTAATCCCTTTCCCATCACTGGGAGGTCGCCGGTGAACATTCTGAAGATAAGACGCGGGGGCAGTGTTTTCCTGTCGCCAGGTTGAGTCCGCCGCAGGGCTGGTTACGGCGTCCCCAGGCTGCGGCGCGGGGGGCCGCTGCGGGCTGCAGTCAGCAGCTCGGCCGAAACGCGGCGGCGCCAACACCGCCCGGGGAGAGGGTGTGAGGACGGGGTCTGGAATCGTTGGTCCCCCCTTTCTAGCAGCGCGTTAAGAGTGGATGCCATTAGCTATCTCGGCAACTGATTTTCCCCAGACTTGCATTTTACTTGATTACAAAGGTAGAGGTATTATCCTAATATTTTAACATTCAATGAAGTGTTTAAAGTAGAAACGTAAACGTGTGAATGAAAGTCCCCCCGATTATTTTGAAGGTTTGAAACAGCTGTAAAGGGAAGTGGAAAAGATTCCTCCAGAAGAGCAATTCACTCCTGTAACCCACTGTTGTCTATTGCTTTCAAGGCTTGAGTCAGTGTGAAGATTGGGGTATAGGGGAGGTATCTCCCACCAGCAGCAGCACTTAGGCCACATTACCCACCTCTGAATCCACACAATTTTTCTGTGAGAGCTGGGTGAAACGGTATGTAGAACCAACCGTACATATACGTCAAAAATGTTTTGCACAAACTTTCCAAAGAAAGACCTTACAGCATTAAGCACAGAGGGAAAAAAATTGGCCCTGTAGGACTGCTCTTGTTGCCAGCAACTAAACAGTGTTCAAGTTTATTTTTTCCAACTCCAGTCTAACTGCTCTAAATGCCACAGGTACTAAGTAAATGGACTTCACTCTTGAATTCAGGTTGGGTAATCCATCAATTCTCAAAGAAGGTTTGCAGAAAGTGTGAACAGTAAATACAACACTGTTGTTTTTATTTTTTATATTTAACTCAATTACTTAGCTATTCCAACGTAGGAAATAATCACAAGTATTATTCTTACATTGAAATCACAAGATAAAATGACTGTTCACTCCTGCCCTACAACAGCACTCTATGCTACACCCAGACCTTCCTTTCCATGGTTAGTAAGAAAATGTATAGTTTGTTTATAAAGTGATGAACCCCATTTTTAGAAGAGCTTGGGGATATTTATCTCATTACTTTAAAGCAATACCATATATGGAACCCAATGTCTCATGAACTTTTAAGCTTCCATGGCGGATCGAAGGGCAATGTTTCTAATGATACCAACTTCAACTACCAATTGCCCTGTTTTCTATTAATAGGTATTAGAGCTGGCTGGAGTCTAACAGGTTATTTGTGTAATATCCAAAACAGCACAAATTAAATAGTTGTTTTCTTACAGGTAGTACTATCAGCTCAATCAACCAAGCCAGAAACCTGAGTCATTTCTAACACCTTCTGCTTTGACTCCTTTGCGTTTCTAGAGCTAAGACTGAAGTTCAGACCCTTATCATCTCTTATCTGGAGAATTGCAGTAGTCTTCTAATTGGTCACTGATCCCAATTCATATGCACCCTGCCACCTATTACCTTTTTAACAATTAAGAATTATCACAAAAATTTAAAAAATAGAAATTGTTACATTGGATAGTGTAACAAATACCTATGCGCCACAAACCAGATTAATTAATATTAATATTTTGGCAAATCTGCTTTAGTTTTTTTTTTTTTTTTTTTCCCACTCTACCCAGGGTGATTAAGTAAGACTGCCTCAAAAAAAAAGTTTTGTACTTTAAAGAAATAAAAGGCCGGGCGCGGTGGCTCACGCCTGTAATCCTAGCTCTGGGAGGCCGAGGCGGGTGGATCGCTCAAGGTCAGGAGTTCGAGACCAGCCTGAGCAAGAGCGAGACCCCGTCTCTACTAAAAATAGAAAGAAATTATCTGGGCAACTAAAAATATATATACAAAAAAAAAAAAAAAATTAGCCGGGCATGGTGGCTCATGCCTGTAGTCCCAGCTACTCGGGAGGCTGAGGCAGTAGGATCGCTTAAGCCCAGGAGTCTGAGGTTGCTGTGAGCTAGGCTGATGCCACGGCACTCACTCTAGCCCGGGCAACAAAGTGAGACTCTGTCTCAAAAAAAAAAAAAAAAAAAAAAGAAATAAAATATCACAGATTTGGTTCAGATCCCTTTTGCTCTAATACCCAGCTCCATTTTCCTTCCTTCCTTCCTCCCTCCCTAGAGGCAAACACTCTACTGAAATTTGTGTGCATCATTCATGCCCATGTTTTTATACTTTTGCTGTGTATTATACATCATAAACAATAGATATTATTATTTAGGGTTTGTTAATTTTAAAAATACAGGTTTATACTATAGGTTTTACTTTGCAGCTAGTTTTTGCCAGTATATTCACATCAGTACTTATATACCAAGTTCATTCATTTTAAGTGTTCATTATGAGTGTATAATAGTGTATCCATTCCCTTATTGATGGACATTTAGGTTTTTTCTGATATTTTGTTCTCATGAACAAAGCCGCAATGAACATCTTTGCACATGTCTAAGCAAGACTTCTTCTACAACAGTGGTTCCCCAAGTAGGTGGTACTGCTCTTTGGGGGTGTTGAATTTGTGAGGGCATATTTGATTATTGCTGTGATTGGAGGAACTACTGGGGTATACAGAGCAGAGCCGGGGATGCTAGATGTTCTGTAATTCATGAGACAGTCCTCACAATAAAAAGATTGTCCTGTATCCTGTACAACTTTTGAGTGTCCCATAGGATATTCATTTATAATTATCTGAGCCTAGAGCCTAACTCCATTTTTTGTATAAACATAATGTATTTTTTTGGCACAGTTTAATATAGTAAAAATTTTTAGGAATGCAACTCTAATGTAAATCAAAGGAAAATTATACTTGTTTGTGGTTTGGCACTTTAACAAGAGTTGTTCATCACTCTAGAAAATCACGTAACTGAAGGCAGCACAGCTCGTGGTATTTGAGTTGCCAGTACAACACACCTGCATAGTCTGCATTTGTAGCTTTTGCGTTCATGTGATTCTAAGTTTAGGTGCGAGCATCTGACTACTGTACTTCATTATGTATTCTAGCGTAGTCAGCCTGAACATTTGTATATTTAAACATATGCTATTTCATTATGAATTACTTTCCATTTAAAATCAGTTTCTGTATATGATATAGAGATCTAGTGTTATTATTTTCCTCCTGGATAATCATTCATCTCAACAGCATCTATGAAATCCTTTACCCACTGAATCACAAAGCCAACTCTGTCCTGTAGGAAGTTCTAACAAATGCATGGATCTGTTTCTCGGTTCTCGATTTTATGCCACCGGGCCATGTGTCTTTGTGCCACTATCACACTGTTTTAATTACTTTGGTTTTTTAATGTGTCTTGCGGCAGTTGGTAAGAAGAAAGGCAAGTTGCCATCCTAGTTCTCAAAATTGTTTTGGCTATTCTTGGGTTTTTGCTCTTCCATATGAATTTAGGATCAGTTTTCAAGTTCCATAAAAAAATTGTTTTTGGACTTTGGTTAAAATTGCATTGAATTTATAGATTAAGGAAAATTAAAACCTTTTAATTGAACCATCCCATCTGGGAACATGAGTTATTTCTCTATTTAGGTCTGCTTTATTTCTCTATTCAGATCTTTTTCTTTAAAAACAGTCTTTGAATAAAGTTTTATAATTTTAGCTACAAAAATCTTATATATCTTTTGTTATATTTATTCATACTTATACACATCTTTTTGTTATGAAAGTTTCAAATATATTCAAAAGTATAGAAAATAGGATAGCAAACATCGACACACTTGTTAACCGGCTTCAACAACTAGCTCATGACTCGTCTTGTTTCACGTTAGCCTTTTTCACCCTTCCCAGATAACATGAAGTTCCTAGAACATCTGTTATCTGTAACGTGTTACATGTGTATGTATATATGAATATCATAAAAAAATCTCTTAACAATAAAATAATACTATCACATTTTTAAAAAACTTTTTCACTTAAAAATAAACAGTAATTCCATAATATCATCAAATATCCAGATACTGTTCAGATTTCCCCAATCATCTCATAAAAAGTTTTTACAATTGCTGTGAATCAGAACCCAGACAGGGTCCATATATTGCATTTAGCTGATCTGCCTTTTAATATCTCTCTTTAAAGTAAACTTTTTGGTGAAGTGTAATACACATATAGGAAAGTGTACAGATCCTAAGTGTATAGATAGATACAATATAACAACATGAACAAAGTCAGGTAACCAACACTCAGATGAAGAAACAGAATTTTATCAGCACCCCAAAATCCCCTCCGTGCCCCCTCCAGTCACTGTTCCACAAGGTAACCATACGCCTTAACTTCTAGCCCCCCAAGTTAGTTTGACCTGTTTTTGAAAATTATATAAATGAAATCATACAGTATGAACTTTTTTGCCTCTAGCTTTTTTCGCTTAATATTTGTGAAATTCATCCACATTGTTGGGTATAGTTGTAGTTTGTTCATTCTCATTGCTTTATACTATTCCATTGCATGAATGAATAGATTGTATGTAGAATGCTGTACTTATCCATCCTATTGGTGGATATTTGGGTTGTTTGCGGTTTTAGCAATTTCAAATGGGGCTGCAATTAACTTCTTGTATGTGTCTTTTGGTGAACTTATATGTGCATTTCTGTTGGAAATACACCTAGGAATAGAAGAGCTGGATGTAGGGCACATGTATATTCAGCTTTATTAGATACTGCTAATAGTCTCCAAAGCAGGTGTTAACAATTTATACTTTCACCATCAATATATGAGGGTTCTAGTTACTCCACATCTTGTTCAACAGCACTTGGTGTTATCTGTCATTTCCATTTTAGCCATTCTGGTGGGTATATAGAAATTGCAGTTTTCATTTGCAATTTCCTGATGACTAATGAAGTTGAGTATTATATAATACTTTTTAACATATTTATTGGCCATTCAGATATCCTTTTTGTCAAGAGTTTATTCTTATTTTTTCTGTTTGATCTATTAGTTTCTGAGAAAAGTATATTAAAACCTCCCACTAAATTTGTGGGTTTGTCCATTTATTGTAGTGTTTCTGTCAGTTTTGGCTTTATATATTTGGAGGTTTCGTTCTTAGGTTCATCTTTGCTTCAAGTTGTATCTTTTTGTTAAATTATTCCTTTTGTGAATGTTCTTATTAATATTTTTCAAAGATTCACTTCTGTTTTGCTTGGTACTAATATTGCTTCACCAACTTTTATTTTGCTTCACTTGTTTTTTTCAATTGTGGTTAAAAAAAACCCACTTCACATAAAATTTTCCATCTTAACCCTTTCTAACAGTACAATTCAGCAGTGTTAAGTATATGCACACTGTTGTGAAACAGACCTTTAGAACTTTTTTGTCTTGCAGAACTGAAACTCTATACTCATTGAACATTTCCCCATTCCCTCCTTCCCCAGTTTTTGTTTTATGATTGGTTTGTTTTTTTCAATCTCTTCATTTTCCGCCTCTGTTTCATTATGATTTCTGTATAGCTTTGGTACAGAGCTAGTTTGAAAAAAATTAGATAAGGGAATCTCTTTTAGTAGTCAAGTATAATCTGTTTGCATTTACTATGGTTACTGTTCTATTTGGGTTTATTTTTCAATCTTATTTTGTATTTTCTATTTTCCTTGCTTATTCTTTGTTCCACTACCCACCTCACCACCACCACACCCCTGCCTTCTGTTTTATTCCTGTGTTTGTTTCACTCTACTAGTATAGAAGTTATTCATTCTATTTCTGTTATTTGGTGTTTACCCATATGTTTTTAACATGCATATTTAGCTTAACAAAACATACAGATACACATTAACTCTCACCTCCTCCAAGCAAAATAATAATTGTAGAATGCTTTAACTTTGAACTATCCTTTCCCATCTTCCATGTAACTGTTGAGTAATATTTTAGTTCTTCCTTATTTTTAACCTTCAGAAAATTGGTCATTATTATTATAGAAATCTTTACTGTCAATAGTTCCTAATATTTTTTTCCACCATTCTTCTACATCTCACATCTCCTTTCTTGACTAATTTTCCTTCTTGCTGAAGTACATCTCTGAGTAGCTCTTTCACTGAGGATCTGTGAGACGTGAACTCCATTTCACTTTTTGTATGTCTGAAAACATCTTTATTTTGCACTCACTCTTTTTTTTTTTTTTTTTTTTAAGAGATGGGGTCTCACTTTGTCACCCAGGCTGGAGTGCAGTGGAGCTATTGTAGCTCGCTGCAACCTCCAACTCCTAGGCTCAAGCAATCCTCCTGCCTCAGCCTTCCGAGTAGCTGGGACTACAGCTGCGCGCCACCACACCTAGCTAATTTTAAACCATTTTTTGTAGAGATGGGGTCTTGCTGTGTTGCCCAGGCTGGTCTTGAACTCCTAACTTCGAGCAATCTTCCCACCTTGGTCTCCGAAAGTGCTAGGATTACAGGCATGAGCCACCACACCCACCATACACTCACTCTTGAGGGAGTCTTGTGTGCCAGCCTGTGGTGTCATCCCCATAGAGAGGTTTTGGTTTTGTCTCTGCTGGGATCTTCTGGGTTTCTCACTTTTAGTCTAGTCTTCATGTCAGTCTTTCTACTTGGGATTCCCATACCACATTGGTAGTACAACTTGAATCTCACACTTGCATGTGACGTAGAGTTGGGATTCAGATTTCTCTTGAGTTATGCTGTTTTCACCTGTAGCCTGGGGCACTTGGCCAGCTTTCTTTCAATTTAGTAGCAGATCTTTGAGATCCTATTTCAAAAACAGGTCAGCCCTTTGAGGGCCCAGTTTTATGCATTGTTCTCAGTTCTAGGAGTGGAACACTCTGAAGGTCTGTATCTAGGGTCAATAGCCCTATAGACCTTTGGGCTTAGCTCAGATATGGACCAGAAGTTACAGTCATCTTTCTAAAACTTGATATGATCCTATTACTCCCTCACTTGGTTTTTGGGAACTTTTTGGCACTGCTCCATTTATTCATCCGACAGATATTTGTTGTGCATAATCTCTGTGCTAAGAACTAGGGTTACTGTGGTGAGAAAGATGTAAAGTCTTTGCCCTCATAGAGTTTACTATTCTAGTTGGAGAAACAGAAAATAAACTTGTAAACAAATAAGTAAAATGTTAACTACAATGTGTGAAAAATATTCTGAAGGAAATAAAGTGATGGAGAGTAACTGTTTGGGGGTTACTTTTGAGAGGGCAGTCAGGGAAGACCGCTCCGAGGAGGTGTCATTTAAGCCGAAATCTCATCCAGGGATGAGGAGAGCCAGCCCTGCAAATGGTAGGCGGCTTGTTTGGGGTTGGAGGTTAGTTCCAGGCAGTGGAAACAACAAATACAAAGATCCAGAAACAGGTAAACATTTGACATGTTAGAGTTACTAAGGTGATGCCCCTGCAGCTCTAATGAGGGAAGCCTGCTCCCCAGTCTGGTTAGAGAGGCAGGCGGGCTCCAGGTCTCATCTGTTGCCTCCCCCCTTACTCTGTCGTCTTGCCACACTGATTCTTTCCTAATGTGCCTGTGTGAAGCACCTCCTTGGTGAAGCCCTTCTCACTAGCGCAGTTCCCACTGCACTTTGCTTTTACTCCTAATCAGAATGGAATATGGATAGTTGTTTACATGACAGTGTTCTCCAACAGACCTTAAGCTCTGTCGGGAGATATGTCTTATTTACCTTCGTCATCCCCAGCTTGTAGCACAATGCTTTTTCTTTCCATGGCAGGCACATCATAAATGTTGATTGAGTATGTGTAATTTCTTTTTTAGCTGTTCATGCTTAGAGTCTCCTTTGTAACAACTTTATAACAGAACTTCTCATAATATTTTTGTAGTATTTAAACCGTCAGGGTAAAGAACACCAGCATCCTAATGAGGAATTGATTTGCTTAAGACATCTCTAATACATAAAGTGAGAAGCAGGGGAGGTCCTATAGTTTGGTGTTTACCGTAGTGGTTGAATGGTGCCCCTCCCCAAAGGTATGTCTACATCCTAACCCCGGGGATCTGTGAACTTTACCTTGTTTGGCAAAAGGGTCTTTGCAGATGTAATTAAGGATCTCAAGATAAGATCGTTCTAGATTATTTGGATGGACCCTAAATCCAATGACAAGTACCCTTATAGGAGACAGAGAAGGAGAAGACAGAGACACTGGAGAATGCCAGGGGAAGGTGGAGGCAGAGTTTGGAATTGTATGTCATAAGCCAAGGAACGGCCGGAGCCACCAGAAGCTGGAAGATGCAAGGAAGGATCCTCTTAGAGGGCAAGTGGCCCTGCAGACACCTTGATTTTAGACTTCTGGCTCTCAAACTGTGAGAGGATAAATTTCTGTTGTTATGAGCCATAGATTAGGCAACTAATACATACCCCATGCAGTTATACCTCACTCTCCCATTCTGTAGCATGAATATAATAATACTTCCCTCAGAAGCTTATTGCCGTGATTAAATGAGATATGTTTGTAAAGAACTTAGCACATAGTAAATGTTCAAAAATAGTGATGGCTGTTCTTGTTCTTTAAGGACTGGGAGTTTTCTTTCTCCTATGAGTAAGAACTCGACAACAGAGTGGGAACTTTCTGTCCTGTGATCGATTGCCTGGTGAGTCAAAGCTCCTACCGTGGATTTAACCTGAGAGCTGCTCATTTGGCCCTGGAGCTCCCAGGCCCTGGAGCCTTCTGGCAGTCCTTAGTTAGGGCTTGGTATCGAGGGAGAGCTCAGCTTTCTACCATGGGCTGGGGGAAGAATTCAAACTAGAACTCAGGTACTAAATTTGAAATGACACACTCAGAGCAGAAAGCAACCTCTTAGTCCCTGTCAAAAAGAAAGGCTTTGGGTTCTAAATTTCTAGTTCCCATTAAGAGACTCTGGGACTGGACATTTCTGGAAATTAATGGCCTGTACTGAGTAATCCTCCTAACACGCCAATCATCAAAAAATTCCCTGTAATGAGTGCCGGCTTTCTGTATTTGTCTGAACGCCTTCATACAACCTGGGAGCGTGCGCAGGAAGGCAGCGGCGGGAGCGCTGAGGACACTTGACCGTGCAGCTCACGGGGTGGCAGGACTGCTGCTGCCTCCGCCCAGGATGGCTGGCACTGTGCTCGGAGTGGGTGCAGGCGTGTTCATCCTAGCCCTGCTCTGGGTGTCGGTGCTGCTGCTGTGTGTGCTGTTATCCAGAGCCTCCAGGATGGCTAGGTAAGGCCTGCTTCCGGCTGGGAGTCCTAGGTAAAAGCAATTAGAGCTAAAATCGCTGATGCTCATTAAACATTTAGAATTCAGGAGATCATTTTTGTAATTGCTGGCAGTTTGAATGAGTTGCATTTTAACCTCTTGTCATAAGTACGAACTGTGTTATTTATGCTCTGAAGCAGAGGTGGGAGGAGAGGGAAGTGGTCTTTTTCAGTTCTCACTGTGGAGAGATGGGGGAACATAAGAGATGACAAGAAAATCTGCTTTTGCTGCCTATTGAATTTCTTGGGGTTGCACATGTGTGTGTTTCTTAATTGTTCAGATTTATGGTAGATGCTTGGTCTAGTCCCTGAGAGTTTAGACCTAGATCCAGGGAAACTAAAGAAGCATTTGGTGAGTTGGACCGGCTCTCTATGTCAGGCGTTGACTTCAGAACAGGGTTAGGCCATAAACTGACCCTGAAAACTCTGTAGAATTGCACTCTGGTGAGAGAGTATCCGTCTGAAGCAGAGAGTTACAGAATTTCCTAAAGTATTCTGGTCTAAGAACAACAGAAATGGGGGTTTAGGGAGGAGCTGCTTTGGTTTTTCTCGATTATGACTTTGTGCACATGTAAAAACAAAAACTACAAATTCCCTTTCTTAGGAATTTGGAATTACCAGGAGTAAATGGAAACACACCAGCTTGTCCCTGCTTAGCAAGAAGAGCTGTGGGCTGAAGGGGCTGTGGACAGCAGGTCTCTGGGCATTGTTAAGGGACCGAAACATAGAATATTGGTCTCAAGGAAGAGCCAGTTCAGGCCTAACTGATTAGAGAAGAAACTGCAAACAGTGCTTTTAATACTCTGTCTTTTTGACCCCAGGTTCTCTGTCATTTTTGTATTCCTCGGTGCTCTGATCATCACATCAGTTCTGTTGCTTTTCCCCCGAGCTAGTGAATTCCCAGCCCCAGAGGTCAAAGTTAAGGTAAAGCTATTGCTTTCATTTTGCCTCCTGAGTTGGAACTCTTGTTTCTCTTGGTCTACACCTCTGTCCTGCCCTCATTCCCTGTCATCAGGTTGCCTGAGATGTGTTAAAAGAATTGTCAGGTTCAAACAACTGTTGGGAAAGCTCAGAGAGAGTTCTAAGTTCCCTGCCCTTCACTCAGGAAAAGAATCTTATCCTGAATTCCACCTGCACCCCCACTAGGCAATTGTTTGCCTGATTCTGTCTCATCTCCAATTTGCATCAAGCTGAACAACAATGTGTTGAAAAGCCACCCCATACCATGGGGACAGAAAAAGAGAAAATGAGATAGGAATAGGAATAGGCCTACTCCTGAGATGGAAGTGTTCCCGTTCCTGGTAGCCTTGGCTCAGAACCTCAGATCCTGGGCCAAAATTGATGCAGTGCCCTCAGGGTGCTGAATGACATGCTTTGCCAACTCCATGTGGTGCACTTTCTTGTTTTGTGATGTGGAGAGAATAACTTCCATAGAGAAGAACAGTGAGGAAAGAAAGAGGACATTTCTATGGAAAGCCAAAGTTGGTAGATCTAGATGAATTCAATCCTAACAGTCTTCAGGGAGCTCCTTTGGTGCTCATTCCTGGGTCCATGCCTGCCAGCACCCTCCTTTTTAAGTGGATTTTTATCATCTTTCTCATAGTCCTGATTCAGGGCTCTGGCTTGCTGCATGGCTGATCTCAGAGTTGTAGGATCTTGACTGTGGGATTGACCTCTTCTATCTCATTACTCTTTCTCCCAGCTTTTTTTTCTCTATTATCAATTTAATTTTTTAAGTATCAATAGTAGTCATAATAGCTAACATTTTTTAAGGGATTGCTGCATGCCAGGTCCTGTCCTAAGCACATTACTTACTTACATTATCTCATTTAAACCTCAGGACAACCCTATGTGGTATGAAGTAGGTATTATTTTTATCCCCATTTTATGGGTAAGAACACTGAGACTATAAGAGGTTAAGGCAACTTTCCCAAGGTTATACATATGTTGCAAGAGGCATAGCAGGGATTCAAGCTGAGGTCGGTCTTCAAAATCTTCATTGTTGGGGACTTAACAGAATATCAGAGGCCATTCCAGAGAGCTCATGGGTTACCATTTTGACCCTAGACAAAAAAGGACATAAAATTATAGAACTAAAATTGACATATAATTCTATCTAGGACTAACCATGGCAAAAGGAAGGAAAATAGTTTTGAAAACTCCAAGGGAAATAATACTTACCACACACATTTAAGGAATTACTTCCATAGATGCCAGGTTTTATCAGCATTTGGAAACCACTCTGAAGGTCTAAGTACCACGTGTCTGATCCAGGGGTAAATTCCTGCCTCAGTTTCCTTGCCTTTCAAGGGGGGATTGTGCTGTAGGCTGCTGTGTTTCTGGATGCTATAGATGTGAATATTGGAAGAAGGGCACAGAGCAAACACAGTTTTTAATCAACCCCTCCATTTTGTTTCATACGAGTTCCAGACCCAGGAGAGAAGGATGGGGCTTAGGCGAAATGTGTTTGTCAGCATGGCCAGCAGAATTGGAGTTCTCATTTTCAGGTTTTGAGAGCTGGCCCCGGCAGCAGCCTGTGTCAATGCTGTATCAATAATACATGGCCTGGGCTTTCTGCACCCAAGGCCTGTTAATTGGCTAATTAAAAAGTGAAACGTGTTGAACGAGCAAACATGTAGCCCGCGAGAGACATGTTCTGTGCAGGAGCCAAGGTCAAAGTTATGTTAAAGCTGTTTTATCAAGCTGACCTTTGTTGTAAGTTGACTGTTGGGGTAATCTCTGGAGCAGCTGGGGTGTCTGCAGCCTTTTTCTTCTTGGTGTCTTTGGATCTCAGTGATCACACCAGTACTTGGACTTGATAGGTGCTGTGTGTTTAACTGCTGTATTAGTTTTCTATTGCTGCCGTAACAAATTACTGCAAGTGTAGTAGCTCACAACATAGATATATTATCTTAAAGTTCTGTAGATTAGAAGTCCAAAATCAGTCTCACTGGGCTAAAATCAAAGCAGAGCTTTGTTTTTTGTTGTGTTTGTTTTTTGGTTTTTTTTTTGAGACAGAGTCTCGCTCTGTTGCCCGGGCTAGAGTGCCATGGCGTCAGCCTAGCTCACAGCAACCTCAAACTCTTGGGCTCAAGCAATGCTTCTGCCTCAGCCTCCCAAGTAGCTGGGACTACAGGCATGCGCCACCATGCCCAGCTAATTTTTTCTATATATATTTTTAGTTGTCTGGTTAATTTCTTTCTATATTTTTAGTAGAGACGGGGTCTTGCTCTTGCTCAGGCTGGTCTCAAACTCCTGACCTCGAGCGATCCTCCCACCTCGGCCTCCCAGAGTGCTAGGATTACAGGCGTGAGCCACCGTGCCTGGCCCAAAGCAGAGCTTTGGTTGGCAGAGCTGCATTCTTCTGGAGGTTTTAGGAGAAAATCCATTTTCTTACCTTTTCCAGCTTCTAGAGGCTGCCTGTATTCCTTGGTTCATGGTCCCCTTCCTGCATTTTCAAAGCCAGCAATGTGACAACTCATGGAGGCTGCTTCCATCCTTTTTCCAAGCCCCAAAATGGAGGCTTAAAGATATTAACTCCATCTCTTTCTCTGACCCTCCCTTCTGCCTCCCCATTCAAATTTTAAAGACCTTTGTGATTACATTGGGCCTACCTGGATTAGATAATCCAGGCTAATCTCTATTTTAAGGTCAGATGATTAACAACCTTAAGTCCATCTGCAGCCTTAATTCCCCTTTGCCTTATAATCAACGTATTCACAATTTCTGGGTAGGATGTGGACATCTGTGGGCCATTATTCTGTCTACCACAATCACCTTTCAGGTATTTTGGATTCTCTTATAAGTACTGGGTTTTCAAAGCTTCTGTGAAGTCAAGTCAGTCACCTGATTTGTGTTGCTGCTCCATTAGGTCTGTCAATTAAATTGCTTTTTCCTGCCCACATTTAAGCACCACTATCTGAATCTGGGGAGAGTGGAGCTCTGGAAATGGACAGTAGACAAGTGGATAGAGCCAACATCGGTCATAGACTTTTGTCAGCCAGCAAAGGCCAACAGCTTCGGGGCCTCAAGTGAAAGGCCAGGCAGCCAACTGTATGATGTGGGGCAAGTTACCTATCCTCTTAGTGTTTTAGTATCTCAGGTAAATGGCTATGTTCCTATCCCTTGGAAAGTTAGGATGAAAGCTTTAAAGAGCTATCTTTTCATTTTGAAAATGAACTCTCCTGAATTGGCAGTGAGTTGATGATTTGGGGGGCGGGGGGTGGGTCTAAGGTGCATGAGGGTTTATTATACTATTATATTTGTATGTATGTTTAAAATGCTTCATAATAAAAAGTGTTTTAACAACAACAAAAATGAGCCTTTCTTGGACCAAGCAGAAGCTTTTCATTAACTCTTTCAGATAACAGATTTCAGAACATAAAAGAATTCATCAGGGACTTCAAGGGTTTATGAACCTCCTAAATTGAGCCATTTGTTCCCTATACCTCATTAATCCTTTTTTTACCTTATATCTCCTGCTCATGGAGTTGAGAAAAAGATTCCTTCCTATCCATGCACAGAGGAGACTCAAGGCAGGATGTTACTGGAAGTTACAAATATGAATAAACTCTTGGCCTGTTCATGACAGATTTCAGTGTAACATAGCCAAGGTGCTGAAGTGGTAGTAATTTCATTTTGATGTTTTCTTTCTCCAGATTGTGGATGCCTTTTTCATTGGCCGCTATGTCCTGCTGGTTTTCCTCAGTGCTATCTTCCTTGGAGGCCTCTTCTTGGTTCTAACTCATCATGTCCTGCAGCCAATCTATGCCAAACCACTGCGGTCCTACTGAGTACTGTCTGGGAAAACCAAGACCCTGCTCTCCTCTCCTTCGATGTGATGGCATTGATGATCAGAAAGGCACTATTCGGAGCCTTGTTTTGACAGCCCTTGTGCCTTAAGATCAAAGGAATATTCATCCATCACTAAGACAAATCTCTTGTGTCCTGGCTTCCAGAAACATGGTTGCAAAATTGTCCCTGTGGGGATAGATGCTCACCAGCCTATGAGAGATATTGCTATCTTCTTAGTACTTGTACCTCAGAATTTCCATCCTTTGAAAGGGGCATAGTAGCAGTGATCTGCTTAGATAGATTTTCAATCAAGTCATTAGGAAGTGGATTTTGGGAAAAGGAGCATTTGGCTTCTGCTGTCCAATAAAAAAACCTGGTCCATTTTGATAATATGTAAAATTCTTTGTTATGAGGTTGGAATCATTTGGAAAGCAAAGGCACTCAAATTCAAAAGTTGATTTTAATGTGGTAATTGGGAAGACTTACTCAGATATTGGTTACTGACCACTCTATGCATACAATTCCACAGAACTTTGTAAAGGCAATGGATGTCACTTTCCTCTGCTCTAATACAGCAATAAATAAAAGCCAAAGGGCCAAATTTCACTTCAAACTCTTGGCCACAGCTTTCTGAATCCAGTATTTTTATATTTCAAGTTTACTAGGGGATTAGAGGAAAGGTATGGAAATATTGGTTGTTTTGTCTTGCCAGGTGTCTCTGGGTTGTGTTCCATGATTTGGTGGTCTCTGTGTGCTTTATTTAATTATCATAAGAGTTCATTTTGGGTTGTCATCCTCTCTTTTTATTTTTGTAGCCCTTTCACCAAAACTAGTGAGGAAGGTATATTCTTAGCATTAGATGTAACTTTATATCTGTTTGATCTCCCAAACCAAGTGAAATTTGTCATTAAATGGAGGGGTTTTGGTCTGGTTCCATTTTGAAGTCTGATCCTGACTTCCTAGAACTATTTGCAAAAGGGTCTTATGGCTTAAAATTAAGAACCAAGAAAACAAGTTGGAAAAAGAACATTGATTGAGTACATGCTATATGCCAGTAGCACCCTAATTCCTTTGAAGTTTATTTAATTTTTATAACAGTCTATTATCCCCACTTTAAAGTAGAAAAAAATTGAGGCTTGAAGAGATTATCTGACATCTGACTTGCTCAAGCTTCACATAACAGCCAATGTGCAAACAAACCTATGTGTGGCAGGCTCTAGGGCCTGTCTCGGACTGGAAAGAAAACACACTAAGCTTTGTGGAGCTCAGATTGAGAGCTGGAGGAAGGCTAAAGCCACTGCTCCTTCTCTTTCTCTCCTGGATCCTGTTGTCAGGTAGAGAAAGTACCCAGTCCTGTCACCCCAGGGGGCACTAAGCTCTAAATTATAGGAGGAGAGGACACATGACCATTGAGTCATGGGCTGATGAGGGCCACATGTATTAACCCTACACTTGAACTGTCTCCTTATCTTAGTTTGGAAAACCTTTGCAGATAAAGCTTTATACAGAAAGCTTCAAAGGAAAAAGTTTCTTAATCTGGCCTGAGGCACACAGGTCAGAAAAGAAGAAACATCCTCCAAGCAGGCTGAAGGAGAGAAAGGAGAAGGCAGAATTGTTGAGGGAAGTGGGGCTAGCTGGGGGTTTCATGCTGTCATGCAACTGGCATTGAAGCTCCCAGGTGCCTGTGAGTCTCCGCACAGAGATCCTGAGCCAGCCCAAGTGGAAGTTTGACTCCTAATAAACACAGGCTATCAAATGTTGCCTTCTTTTGAGAGACTTGCTGAAAAAACAACTCTGGGAAAACTATTATAGGTTCCTGACCATGACTCCATCTTTCCCCCCCCCCAAAAAAGGACCCAGCTATTAGATCAATGGATAATAGCTATGAGGTTTGGATGACTATTTAAGATGGAGAAAAATGTGTTAAGGTTAGAAATGATATTCTTTCCCAAACACCACTGCTATCTAATAGTTTTCTTTGCCAGATATACATGACAGGCTTGTGTAAGGGCTGGCTTTATACAAAAAATATACTTTGTGCACAGTGTATTTTAGTGTGGCCTATCTTCTATAGATCCTGAGTCTATAATTACCAGCTGTGGTGATTACTTTCTACCTGCATACTCAAAGCAGTCACGTCCAACCCCCGTGGCGTTGGGATAAGAAGTGGAAGGCTGAAAGGGCACACAATGAATTTTACTGGGAGTTCAGCATGGGGGACTCCTACAGTCGGTTTCTGATGTGGCAGCCCTTATGCTCATGGCCTTCTTGGAGACAGGGCACAGTGGTGATACCTTAAATACAGGCAGAAATCATCTTAGGGTTCCATTAGCCAATCTGCGATCAGTGGCCTTAGAGCAGGTTCCCTACTATGCAGTTTCCTACCTAGAGAGGGTCCTGTGGCAGAGCCTGGTGGATCCCCACTGTTGAGAAGGCGGAGAGGGAGAGTAAATCCAGGCTTCTATGTAAGAAAACAGGTATTTCATAGCTTCCTGACAAAAGCTAAATTAGCAGGACACTACCCTACCCCAATAAGTTCTTTAAATTTTTCACTTAAAAAATGGAAGTAAAGCTGACATTCTTTGTTGATACACAGTATCATGTGTTTAATGTAAAACTGCAACAGAGCATCGTTGTTGCGTCGTACCATGTCCAGGCACTCGGGAACGCACAGCCATTGATTCATGCATCTGACGCACACGCTGTTCTTTCCACACGTATTGTGTGCCTCTCGGGTAGAAAGCCCTGGTCCTGGTGGGGTAAGCTGATCAAAGAATGGCTCTGAGGTGTCTTGGCCGTCTTCCTGACTTCGTCGTCCGAGAACGAAGGCATCCAAATTATTTTTAAATGTTTTAAACATAAAGTAATCCATTTCTTGTTCTGTTCTTTAATACAAACTTTTCTTTCAACTCTGTTTCATTATTGTTGCAGTTGAAGTGTTTCTGTTTTGTTTTTTGTTCAATGTGTAAAACCTGCTGCCATTATTTTACAGAGGAGAAATTGGCAGAGGAGAAGGATTTGAAAAGCTTCATGGCTAGTTAGTAGTGGGGCTCTAACTTGACATCAGGATTCTTGACATCTCGTTTCTCAGGTAGTTTAAAGATCACTTTTGTCTTTCAAACAACGCTTTATTTTTACTTTGGTTAATCCTACTTCTTAGCTATCTGTACTTCCCATTTCCCTAACGTATCCCAAAAGGTAAAAGTTTCATTAAAAGGATTCTAATTAACATTTATAGTACAAATAACAAACATTTTATCATAATTCCTTGGCTTAAACCTTTTAAGTATTTGGCTGTTGTTACACAGAAATAAATTTCCAGATGTGGGAATCAGAACCGTATGGAAACGAATCTGGAGAAGTGTTGATTATCCTCATAGGAGCATAAAAACTCAGGATTGGAAGAGATTTTATGGCTCATAGAGTTCAACCTTTAATCTCTATTTCCATCCCAATACTTGGAAATAAGTCTAGTCTTCCACATGCTAAAATCACAATTTTTATTACACTTAGCAAACATGTGCTAGGTATTTCTCTGAGTGCATTTTAAGTATTAACTTATGTCATCCTCATATCAGCCCTATGAAGTGTGGGTACTCTGAATATCCCCATTTCACAGACAGGGAACAGGCACAGGCTGCTAAGTCATTTGCTGGAGATCACTCAGCTCGGGGTAAATGGGAGTCAGGATTTGAGTCCGGCAGTTTGGTTCCAGTGTCTAAGCTCTTAACTGCTTTATATTATGTTGCTCCATCAGATGAAAACAAGGTCAGGCAATGCAAATCCACTTGGTGGAAATACCAAGGAAAAGCAGCTGAGTCTGGTGGGAAAACCAGAATCTTAGGAACTGTGAGGGAGTCTGGGGCAAGGCAACTAACAGGCACATGGGACCTCGGAGACAACTTCACTGATGAACCCCGTGGTTTTGGCAGGTCTCTGCTCAGAGTTTGGCTTTCCCCTAGTTTAGAGATACTAGACAGCTGAGCTGCTAGCAGTAGCGTTTTCAAGGACAGCAGCAATCTCTCTCTTAAGCGCTGTCCACCTGGAATGTTGATACTTGGGTTGGTTTTCAGAGGTGCCAATGGAAGACTCAAAGCCATGAACCAAGAATGTTTTGGTTTTTTGGTTTGTTTTTTTTTTTTGTTTTTACTCAATCTCTGTTTCTAGGAGATCATTAGTAGTTGCTGTTTATTCAAGGGGAAAAAATATTCACGAGTTCTTGCACCCCACCCTCTTTTCTCAGTTCACTGGGACCTAAGAAATGACAGCCGGGATCCAAATCAGGGCCCAACACCACAGACAGAATGAGAAAGTTTGCTTTTATGACTTTTATCACCTCATGTTGGGGATTGTAAAGACCGTACCTTTAGCCCAGGCGCCACCCTCAGAGAACCCTTGGGGTAGTTACACACGTAGCATTTATGCTGTGCCTAAATCCCATGGGCCAGCCCCACTGCTTGTTTTATGCTTGAGGATTTCTTCTGTTTTCCTGCGGGTTTTGTTCCTGTCTTTAAATTGATCATGCCCCAGTTTTACACTGGGAATATTATCAGGGACTATTATTATTTCCTATTGCTGCAAAGTTTCCTACTGTAACAAATTCCTATTAATACAAACTTAGTGGTTTAGAACAATACAAATTTGTCTTACAGTTCTGGAAGTCAGAAATCAGAAATGGGTTTCATGGGGCTAAAGTAAGGGCTTCAGAGACTAGGGGAGAGTCATTTACTTGCCTTTTCTAGCTTTCAGAGTCCACCTACGATCCCTGGCTGGTGGGCCCTTCCTCTATCTTGAAAGCCAGTGGTGTAGCGTCTTCCAATCTCTGACACTCCTGCCTCCCTCTGTGATTTATAAGGAACCCTGTGATAACATTGGGCCCACCCTGATCAGTCTTCCCATCTCAAGACCCTTAATCACATTGGCAAAATCTTATTTGCCATGTAAGGTAACATATTCACTGGTTCTGGGAATGAGGATGTGGACATCTTGGGCAGGGGGCGCTTTCTGCCCCACCTTCCATCTTTCGGGACTGCCCTCCTCTACACCATCTGCCACCCTCCCTACCCCCACTCCTTTATGTACAGGGTCTGTTCTGTTCCTGCACCCGCGTCTCAGGTCCCCACCCCGACACCCATGTTGTGGGTGTGAGTGTGGGTGTGAGTTCCTCCCCCAGCCTCAGTCTTGGTGGTGGCCTCATGGTTCCAAGATCTATCAAGAGCTTCTTTTCCTTTCTTTTCATTGCTTCTTGCCTCCTCCTCCTCCCCCATCCGCCACCCCCCACACTAGCCCAGCCTCCCAATGGATCTCTAAAGGAGAAAGGCAAAGAGTTATTGCTTTTTAATTACAAGTGCTATTGTAGCATCTATAAGGAAGAACATTTTAAGCTTAATTGAGACCAAATGTGAAGTTAAATTAAATGAATAACTAATTAACGTAATGCTCCTACATTAGACCCGTGTGAGTGCTGAGGCCCAGAGAAGAGGCAGGTACCAGGCCTCTGATGAACAGGCAGTGCCCAGAGCTGCCCAGGTGGGCCTGGGCCCTGGGACATGGGTGCAAAAGGACAGACTTCAGGGCTGCGGCTCCCCCACCATTGGTATTGTCCCAACCCCCACCTACAGCCCGAGTCCTTATTGCCAAGGCCGGGCTCTGAGCTCCCACGTGCCCTTGGCACGTGTCTGGCGCCACACTTGGTGGTAGGAACCATGCCTCGTGTTCATTTTTCAGTCCCTGATGCTGAACACAGTAGGGGCTGATGAGTACTCATGTTAACTTCCTCCCTTTTCTACTTCTTGCTACTTTATCAAACTAACCATCCAAGTCCTCTGAATTCTTCCTCATAAGGAAGAATGATTCTTTCCATTGCTGCTGGGATCGCCCTCCTGCCAGCCCTATCCTTTCACAGCCAGACCAATGAACAGCGAAGCTCTCACCCAGAGCCCTGTATTGTCGTATTCCTGTCTTATCCCCTAACTAGACAAGTTCCCTCCAGGGCAGGGAGTGTGTTTAGTATGTGCTCATCTATGACGTAGGTAATGTTACCATTTTCTAGATGAGGAAGCAGGCTCAAAGCTAGTAGGTGGGGAAGCTGGGGAAGAGAAGACCGTGAGAGAGGCTTCCTTCCTCCCCTGACCCGTCTGCAGCAGAAAGCAAGCTGCAAGTCTCTTTCCAAGAACCCTGGCTCCTAGCCCTCATTCCGAAGCAGGACAGGCCCACACTGGGCTTTATCATGGGTTGTGTCGCCATCTAGTGGCTCAGGTAAGGAACAAAGTTTCTCCTTAAGCTGGTCCTTCCTAAGTGAAGATGGCGGATAAATCTTTTTGGCCTTGAGAGAAGCTTTCATGAATGCTGAATATAATGCCATATATTATAGCTCCTGCCCCTGTGGGAGCTGGGGACTTGGAGGTCCCTGACTGACTTCTGCTTTCAGAGCTGAAGTGACTTTCAGGCAGTACGAGCCCTCCCTATTTGTTACCGTAGGAGTGTGTGCAACCTGTGTCTTGGCATGTGTGCCCGGTTGATGTGCCACCTGCATAGTGCCCGGGGTAGTGCAAGGGTTGTGTCTTGTGCTCTAAGCTCCGGCTTGCTCCGCGTGTCATCAATGTCACAAGCAGCCCCTCCAGGAATGCCTCTTCTCACCAGCCCCAGTACACTGGACCTTGTGGTCCTGGGACGCCATCTCAACAACCCAGGCGAGCCCCGCTCGCTGTGGCTGAGCAGCCCTGCCAAGGACAAGCACAGGCACGTCTGGTAAAAGGCAATCTGTATTGGTGCCGATGGGCAGCTTTATGGTCAGATGGAGATGCCAGGAGTCAGCCGGGCAGGATTTGGGGTGGAAGGAGGACGTGCGTCAGGAACACTGGGTAGAAAGGGGGCTGCATGTGGCGCTGAGCAACTGCACAGGCAGAAGCTGCTTGAATGAACCAGTCAGTGCGCTCATTTCCTTCTAGTCTTGTCACCCTGATGCCAAGGCATAAGTCCTCTTTGTGTCCATTGTCTACTTCATTCCTAGAGTAGAGCTGGCATACGGCCAGCACTCTGTAACCACTGGCATTTCATTCTCAAAATACTTAATACACACACTGCCATTTTTAGCCATGCCCAGCCCCTCTTTCAATTCCCCCCACAGCACTGGCCCTGATGTCCTCTTCCACTGAGGACATCAGGGGTTGGGACCAGAGTGAATGCCCCTTAAGTTCTGCACTGAGGCAGCTTCCTTGCCTCAGCCTAGTCCTGGCCCAGGAAGAAGAGCAGTGATGTTGGAGTGGGGTGGGTGATGGAGTTATCAACAGGATCAAATGGAGGGTAGAGAGGGTCCCACTTAGGGAAATACACAGAGAAGAAGACTAATTCATGCACAAAGGGACAAAGATGGGCTGGGCCCCTTTGAAATGGAGTGAGATGCCTACCTATAGGTACAGGCTGATTACAGAGATTAAAATTTAACATGAGAAGGCGAGAAGGACATTTTCCAGGCCTTGGCCCTATTAGAGCCTTCTGTCTTGGAATCTGAACAAGCGAGAGTCTGAGCATAACCTTCCCGTATCAATATGGAGACAGCACTCAGCTCTGATCCCCATCCCTTCTGCTTGCAGCTTCCAGAGCTCAGGCTCTTGAATCTTCCATTTCCTCCTGCTTGGCAGTCCCTTTCCCATGGACAATCTCCTGTACCCTTAGCAGTCCTGTGGCTGGGCTGGGCTGGCTCTGCCTCCCCCATCTGTGGAAGTTTCCATTGTCTTGCCCATGGGGAGCATGTTGGGGACCCAGCTGGGACCCTCCATGCTTCTCTTCCAGTTGGAGCCTCATATTTCTTTATACCTGCATGAAGAGGAGAAAGGTAACGGAAGAGAAAGTGAGACACAACTTAATGAGTTCCTGCCCAGTGGGGAGAGGAAAAGCAGGTTCCTAGGGTCCCTTAATAATTGCCTTTCATCTCTGCTCTCTATAATTAAGGCTCCTTTTCCCCTCTTGGGCAGTGTATGGCCAGCCGGGATGATATTTACAACCTTACAACGATTATGCCGCATTTGACAGCTTTACAGAGCAGCATCGCATACCCCATCTTGTCTCAGCCTCAAATCAACCCTGCCGGGTATTTAGGGACAAGCACTCCCATTCATACAGAGAATCTGGGTGGTAGGCCCAAGTCCTATAGGGGAGTGCATACAGAAGGCAAGACTGTCCAGGGATTTTGGATTCCAAGCCCAGTGCTCTGTCTGCTCTAACAAATCACTGACGCCCCCAACACAGGCCTTCCATGGAGAAGGACCAGCTTGGGACGGTGGCGGTACAGAGAAAAGCAAACTACCCCACAGGCCCAGTTCAGTGTCAGGCTGTGTTGGGACGAGCCAAGGCCTTATGCCTGGAACTCAGGCATATTCCCTGAGTTCCATTCTCTCACCTCTGATTGAGAGGTTGCTGAGAAGTAAGCTAATATATCTAAAGCTGGACAAAATTCCAGGCACAGAGTAGTTGCTCATTAAGTATTTCTTCTTTTCCCTTCTGCTGCTTTTCTTCCCCTTCCTGCCTCCCCTCAGGCCTGGCCCCAGGGAGCCCTGGTGGAAGGAGCTCCTCATCTGCTTGATCCCCTGCTCGTCTCGGGGCAGGGCAGGACGGTGCTGGAATGCTTCCTGCTTCCAGGGTGTCTCCATTTTCTCCTGGGCTGATGTCTTCCTTAAGGGCAAGTGCTTCCCCAATAAACAGCTGTTACTATGACCCCAGGGGTTCCTCCCCACAGTTACCGTCCAGCCCAGGTGCACAGCTCCCGCCAGCTCCTCATTAGCAAGAGGCTCCTGCTCAGCACGGCCAAGGGAGAGGGTCACCTGGCCACTAGGCCACCAGCACTAGCAGGTGGCCTCAGCCTCTGGCCAGCTCCTCCTTAAAGCCACGAACCTATTTGTGCCACCTCCACACCCACCACCACCAAAAAACAGACAGAGAGCACACCAGGCCAGCCACCGACACCTGATTTGAATTTTCCTTCAGAGGCTTTGATTGGTAGTTGCTTGTTTCTGCATACCCCAGGCAGAAGGGCCAGATGGCCTTGGTTTCTGAATGTCAAGAAGCACTTGCTGCTCAGTCTGAGTTTGGAGGGAAAACAGTTTCCCCATCTCTGCCTCCTCTGTCCTAGAGGGTATGTCCTTTAATACTCTCCTCAGGGCAAGAGGCTGCCACCCTCTGCGGCATCTCAGGCCCCAGAAACCCTTCCCAAGCACCATGCTTTGCTCCAGTTGAGAGTCTTTAGAACTGGCTCCCAGGAAAACAGAAAGTTGGAAAATATCACACAGGAGGAGAGAGGATTTGCACGCAGCCCCCGTTCTGAGGGCACATTAGTCACAGACCTGAAGCAAATACTCACAAGAGTCATGGGACTTGAGGAAAATACTATCGCGGGTGGGTTAGGACCAGATTAGAGCTATGGAGACACATGGGGACAACAGAGACAGGTTAGCGGGGCTGGGGTGCGGCGGGGTTCACACGGCACATCCAGGGGCTGGCTCAGCGCTCCCCAGGTCTGGGCTGGGCAGGCCTGAGACCGGGTCTGGGGAGACTGAGCACTGATTCCCACAAGAAGTGAGGTGGGCAGAGGGCCAGCTTCAGCTCGCTGGAGGACTCACCCTCTGTCTCTGGTCAGGGATGACTTCCAGGCCAGGATCTCTTTGTACACCAACCGGCAGAGGAACTGTGGGGAGCCCAGGGCCCAGAGGGAAGGGAGGGCACCATTAGCACTGAGCACTTGGTTCCCAGTGTCAGGGGACCAGCGGACTGTCATCCCGCAGGGGCCACCCACAGGCGGTGAAGTGCAGCTGTTCTGAGCGAAGGGCAGCTGTTCTCATTGTCCCAGAACCCCCAGTGGCCAATGCTTCGGACCTCCAGCCTGGGGCACAGAGCATGCCACAGTACCCATCTGTGTACCCCCAGGACTCTCACCAAGCAGGCCAGGATGTCGGCAGAGATGAGCATGTAGAAGACGTTGTTCCAGCCCGTGGGGGAGATGAGCCCGGCCAGCAGAGGCCCCAGAGCCGCGCCTGCGCAGGGCACAGCGGGGTGAGGCGGGGATCCCACACCTCTCCCGCCCGCCTGGGCGCGGTGAAGTGTGTCTGGGGGGGGTCCTGCCTCAACAAGGCTCGGCTGGGGGGGCCAAAAGCATCACACACCTATGGAACCAGTGCCGTCGATGATGGCCGTGACGGTGGACAGGGCCTTGGCGTTGCCCTGCAGGCTCTTGTGAGTACCCTGGGGACAGACAGCGGGGAGGGCCAGCTGGGCGCAGCACCGCGCCAGCCACCCAGAGCGGGAGCGAGGCCCACGCGGGCAAGGTGGGGCCTGGAGCTTGGGCTTGAGAGGAAAGAGGGGCCCGTGGTGGGTTCTGAGGAACTTTGAGGGTCTCGCCTCTGCCGACCCGGAGAGCGGGAAATGGATGCAGCCACAGTGGCCGTGACCCAGCCCTCGGCCCAGCTTACCAGGTCGGCGGAGACCGCGGTGGTGATGAGCGCGTAGGGACCGTTGACCAGCGCCCCGCAGACGATCAGCATCACTGGGCGGCAGCAGAGACAGGCCCGTTGGAGAGGAGGGGCCGCCACGCCCCAGCTCCCAGGCAGGAGCAGGCCAGGCCCCCACCCCGCCGTCCCTCCACCCAAGCCGCTCACTGGCCCCAAGGCGGCGCCTGTCCCGGGGACTGGCAGGACTTGCGACCTCCTCCTCACCTATGGAGCTGGTGATTCCGTTCTGGCCAATGTAGTTGTACAGGAACATCTGAGAGAGGGGCAGCAGAGGCACAGTCGCCACAGTCGCCCCTGCCAGGCTGGAGCCCGGAAGTCTGGGACAACCCGCCCTGCCCCGGAGCCCCAGAGGTCACCTCATTCCTTTTCCCTCACCCAGCCAGACTTCTCTGGTCTTAATCCAGGGACAGAAGGTCTAAAACGTGGTACTCTATTGTTTCCCTTTTCCCAAACAGTCTTCTCTCATACCTACCCTCAACCTCCTCTCCTTTCCTTGGTGGAGAAGTTTAGCAGCTGGTCTCCATCAAGGTCAGCCAGTCACTCATCCCTTGCCCAAACCCTCAGTCCCATCTCTTTCCCAGATGCCTGCTCCTCTGCTGACCCTGGTTTCTCCTCCCGCCACGTGTGCACAGAGACGGCACGTGTGTAAACACACGCATGTGCACACAGGGCAGAGGCCACACAGGTCCCTGCTCATGTGCACGTGCACTTTGCCCTTGAGGTTATACGCACCATGGGGGCAGCCAGGATCAGCATGATGCAGCAGGTGGTGGCCCTGCCGTCGGTGCGGTCAGAGATGAGCCCCGCCACAATGCCGCCTGGAACACACACCCCCTCACACACTGCCACCCACAGAGAACCCCGCCGTCCTGTCACCTGCTACCCGGCTCTGCCCCATCACCCTGCCCAGCGCTGGCCTGGGCCTGGCATCAAGAGGCAGCAGAGACAGCAGAGAGGGGAGGCCCAACTGAGCGGCAGCACCGAGCAAACAAACCAGAACAGGAGCGGGGCTGACTCCGGGAAGGTGGTGCCTCCTCCACAGCCCTCCCCTGCGCCTGTCACTACGGGAAGACCAACACAAGGGCCATCTTTCTTAGGCCAACCCAGCCAGGCAGGAGCAGAATTGAGAATCAACCCAGGAGCCCTTTTTTTTTCTAGTGCCTCCAGCCCAGGTCGCAGCCCAGTGGGCCTGTCCCTTCTTTCTGCTCCCCACAAGAGAAGAGGGGAAGGCAGCCTAGTGGCAAAGCAGGGCAGGGCCTCACCTATGATGCCACCAACATCGAAAAGCGTAGATAGGTCCCCAGCCTCCTTGGCACTAAAGTGAGCTGTGGAACACACAGAGACGTGGTCAGACCTGGGGGCTCAGGGCAGACATCCTGGACGAGCAGAATCCCTGCAGAGCACTGACCCTGGCCCAGAGCCTCCTTTTCTGAGGAAGGAGCAGAAGATCCATGGAGCAGTGACTGGCTGGGGTCCCAGAGTGAGTGTGCAGCTGTTTGGGACAGATGCCCTTCTGGCCCCCTGCAGGATGACCTTGACCTCTTAGAGCAGCCCCTCCCATGCAAGCCCTGGGACATGGCCCTGAGAACCCTGTCCCACCACCACCTTTCCCCTGGAGCACAGCGGCCCTCCATGATCCCCTGGCCCAGCCCCGCCAGCCCAGCCCCGCCAGCCCAGCCGCAGGCCGACTAGGAGCTGCTCACATCTACCTGTGCTCTTAAACAGAGCCAGGAAGGAAACTTGCAGGACAATGGGGACCTTGGGTCACAGGCCTTGGCTATGGTTTAGAAAAAGGAATGTCTAGAAGCTTGAATTGTAGCCCCACCCTCAAGATTGCTTCATACTCTGAAGTCAGCATCAAGGCCACAGAACAAAGAGTCAAATGTCCACCGCCCTAGCCTCTCCACTGTCACAGAGAGAGGCCTGCAGGTACAGCTGCAGGCGAGCTGCAGCTTGAGATCTAGCTGTGACTAATTCCCGCAGTATGCCCTGCAGAGCCAGCACTGTGTGCCGCAAGGTGGTGTAGTCCCCCTCAGGGCTGGGGGCGGGGCGGCCGCTGGGTGAGAGGTCCTGGCCCTGCTGCAGCTCAGAGGCTTCTGGGGGCAGGGGAGGGCGGGGCGGGCTGCTCCTTGGCAGAGCTTTGCATTCCTGATCCCCAGCTAAGCTCCAGCTCCGTTCCAAGGGAGGAAGGTGGCTGGAGTCGGGGTCTAGGGGGCTGTGTAAGGGTAATCCTGCCTATATACTGGCATCACCTGTGTCACCATGACACAACGAGCTTCCTCTCCTACCATAAATGGCCTTGGCCTCCTCAAGACCCCTTCCCCGCCCCTCCCCGTGCACTCACCCACGTTGGAGATGTAGAGCGGCAGCCAGTAGAGGAAGGTGTAACTGACCAGCTTGGCAAAGAGCAGACACAAAGAGAACTCGACCACGCCCTGGAGATTGGGACAGAGGGCACGATAGGAAGGGGCCCAAGAGATCCCTGGTGCTGTGGCAGCCCCCAGGGTTGGCGTAGCACCACCCAGTGCTTTCCCTCACCTGCTGCAGCAAGCAGCCTCAGATACACACCCAGCCTCAATGCAGCCGTGTGGCTGCTGCTCAGTGTTGCTTCAAGACAAGTCTCCCCAAGCAAGCCACCCACCTCACATATTTCCCGTAAAGAAATTCTGGAAACCGTAGATCACCCCAAGCACCCCATCTGATATCCAACAGAAAAGTCTGGAAAGCCCCCCTTTCCCCTCCTTTCCACACACTTCTCACCGGGATCCGGAGTGCCCCGAGGAAGCTGATGGCGGCAGGCTCCTCATATGCCTCCTTGGAGCATCTGGCTGCAGTCTCAAGGCCACTCTCCCTGTTAGAGTAGGGGCCATTCCCAGGATCCTGAGGGTTGTCCTGGTCCTCGTCCGGCCCGCCCTGAGCAGAGGAGAGGAGACCTTGCTGGGCATGTCCACGTACCCCTCCCACCGGCTGGAGGGGCAGCCCAGGGAGAGACATGGGGCTCCCAGGCTGGAGGGGGCGCACGTCTCTCCCGGGCTGGACCAACCTGCCAGGCCCATCAGGTCATGCAGGACCAACCCAAGGCCTCACATTGGGTCTGTGAAATCCCCGTGGGGCCAGGGCTCCCTCCAGCAACTCCCCAGCCCTGTCTGGGTCCAGCCCTCTGGAGCGGGAGGGCAGGGATGGGCCCGGGAGGGCTCACACTCACATGGTGCTGAGGAGGGGTGCAGTCCACGTCTTCCGGGTCTGGAAAAAGAAACTTTCTAAGAAGCTTCCCAACAGGCCAGGCCCTCACCTTGCACTGGTCTGAACTGTCCTGGGAGCCAGCCCCACCTCCTACCCCTAAGGTGGCCAGTGTACGTCCCTGCAGGAGGGAACAGGAATGGGGCTCAGGAGACCAGGTGTCTGGGCCTGGCTCTCCTAACAGCCAGTGGTGTCACCAGTGTCTCTGGGACTTCAGTGCTCTTAGCTACAGAGTGGCTATAATGCCTGGTCTGGCTAACAAGGCTGTCAGGAAATGGGATGTTGACACCTGTCTGCACCAAATGCAAGAGATGGTTACCACAGGAATGTTCCAGAACTCCGCCTTCCCCTTTCACACCTCTCAGATTCAACCACTGCTTGCCAAGCGCCCATCATGGGCCAGGCGTTTAAACTAATGTCTCAACCCTGCAGAAATCTTATGAGTACATACAACTATTGTTATTTTACAAACAAGAAAACTGAGGCTCTGAGAGGTTGTAATAAGTCACACAGCTGGTCCTCCCACTCTGTGGCCAGCAAGCTTTCCAGTGGATCCAGCTGCCTCCTCCCAGAAACAGAGCACTGGGAGGTTCACTCACGTTCGATGAGGAAGAGGAAGGTGAGGACGCCTACGGCAGCGGTAATGATGCCAGGAACGATGAACGACAGGCCCCAGTGCTGGTTCACCCAGACACCGGCGATCAGGGAGCCCAGGATGTTGCCGACGGACGTGTGGGAGTTCCACACGCCCATGATGAGGCCTCGCCTGCCAGGGAGGGCGGCCAGGAGAGTAGGAAAAGTAAAAAGTGAGGCCACTGTTTGCAGCAGCTGCCCAGCCTAGCTCAAAAGGCGGGCTGCCCGCAGCTCCCACGAGGCACTGAAGACGAGGCACACAGCCCCAGGACCACCGTCAGCGAGGAGGGGAGGCTGCGGTGGGTGGGGCCCGCACCCCATGCCCAGCTCCCTGAGCGAGCATGAGGGCGGGAGCTGTGGCCACGCAGAGGGGGTGGGCCCCGTGGTCTCGCTCTAACACAGTGTCCTCCCTGGGGGGTGATCCTGCCCCAGGGGGGACATCTGCTAATGGCTGGAGATGGCCACAACTCAGGATGTGCTCCTGGCATCTAGTGGGCAGATGCCAGGGGTGCTACTGGACCCCCTGCAGTGCCTAGGGCAGCCCCAAACCAGGGTCTGACAGCCCAGGAGGGCAACGGTGCCCAGGGTGCGAACCCTGCTCTAAAGCAACTTATTCCGCACACAAACCAGTACAAAAAAAATGTTTTATAGGCTTTTTTCTTCACTCAAAGTGGAAATTCATCTATTATGAGAAAAAAGTATAACTAAAGCCGCCTGTTCTATGGGTCAAAGCGTCGTCAGTGGGAAAGTCAGCACTGCCCGTGAGCTACCGGCAGGCTGCTTGGACCTCAGCGTGTGAACGTCAGCGACACAGAGGCAGTGTCCTCTTTCCCCTGAAGTTACATTACAGGCCACGAGTGACCGCCTCGGGCCCCCAGCCCTCTGGATCCTTCCCACTCGTCCTCCCTGGGCACAGACTCACTTTCCCTTGCCGAACCAGTTTCCAACACAGGTCACGACGGAGGGCCAGCCCGTGGTCTGGACGAGTCCATTGCAGATCTGCAGGGAGCAGGACAGTGGGAACGGGCGGGCCGTACTGCTGGCTCCCCGCTCCCACCGCGCCGGGTAGAGGGGCTTCAATAGCAAAGCTGAGGGGCCCCCACGCCCCACACTACCAGCCCTGCGCATCCCCCATGCACACGTCCACACACCCCATCGTCACCAGCTGGCTTTTCCTCCAGCTCAAGGCTGTTCAGGCAGAGCCCAGCCCCAAGTGCAGGGGAAGTGACGAGTGAATGAAGGCACAAGGGACTGGGAGGCAGGCCCCAGCGTGGTGTGATAGAGGAGCACTGGACAGGGGACAGGAGTCCGGCCCCAGCCCGCTATGGCCTGGGAGTGCCGGGGAGGATGAGGGGTCTCCAGGGTCCTTTCTGAGACAGAAACAGAGGGCTGAGTGTGAGACAGAGACTCGTACCTGGATGAGCACAAAGTACCAGAGCATATGGATGTTCCAGAAATATCCCAAGCCAAAGAGCGAGGTGAAGAGGCCACTGAGCAGCATTCCTGCTGAGAGGTAGTAGCGGAGGGGGAGCCGCTCCCCAAACATCCCACTGGGGAGCAGAGTTGGATTTGTGGTCAGCCCCCTTCCTGTCCACTCCCTGACGCTCTACCACCCCGTTCCTCCCGCCACATTATGACCTCCCTGCTGCCACACGTCAGGGTGGCCTCAGTGCCCCACGGGCCAGACTCCTGTGCTTGCCCTGGCACTGCCAGCCATGCTCCGCCATGTCGGTGTTACCCATCTTCCTCCCCCTTGGCCGGCACTCCCTGCCACCCCCTGCTGCTCAGAGCAGTCTCTTCTGTCACTTTCATGGGTCCAACTAGCACCCATATGCTGAACAGCCCCAACCCCGGATCCCCAGACCTGACCTGTCTCCCAGAGTTTCAGGATCATATCCAGATGCCATCCGGACACCTTTACTTGAAGCTCCCAAAGCATTTGAAACTCAGCACTCAAACGTTGAACTCCTCTTCCTCCTCCTGCCACCCAGCTCTGCACCCCTCATCTGAGGGAAAGGCACCCTTGGCCACTCAGGCCAGGCCAGACTGCTCCCTCAGTCTCTCCTCTGTCCTTCCCACCCCTCATAGTCAGTCTCCGAGACCACCCCTGCTACCCCTAACCAGTTCTCCATTACCGCTGCCGTCACACAAGCTCTCCTCCGACCTGCCCCTAGCATGACCAGCCTCCCCTCTCTCCAGTCCTCTCGGCAGCGCTCTCAGAGCATCTACCTGAAACGCCAGTCCGATCATGACCTTCAGCCCTGCTAATACCTTCCTCAAATTTTACATAAGCCTGTTAGCAGTTCCTCCCCTAGCTCACGCCGTTTCAGGATTCCCTGCTTTCTCATACTAGCCCTTCTGCCTGGGGCCCCTTCTCCACTGCAAACCCACCTAAGCTTCCCCAGTTCACGTATCATCTCATCCAAGAAGCCTTCCCTAACCCCTCTGCTCGCCCCAGCTTGGACTAAATGACTGTGTCTGAGCTCCCAGAGCACCTGATGGCCACCTCGGTCGCAGAGCCATCACACAGTTTTGTCATTAGCTGCTGGTGTATTGGTCACCCCCACTAGTCTGTGAGCTCTTTGAAGGCAGTACCCTGCCTCGGTCATCTCGGATTCCTGGCAGCGAACACTGTGCTTCTGTGTGGAGCCCATGCTTGCTGCCCGGACGGTTTAGCCACAGCCCAGGATGGAGATTTTCCCAACCATCCCTGCGTCCAGGGCCATCCTTCAAGGATCCCGGTCCCTACGTGCCAACACTGCTAGCTGAATGAATAAACTCAAAAGGAGCTTCCAGGAAAACCCAGGAAAAAAGAACTAACAGTGGGGCTCTAGCAAGTGGAGGGGCGGCCTTGGCGACCGCAGTAAGGGAGGGGATGGTTGTGGGCTAACCTAACCACGTGTGCAGAAATCTCGGTTTCACTGGCACCTAGGGGAGCCATCACTGCCCCGCAGGAGCTCACTGTCACCCGCTGCCCCAGGTTTGTCAAGGGGGGACAGCAGCTCTGAGCTGTCCTGACTGCACGGTCACAGGCTGGGCCTCTCATTACCTGATGAACATGCCAATGGCATAGGCCACCAGGAAGGCATTGTCCACGGCGCCCAGTAACTCCTTGTAGTCGTCCTTGTCTGAAAGCACACGGGAGAGACAGAAAGCTGGCTGCCCCTGCCGGAAGTGCTCTCTGGCTTGGGATAACCCCTTCCTGAGGAGGGAATGGGGATTTGGGAAAGGCAACCTGCCCTGTTCTTACCAAATGGGGCCCAGCTGCACCATGTGGTGTCATTGAGACTGTGGGTGTCGTTGATAGGTTTGATCAGCTCCGAGCAGTTCTGGTGCAGCCGGCTCTGGAGAGGCAATGGGACACACAGGTCAGGGGTCATGTCATCGTCCCAGAGCCCACTTGCCCCAGAGGAGAGCAGGCAACCACCCGCCCCAGCCACACCAGCACCACTGCCTGCATCCAGATTCCACGCTGCCCCTGCTGGCTCCTCCTCCTGCAGGAGCTGACTACGGGGCAAAGTGGCCGCATCAGACCCACAAGGGTCCCTGCTCTCCTAGTCCATCCACTCCCACCGACACAGCCGTCTTGGTGAATAAACTCAAAAGGAGCTCCTAGGAAACATTCCTGGGAAAGCCGCTGGAAGCGGGAGCCTGTTAGGGCGAAGGAGCAGTCTGGGCGACCGTGGTAAGGGAATGAGGATGGTTATGGACTGAGGTCTGGGCCCCTCTATCGAAGGCCGGGCATCCGCTACATTCTTCCTCGCCTGCTGGCCCAGCCTCACCTTGACCACACTGATGGGCTTCCTGGACATGTGGTAACAGGTATAGATGAGGAAGGTCAGCAGCAGGATGAAGCCTCGGAACCTGCAGGCGGAGATGGGCGTCAGCGCTCGCTGCAGGTCGGCCGGCTGCAAGCTGGGGGCCAGGATCCCCCCGGCCCGTCTGGCAGCCCCAGGGCCTCAGCGCCACGAAGCTTTTCCCTCAGGCTCCCCTTCCAGACACAAGTTCCTCAGGGCCGAGGCCAAGGGGAGGCCAGGAACAAACACCCAGAGGCCAGGGTGCTCAGGGTGACCTGCCTCCCTGGCCCTGGGGCCTGGGGCCTCTGATGGAGCCGGCTCAGAACTCAGCCCCTCCTCCCGCCCGGCTCACCTGCCAGCGCCTCGACTTTTCTTTGGCCTCGCTGAGGTAAGGTTGCCTCTGTGTGTGTGTGTGCGCGCGCGCGCGCGCGTGTGTGCGTGTGTGCGCGTGTGTGCGCGCGCGCGCGCGTGTGTGTGTGCGCGTGTGTGTGCGTGTGTGCGCGTGTGTGTGCGCGCACGCGTGTGTGTGTGTGTGCGTGCGTGTGTGTGCGTGTGTGTGTGTGTGTGGCAGAGGTGGGGGTGGGGAGCTGGAGTAGTTTTTAAAGTGTCAGAAGTGACGGGAGTGGGAGGGAGGTGAAGCAGAAGAGTCCGTCTTTAAAGTGAGATCAACACCCCTCTTAAGCTTAGAGCACGGCAGACGTAGGGCCTGCCTCAGCCCAGACCACAGCTGGAAGGAGTCAGCATCGGGACAGCTGGTGACAGAGCCCAAGTCCTCCCAGCCCCACTGCATCCGTTCCACTGGACAGAAGCCCATTCTTTCCATCTGTGGCTCACATGCACGTGTGCTCCCTCCCACCCCACGGCTCATCCCACGCACAGGTCTGGGATGGAAAGAGCAGTCTGGGCAGGCACCACTCACAGTTTCCACTGCGCCGGCCCCTCCCCACTCCCGAGGCCTGCGGACGGGCCCCCTGAGCCTCCTGAGTCATTGTCTGCTTCCCTAGCAGGGCATCAGCTGAGCCCAGTCAGCAGCCAGGGGCCAGGAAGCACATGGAAAATAGACCTCAGAACGGGCCCCCGCCCAGGAGGAAGGGCCAGGCGTCAGGGAAGACCCAGAACCATTACAGATCTCATGGAGAAGGGTGGGAGGGTCCTGCAGCCCTTCCATCCCTGGCTCCATGAGCCTGAGGCAGGACACTGGGTGCTCACTCTGCTCCTCCGAAGAGTCTGCTGTGAACCCCAGACTCACTTCTCCCAAATGGCCATGAAGCAACGCAGGCTACCACTTGTGGAGCAAAGCAGTATTTCAGCGAAGGCTGAATTTGAGTTGGGCCACCAGGCCCCTTCTCATGCCACCCCCGGACTGAGCTTCCCACCTGGGACCCCACAGTTCATCTTCAGAGAATGAAATGGCACTTGCCCCCTCCATTACTTTGCTAAGCAATTCTCAGTGCCTGTCCATCCCATCAGGAATGAGGTTCTTGACAACTACATAGTCTGGACTGCAGGCAGCTTCTCTGGCTACCAGTTTCTGAAGGTGCATGGGCGGGATCACAGAGGTCTCTAGGGACGGTGACTGACATCAGCAAGCTTGGTGGCAGCAATGTTTTCCAGGTTCCACCACTTGCTATATGGCTCATGACTCCTTGTTCAGGGACTTCTAACCTCTAGGGAAAGTCCTCCGAGATAATTTGGAGAGGGTACCCAGCCGGCCTTCTGCAAAGAGCAATAGATGGAAGGAAACTGTTGCCTACAGCTAACACCCTCCTAGAGTCTGCCAGGCACACTGCCCGGTCTAGGCAGCAGCCGCAGCTTTGAGTGATGCTTCTCGCTAATTTCCCATGTAACCTCATGCAAGTTCCTAAGCCTTTTTTGCCTCTGGTTTCCTCATTGGTTGCACATGGATGATAGCGTTAACCCCATCTATCTCACTAGATAAGTGGACACTATATTACCCTCTAGTCCCTGGGTCCCTGGATGTGCCACCTTTAAGACCCCTGGCTCAGCTGAGCCTACCTTGGCTGACCACATGGATGTGCCGGGGCTCTTGCCAGGATGTTTGTCCGCTGACCATGGTGACAAATCAGATCCTCTCTGGGTCTGAAAGATTGCCATGGCCTCCAGGCCCCACTGGGGCACCTGGCTATGACTGGTCTCTCATGACAGGCCTGGCAGTGAGGCCCTTGCCAGCTCTGGACCCCCAGTGCTGACTGTGAAGCCAGGATGCACCTCAGAAGACACTGAGCCCTCCCAGGGCTGGTCAGTGACAGTGGGGACCCAAAGGGACAGTGTGGTTGCCAGCACCCTTTCTCCTTCCACCCTCCCAACCATGCTGCTTCAACCCAAGGCCTCAGCCTCCGCTCCCCTGCCTGTCTCCTGCCTGTGGTCCAAGTGTTCTTCCTCATCTGCTCCGTGTCCCTTTCGTCTGGAGTCCTGACCCTCAACCTTCGTAGGAGCAGCTGTGCCAGAGGGCAAAAAACTCATGCCCGTTTCTAACATCCTGGTTCTCTTTGGCAGAAACAAGACTGTTCTCCTGTCCACCCTGTGCCCACCCTGTGCCAGACACCATGCTACTGATCAGCAATAGCAAGATAAATTGTAGAGGGTCTCAATCCCCTTGAGCGCATGGGTCAGGGGAAAGAGACAGAACTGGTGCGATGGTGCTATAGACAAGAGCATTCCTGGGTGACATGGGAGCACAGAAGAGGGACAGCCAGCCCAGCCAGATGACACAGCAGCATCAGGAAAGGATTCCAGGAAATGAGGCTTCAGCTGCCTCTTCGAAAACAGGCAGGAGGTGGCCAGGCCAATGAGGGCCGGGGCAGGGAGGGTGTGCCCGGGAGAGGAAGCAGCGTGCGCACAAGCGTGGAGGCTTGAAATAACACTACCAAATATCCTGCGCTGTCCAGGATATTTGACGGTGGGATAGAGCCAAGCATGGAAGGACTGGTGTCTGGGAAGAAGGCAGGGCCAGGCCACACAGGGCCCTGGGTGCCAAGCTGTGGCGTGCAGGCTACTTCTCGAGGGTGATGGGAAGCTAATGAGGGGGCTGGGATTTCCTAGGCCAGGGGGCTTTGGACACCATCCAGGCCAGGTAAAGACATGGCTCTCCCCTGTGGATTGTGGCAGGAAGCCCCATACAGCTAGCTCCCTCGCCAAAGAGCGGGGCCAGTTCCCTGTGCCTTTTCCATCCTGCCAGCCACTCCCCGGCACATGGCAGCACCACGGAGGGCCCTACGTGGTGTTTTTCTAGGAGTCGATATTCTATAAGAGAAAAGAGCAAGGGCTTAGGAATCAGGCAAAAAAGGTGGTTTCATTCCTTAAATCTGTTTGCTTATCTGAAAAGCAAGAGCTTATTACCTTTCTCACAGAACTACTGACAGACTAGTGAGATGACGCCTATAACACGTCTTCAATCATTCCCAACATCCAGTGGGCACTTAAAAATGTCAGCCAGTATGTTTCTGATTTTCAGATGAGGAAGAAGAGCTGGAGGGGCTGAGGCAGCCCATGCTGCTCTGTTAGGGGAGCAGAGTGGGGTCAGGGGCTGGCACCAAGCCCCTCCGGGTGGCGGGGGTTCCAAGTAGATTCACCTGGAAGGTAGAGATTTGGATGCCAGCATGGCCCTCTCCTCCTGACCTCCCTACTGTGCATACCAGGGTCTAGATGAAAACAAAGATCCCGTGGCGCCCACCCCTTGCCTGGGGTGGGTTTAAGCATCTCTTGGTGGGAGGGGGACACCTGCTGGGGCCTTCCCACACGCTCCCTCAGGAGAGACAGGGAGACCAGCAGGGGTCCACGCTGCCAGCCCCGCCAGGTCTGAGGATTCCAGCCCTGCCCTCCTCCAGGGGCTGGCCTGACTTCCTCCTAACTCTGACACCCAAGATAGCAGGAAAGTCATGATTCCTGGGGGGAGGGGGTCCTCAGCTGTGTGATACAAGGCTTGGCACTGGGACTTCCTGCCTAGACTCCAGGGAATGGAGGGATGAGCTCCCAGCCATAACCCAGCGCACTTGGAGCCTGGCCTCCTCCTCGCCAGGTGTTCTTCCCATCCACCTTGTCAGGTGTTCTGAGAAAAAGGCCAAGGGGCCATAGTTCAAAAGGGCCTGGGGACATGGGTCCAATTAAGGTCTAGCTAGGCCGAGGCCAGTGCCGAGGGACACTAACTCGCACAAGGGTGACTGACATGTTCCTCTGGCGTGTAGAACCCATCAGTTTCACTTCTCTTCTCACGAGCCCTTCCTCATGAATCAAGAGGTCCCAGGAGGGGAGCAGGGGACAAAATACGTACAGTTCGGCCTTGCCTAGCTAGCCCTAGGGTGGCTATGAGGGAAGGGATGGCAGCCAGCAGGCCAAGGACCAAAGGCCATGCTGGGCAAGGCCCCCAGGCTGTTCCAGGTGGGGCTGGCTGCCCCACGACCCTCTAAGTCTTTGTTAGCAAAAGTGGCACTTCTTAGAGTCCCACCTGCCCCCACCCCATACTGGTTACTAAATAACTGAGTCAGATAGAGGTGGGCTAGCTATCTCTTAACTACTAGCTGACAGTCCAACTTATTCTTTTGAAGGAGCTCGATACTAGCTTTATCGACCTTGTTAAAACTTTGCACTAGAAATGCTTCTGGAGTAGGAACAAGGAACAGTGTGGCCCAAAGCAACAACAGAATAAAGACAAACAAACAAATAAAAACCCCAAAGAGCAACAAAAAACCAAGAAGAAACAGCGCAGCAGAGGGACACTGGCCTCAAGAGATGGTAGAAACAGGCCCCCTTTCCCTGGTGGCTACCTTGTCACCCCCTAGTCCAGGCTGGCTGTGGCTGTAGGTGACCTTGGCACTTGCCCTGAGGAAATGGACTTGGTAGCCTGTTCTTGGATTTGCCTGTTCTGAGACTGGCAGATCTGAAAAGGATAGAGGACTGAGCATGGTAAGTACCAGGCCAGGCCGATGGTGACAGTCCCTGCCAAGTCCTCCATTGCCACCGGGAGATATCCTGTGGGGAGAGGCCCACTGGGAGCAGATCCGCAGGGCAGAACCCTGAGCCAGGCCTTCAGTGCACACGAGGGGCAGGCCCCGTGCGGGAGGGCGCTGAGGACGAAGCTGGCCAGGCGAGAGCCAGCGGGGGGGCCCCCTCCCGTTGCCCTTCCTCCAGCTGGGACGCGGGGCTCGGCCCCAAGATCCTTCCCGGGGAAGGGAGCCACTGGCTAGTGGACACAAGGAACTTAGGACTCAGAAGAGATTGGTGGCTAAGATGATGATCTGACGATCTTTGTTAGGAAAGAGGAAAATACAGTACAGGTTGCTTTGCTTTGAGAAGAGAGCCGGGTGGGGGCGGCCTGGATGCGCGGACAGAATGGGAAGGCACGGCCCTCAGCGCGGGGTGAGCTTCTGTTTAGGCCGCTGGGATCACTGAGGAAGAGGGTGAGAGCCGGTGGGTGTGGAAGAGGTGGTGACAGGTACTGAGTGGGCCTCTCTTCTGAAGAAGGGTCGTGCAAACAGCGCAGATGGAAGTGTGCCGGTGATGCCAGAGCTGTGGCCCTGCCCAGGGGTAAGACGACGGCCTTCCTCTCAGCACTGCTCACCCTCACCCTCCGCAGGAGGGATCCAGGGGACCAGGCTTGAGCCAGAGGCCCAAAGCGGGCAGTGACACGGCCGCCCTGCCCGCACACACAACAACCCGCAGTCGGGGAAGGCGCGGAGTGCTGGCCTTCAGGGACTCCGCCCCTGCGTCCTGCCTCAATTCTGTGGTTACTTCGGGACTGCTCAGCTCTGGCCCTGGCACTCAGCTGGTACAGCTTCCCTGGGAGAAGTAAGGCCTTGACCGACCACGCAGACGATTTCTAAATGCTTGCTGCCTTCTAGACCAGTCCCTGGGGCCTGAGTCAGACAGCCCCTCCCAAAGCTAGCGAGGTACCCACCAGGCTCTGTAAGGAGGGAAAGCGGAAACAGCAGGGTGGAAGAGGAAGCGCAGAGAGCAGCTGGGGAGAAGCCGGCAGTCACGAGGGGGTGGGGGAAGGGACCACCACACCACAGGGCCCAGCCCCCAGCCCTCCGCCCGCCCGCACTTCCTTTCCAGAGCAGCCTCTCCGCATCGCGCCTCATCGCGGGGTGAGCAGCTCTGCCCCTGCCCTCACCAGGCGCCTCTTCACACTGGGCAGGAAAATCAGAGAAAGCTGCGCTGGCAGCATCCAGGCCCCTGGGCTGCCTGGGGCCATCGCAGAACAGGCAAAGGACGTCAGACCAAAAGAGGCTGAGTCTTAATTTCTGCTCCTGGCCCCGACCATGACCTTGGGCAAGTTGTTTAACTCCTAAAGCCTCAGTCTGATCATCTTTTCAGTAGGACAGTACACTCCTGCTGCAGGGGCTTGTTATTGGGCTTGAATGAGATGGGTGGGTGCGAAGATACCTGCCACTCAGCAGGTTTTCTCTAAGGGAGCATATGAAGGTCCTTCTCCCGCACCTTCCCAAGGGCGGACGCCAGGGTGTGGCAGCGTAAGCCCTTAGCTAACTCCACAGGGCAGATCCCTCTGTCCCAGCTGCCGCTCAGCCGTGGCCTTTCCCAGCTCACAGGGGCAGATCAGGGTGTGGGGAAACAGCGCCACCGTGGGAGTTCACAGCCTCGCTCTTCCTGCCTGCCCAATCCACCCCCCACCCATTCCTGCTCATCCAGCTGCCTTGTCACCTGGTCCCTCCTCCCACAGGCTTCTCTTCACCACATCCTGGGCTGTCCCCCTCACAGGGCTCTGGGAATTGGGCCCAGCCCCAGAAGCACCTGCCAGTCACCTTCCGTGCTGCCAGCTGCCCCAAGACAAGCCCACGCAGACGCTGGCACAGAAGGCAGACGCCTGCCAGGCCCAGAGCCGGGGAACCTGCAGCTGCCCTGTGGCTCTGAAAGGCCATGGAAAAGCCATTCATTCTCATCCTGACGGAGAGGATCTGACAGGAGGAGGAGCAATAACAGGCAGAAACTCCTCAGCCTCGGCACACCTGGTGCCACATGACTCCAGCCTCATCTCCAGGGACTGCTCTTGTCAGCTGGAGTGACATGTCACCAGTCTGGAGACAGGAGACAGGCTATGTCTTCACTCCCCTGCTTTTGCTGGCTCTGCGACCTCTGCTCAGAATACCTCCAGATCCAAGTCAGACTACCTTCTCCTAAGAGGGAAGGCTCTCTCCCTCCTCATACCCTTCCAAGCACCTAGCAAGTGCTACGTAGGCTAGAACCTGACTACGTGCTTTCAGCAGTTTCTCATTTAATTTCACCATACCCTGTGATACAGGCACATCATCACTTCCAATTTATAGATAAGGAAATTGAGCCTTAGGGAGATTAAGTGATTTGTCCAAGGCCAAATGGCCATGCAATCTTTTCCCCATATCAAGCTATTATCAGGAAGACTCGGAAAGACCACGGGCTTCGCAGTCAGCCTAACCTGGAATCAAATGCCAGCTCAGTCATTTGCTAGCGATGTGACACTGGACAGGCTTACATAACTTCCCTGTGCTTCATTATCCCTGTATGTTCAGTGGGGAAGCCAACATTCACCTTGCAGTTCTACAAGAATTACAAATAAACAATGCCTGGCACAAAGTAGTAGGAAAAGCATAGAATAACAGTCAATAATTAATGTTTCCTATGAGGCTGGCGCTGGTCTAAGTACTTTACACACAGCGCCTCATTTACACCTCACAACACTCGTATGATGCAGGCGGTACTAATGTCCCCATTTTATAGAAGAGGAGTCCAAGGCCTGGGCGAATCCACCTTCAGCTTCCTACTCTGTCTTCTTCACTTCTGCTTAAATGCTCTCCTTGGGGACATGTGAAAGCTGTTAAATGTGACAGAGAGTTCAATTCTAAATTTCAGACTATAAGTCCTTGTTCTGTTTCCCTCCACCCCAGCCTGTGTGTTGTTCGGCACAGGAAAGGTGAGTTGGGTTAACATCACCTGTAACAATATGATCACTAACAATAACAGCAGCCACCGTGTATTACATCCTTCCTGCATGCCGAGCAATTGACACATGTAGTCTCCAATATCGTATGTGTTAGACATGCTCCACAAAGCGGCTTTCTTCAACATTCCCGCGGCTGACCTCTGCATTCCCCTGGGTGCTCCTCTGAATGACACAGCACGTATGAAACATCACCCTTTGGCACTCAGTACACAGAGCAGGGCCTTCAGAAATTGCTGATTTATGTGTACACACCCTCTCTCTAGCTTGACCCTTCGTTCCAGAAGGTCTTTGCAGGCCTCAAAGTTCTGCATAATAAAGTACCTGCAGTAGACAGACATTACGTTTAGTGTTTGATAGGAATCCAAAGCCATACTCATCAGGGAAGAAGTAGGACACCCATTGAGTACCCACTGTCAGCCACGAGGGGTCAAGAATGTTTACATATGTTGTCACATTTATCCTCAAGAACCCACCTGACTTTTACAGATGAGGAAACTGGGGCTGAGTGGACGTAACTACTCAAGGCCCACAGTGGTGGAAGGACTTTAAACCAGGTCTGTCTGAAATCCCAGAGATGGTGGAGAACACAGTAGCTAAATTCACACTTTGAGAAGCGTGCAGGTGACGTGTGGCTGGAGAAAGCTGCGTTACACTAAGACACTGGTGTGTGACAGATTGTTTGAATGATTCACCTTCCCTATTCCCATTTTCTCTGAAATATCAGTTACTTTGGTTAAAGGATATAATTAACATACACAAATGAGACTCTGCTAGGAGCAACAGTGGCAGAGAGGTATGACTGACCGTACACATGGGAGTGAAATGTGTTTTTGTTTATTAAGGGGAAAAAAGAGTTTTATCCTAAGTGAAATGACAGGTGAAATGAGAAAGAGGACAGTGAAGGACAAAACCTATTGGACACATTTGTAAAAGATCTGTGGAAAGGGAATTTGATTTGCCTTGGATTATAGTATGTGCAAATAATAAGTCTGAAAACAAGCAATTAAGTGTGTTAAAATTTCCCCAAAGCTGGCTCAATTTTGGTGAGTTTACTCATATTGGTTTTACAAAGAGAGCCTCTGGAAAATGACAAAGATTTATTCTTTAGTCTTTTAAAAAGAGAGGTACTGGGAATAATTCAGGTTTATTTGATATGTTAATATTGATCAATTGCATGGGAATAATTGTCAAATCAGAAGAGATACTCAGCCTTCTCTAGGTTAAATTTGTATAGGCAATTTTATTTATATAAACATTTCAGAAATTATACGCCACACCAGAACTTGCACAGAGTTCTTGGTGCCCTCTCTGTCCATGATGTTTCCATTTATCAGTACCCTGGTGGTGACCTACCTGATGACAGCAGTGTAGTGTCACCAGCCGTTATTTCAGCTACGATTTAAAACATTACTTGCTGGGCTGCAACTTCTTAAATTTAAATCTAGCGTCTTCGGCCGGGCGCGGTGGCTCACGCCTGTAATCCTAGCTCTGGGAGGCCGAGGCGGGTGGATCGCTCGAGGTCAGGAGTTCGAGACCAGCCTGAGCAAGAGTGAGACCCCGTCTCTACTAAAAATAGAAAGAAATTATCTGGCCAACTAAAAATATATATACAAAAAAAATTAGCCGGGCATGGTGGCTCATGCCTGTAGTCCCAGCTACTCGGGAGGCTGAGGCAGTAGGATCGCTTAAGCCCAGGAGTCTGAGATTGCTGTGAGCTAGGCTGACGCCATGGCACTCACTCTAGCCCGGGCAACAAAGTGAGACTCTGTCTCAAAAAAAAAAAAAAAAAAAATCTAGCGTCTTCCAGGCCATCGGTTTTCAAGGACTAATTCCAGACTTAACTGAATCTCTTTAGTTGATATCCTCAGTATATTATGTAAATTATGTCTCAGGGTTCTTATATACTGTATCTTAAGATTATTTTTCCCCTCTGTAAAAATTATGTTCATCCATTTTTATAAATTAATGTAACATTCACTATCTTCTTTGAAATTAGCCTTATTATGTTTTTAGACATTGTCTAGAATTTTTGTTTGTTTAGATTGGCTTCTTTTTGATTTGCAGACTACAGGAGCAACCAAATTGCCTTGTCAGTTGCATTATTCTTATCATGAATTCTCATCAGATAGTTCACTTTTGAAAATTATCAGTAATAAGTTAGCCAGTGCTTTTTAAGTCTCTGTCACCCACAAATAGTTTTTATTTTACTCTGTTGCTTCCTAAAGGCTCTGCAATCAGCTATAGGATAGAATTTATTTTATTTTATTTTTTTAGAGACGGGGTCTCACTATGTTGCCCAGGCTGGAGTGTAGTGGCTGTTATTCACAGTTGTGATCATAGCATAGCACACTGCAGCTCCAAACTCCTGGGCTCAAGTAATCCTCCTGCCTCAGCCTCCCAATTAGGTGGGACTACAGGTGCTCCACCACACCCAGCAGGCCAGAGTTTTTATCTTTAACAGCCAAGAACTGCTCAGAACAGCACAGTACTGAGTACTTACTCTTGGGTATAGACTTCAAGTGGCACTACTTAGACAACTTTGAGAACATACTAGTGGACTGGCTCAGGAGTTCCAGAACTCTTTAGTCAAGAAGCAGGTGGGTTTTTGAGATTGCTAACCCAAGATTCAGAGGGACAGAACTAATCCCATAGGACTGAATGAACTGATAAGGGATGATTGTCCTTTATGTTTGAAACATTGCTGTTGTTACAGTGTTCTATTTTCCAGATATATAAGGAAGACCTTTCTCTTTCTTCTTAGGCTATATTAAGCCATAACAATTTAGTAGACTCTGCTTTTGTAAACTGAAATGACATATTTATAAATATCTTATTCCTCCTATCTGACTCCTCAGAATTCAGAAACTCTTATTGAGTCTTCTTGCTTTTCATGGCAATATGGTTGTTTGCATAGGTTCAGGAAGAATCTGTCCTCTTTTTCACCAGGACATAATTACAAAAATTTCTTATGCAACCAAGGCCTAGCCTGGAATGTCATATTTGACAAGGATGCCGATTTAATCAGATATAGCCAGCCCTTTTTAAGGAATTAACATTCACTGTATGGAGCCAATACTAATAGAATCCTCCCAAGAAAACTGGCTTACTGGGTTCCCAGCTCTATAGGCAAAAAGGAAGTTAACTCCCTGGCCGGCCCAGAAAACTTAAGATATTTGAGACCTTGAGAAGAGAGGAAATTTGCCCAAATTCGTAGGTGCACAAGGTGCAACCTGGTGGAGACAGTTTCCTGGTGCTTCCTAATCTCAGGACAATAAATAGTTAAAGGCTTTTAAAAATCTAATCTAAGACTCCTTAAGAAAACTTCCAGTAAAGCAAACTTAACTAGGCCTATATGGTAAATTAACATTCTTGGTGTACCTATATAAATAATCAGATCAAATCTAATGATTATTAGATTTTATGATCAAGAATAATCCTTCTAGGATACTATTTTTTAAGTCAAAACAGGGAGACAATAGAAAAAAACTGGGTGGGGAACTTGTAGTCTCAAAGCCACCTGTGGCCCTCCAGATCCCCAAGTGTGGCCCCTTATTTTACAGAACAAATCCTTTTAAGAAAGGGATTTGGTCTGTGAAGTTTGGATTCAGTCAAAAGGCTGCCCTCAAGGATCCAGAAGGCCGCGTGTGGCCCCAAAGACACAGGTTCCCTGCCCCTCACAAATTCTAGCCTTTTATTCACCTTGAGCTATTTTACAATTCTTCAAGGTAATAGGTAACTGATAAATCATGTAAAATATGTCTATGAAGATAGTTTCAATAGTCTTCCTTCCCAACCTGTGGAAAAACCAGTTTGGTCTTGATATTCCTGATCTGTAAATGGGTATGTGCTTTATATTCTCTTTTTTAAATTGTGGTAAAATATATATATATATAACATAAATTTTACCATTTAACGATTTTTAAGAGGACAGTTCAGTGCCATTAAGGACATTCACATTGTTGTGCAACCATCACCACCATCCAACTTCAGAACTGTTTTCATCTTCCCAGACTGAAACTCCATACCTATTAAGCAATAACTCCCCATTTCCCTTCTCTGGATTCTGTTTTGAACCAATTAGAACATCTGTCTCCTTCATTATGAGTAAAATAAAATCTTTAACACATGTTCACTTTTATATCCTTATGAGAGTCATGATTTTAATCTTTTTCTGAAAAATATTTTTTAACAGTCCTAAACTCAAAAAAGACCAGGTAAGTAATCTAACTTAGTGAAGAAGGTTGGAAGTGATGAAGACTGTCACCAGTTGGAAAGTGCCTAGGGTCACCAACCGTCTTGCTCTGCCCAGAACTGAAAGCGTGGGGGACAAAAGACTTTCTGTTTCAACCTGGACAAGTTGGTCTCCCTAAAAACACCTGCCCTATCTAAACAGGGCTCCTCAGTCCTACTAACTTAATTTGGAAATTAGGCCTGGTATTGCTACATCATCTATTTTTCAAGAGAAGCCAGGAATCTGTTTTTGTTAAATTTTATAATTTGTAAATGATGGCAACTAACACAATATTTACGAAGTGTGCAAACCAAGCAAACTGCTCCAACATTTGAATGCCTCTGACACAGAGTCAGCTGGACATCTCCGTCCTGCCAGGCAGCCCCACAGGTTGTGGCCTCCTGTGGTCAGGGGGAAAGCTGTGGCTGCCAGTTCCCCCACTGTCGGGGACCACCCAGATGTGGAGCAGCTGCAGCTCTGCTGAGAGGTATGCCCTTTCCAGGGGTGTCTCTCAGGGCCTGCACCCCTCAAGGCAAGCTCCCAGGACCACTGAGTTCTGGCTTTGGTGTTGCCCAAGGGCAACAGAGACTAAAAAGGACATTCATGAACACCTGGCTTCCGTTCCCCAGCCTCCAAGTCCATGTTCCCCAGGTGCTCAAAGACATGAAAGGAAGTGCTTGGGAGGTCCCCGGTGGGTGGGTGTGTGTGGTGGAAGGGACGGCAAACAGGAAATGACAGAGACCCCTCCAGGCAGCCTGTTCTTCAGCACTGTCACACGCCAGCGTCACAGAGTCTGGGGGAACGCAGAGTTAGGAAGCGAGTGTGTTACCAACCTTCCAGGCTGGCGCCCCCTGCGAACCCTCGGAGCGCGCAGCGGCGCAGGGGCCGACCCGTCTGTGTCCCGGGGCTGCCGGCGGAGCTGCCCGGCCGGCGGCCTCCCTCCCCCAGCCCGCTCACCAGCTGTCCCGGGAGAAGGCGCGGAAGAACCAGACACCCGGAGCCAGGGAAGACCGCATCTTGCCCGACCGGTACCCGAAGCTGAGTCGACGGAGCAGGGCGCGGAGCTGGGCGCGTGTCCCGGCCGGGCTGTCAGCGGGGTTTAAATGCCCCGCCGCTCGGCCCGCCCTGGCCCCGCGGCCGGAGGTCAGGAGCCCCCGCCCCGTTGCACCTGACCGCCCTCGGGGTCCGGCCCAGCGCAAACCGGCTGGCCGTCCCCCAGCCCGTGCGCTAGCACCTGAGTTTTCTGTGCTTTGCCTTCCTGGCCAGAGACTGACAGCTCTGTTTCTGGGGATCCTCTTTCTGCTCTGCACTTTCTGCCTCACTACCCTCCAGGGAAATGAAAGTAGCAATCCCAGACTTTGCTGTATGTGACGTCCACGCCTGCCCACAGCGGTCCCCGCAGCACTTCCTATCCTAGAAGCAGTGGGCCGGGACACAGATTGGGACACTGGGGCACGAGGGCTAGAGCTGACACTCAGTGATCCCCTACATCACACTGACTGATCTGAGTGCGGGTGCCTCCGGGGAATGCAGGAGGGTTTTCAGGGATGGACAATATTTGGCCCCAAACACACCTCCCAGCCTCGGGCTGGAGCTTCCTGCTGTGCTCAGATTCCAGACCAGGACGTACTAGTCCCCTTCACAGACGCTGGCCTCCCACCTACTGCTGGGACAGACAGTGTTGCAGTCACTCCTGCTCTCCCTTTTGGAGGCAAGCAGCCAGGTGGCAGTGAAGGGCCAGCAGGGCCTACCAGGCAGGGACTTCTGTGCCTCTAGCCTTAAGATTTCGGGGTATGTTTGCACATATAAGAAGATACTGTGAGATCCTTGATTGTGAACCCAAGGGTGAAGGATAGAGGGGTGGAAAAGGAAGTATTCGCCTGGAGAATAAAGTTGTTAATAGAACATAAAATCAGAATGTGTCTGTGCAAATGGGTTTCAGCCCTAACCCCACCCTGCCCCTAACTCCTAGGAGTGCCCAGGCCCTAAGAGCAAGGTCAGGGAAGTGAGGCAACAACTCCACCAAACAGGTTAGGACCCAGAATAATGGGCTTGGCTGCTACCAGCCTTGGAACCAAGCAAAAAGAGGGTAAGCAGAGTTGTAAAACCCTCTTGTTAATCCCAGGCAGTCAGGGGCATAGGTCTGGCAGAAATGAAGAGGGCAACAAGCCAAGGACAAGAAGTAAAGGAAGAAAGAGGAAAGAAGAAAGGCCATAGGAAGGGAGGCACAGATCGGCAGATTAAATGCAGTGCGGAGAGTTGAAACACCAAAGGAAGAGTGTCCTACCAGCGGCTCACTTAATCAAATCCTTAATCTTACCACACTGTGCCTAGGGGGACATTCATTTAATTCTTACCAGTCGGTTAGGTGGCTATTAGCCATCTGGGTTAGGCGACTTTATCTTGGTTTGCCTGGGCAATCCCAGGAGACATCTGTTGTCCCAGAATGTATAAAGCACCAGCTCTGGAGTCAGTAATCCCAGGTGCCCCAGGTTAAGGTACCCCCCTTTCAAGAGGTAGAAAATAAACTGAAGGAATGAGCTGATCCACCCAGGAAGATAACTACTTATTTCTAAGGGACTAAAGGGAAGGATAAACTTGGAATACCAATGAGCCGAGGCAGCTGAAGTTACCTGATGCTACATGGGGGGAGCAGGTGGACACCACTGGAGGAATGGACGAGACCAGCTCCAGAGCTGCACAGGTGCGCTCCAGACTTGAGCAGTGTGGAACTTCTCTTTCCATTTCAGACAGAGAGAAAGCAAGGAATAAAGGTCACTACTGCTCATTTTTCATGCCCCTCTGGAGGAGCTGTGTTCCTGCTTCTCAGAGGACCATGCTTGCCTGGGCTGGAACTCTCAGAAAGGCATTAGGAACATGCCTCATGGTAGCATGGCTGTTATTCACCATGTGCCAATAAGTAGGGAGCAGGGCTGTCATTTGCTGTGAATTCCAGCCACATATCCCTGCTCAGGGGCCAGGATGGCAGCGGAAAGCCTCCTATTAATGTTGGAACTCCTCCTCGCTTGCTCCTCTAGGTGAGCTGCACCATCTCTTGGCTTCCTGCTTGTTGAGGGAGTAACAAAGAAACATACTGGGGCTCAGGTACCCCCTTTACTCAGCTACACAACCTCACCACTCTTGACTCACCTTCTTGTTACCAGCACCTGTCCACACACGACCCCCTCCAGCCCTGCAGGATGTGGACAGTACCTGAAGGAAATAAGGAAGGGAGGAGCCACTGACTCAGACACTAAAGGAAAAATTCCTCAGTTCTTATATGAATAGTCATATAATTTGTCAAAAATGCTTACTATGGTTTACTACCAGATGCTTCTGAGAAAGGAGCCATTTTATACATCAGATGCCAGTTTCTACCACTAGCATGTTTCACTGGCCACCCACAGGACTTTTTGGGTAGTCAGTTACCTATTCAGGGCCTTTTAGACATGGAAACAAGTGTTGTCCCTGGTTTTTTCAAAGGGACAGAAGGACCTGAATGCTTGAGAAAGTCTATGAGGACAAATGCCATATGAACGAGCCTCTAGGCAACAGAACCCCCAAATTTACCACATACACCAGGAACATTCTTTGGACACATTTCCCTCTTCCCACTGCTGCCTTACTAAAGAGAGAATAGCATAATTTTTTGTAATAGAATCAAGACCTAGAGCCTTGAATGAGGGGGTATAAGTTGGGATATTAGGAGAAATTGTGATTATGCGAATTATTCAATCTTTTAAAGATTCAACTTGATATTAGGCCTTTTTATTGAAAGGCAGAGTGGTATAGTGAAAAGAACATGGGCTTGGAGTCAGAACTAATTCTGGCTCAGGTAATTACTAGTTCTCTGAATCTCAGTTCCCTTGTCTGTACGATATAGATAATAACACCTACCTTGCAGCCAATCTTTAAATAAGAATTTAAAAATTATGCACACAAAAAGTATAACAGTGCCTGTCCATATTAAATAGTTTTGGTAAGTGCAGCAATTATGTGTACATGAATTTATATACAGTATTGGAATCAGATATTGACTACAGCTGAAAGAAACCAATGGCCATAATAAAGAGAACAAAATATATGAGTCAAAGGATCAGAGTCCTTAAAAAGGAGAATATGTTTGACCAGCAAAGTCCTTAATATCATGTGTTTGTGTGTATCTGTGTATGTGTATGTATATATACACAACTGAACCCACTGAGTTATTGTAAGCATTGTGATAACACACGCTGAACAATTTGAGGTTGACAAGGATGTATATATGGCTTGATTAAAGGGTCATAAAAATGAAAGAAGCAATTATAATCTTAAATATATCAGATGTTGAAATCTCACTAAGAAGAGTTACTACTAGAATCCTCCCAGCCAACACAGTCAAAAGACAGATAAGCACGGTGACCATATCCCCAGAAAGATTTTATTTTTCAATAAAAGCAAAAGTTCTGGGATCTTTAGCAAAGAAAGTACCTGACCTGATGTAACTGGTCAAAAGTAGGGGCTTCAGTCTAGTAAAGACGAGATTGATGGTTCAGAATGGCCTGAAGAACGGGCTTTGGGGACCACGTCACCCAACCAACAGGATAGCCCTGCTCTCAAATGGTTAACCTCTTGAGGATACCAGTGGTGGCAGCAGGTGTGTATGAAAACAATCTGAAAGCCAGAAGTCCTTAGGAAGGAAGAAAGTAGCAGGATGCGGAAGTGGTTAAATTATCATTATACTTTTCCAAAGTCACTTCATTGAGAGGAAAATTAAAAGGAATATATGGTAATGAGAAAAGCCTAGCCACACTGCTAACAACAATTTTTGGTTGCTCTACTATCTGAAAGTAACCACTCATTTATTCGTTTAATAAATATTTGTTGAGTGCCAACTACATGCCAGGCACAGTGCTATGTGCTGAGGATACACTGATAAATAAGACAGGCACAGTCCAACCTCGAAGAATTTACAATCGAATGGGACAGAAACGTATAAAGACAATCCCACCTCAAAGAGCTCTGGCAGAAGAGATCAACTCAAAGAAGAAATATTAAATAAGTTATCAAGGTGTGTTCATACTGCTAGGGTGGCACTGAGAAGGGATCAAATAACTGGGGGAGAGTCTCAGAAGACTTCACTGTAGGTAATATAAGAGGTAGGTTTGATGGAAAGCTAGGTGTGTGCCAACAGGGAAGAGGAGAAAGGTAGGACCAGCAGACTGCAGATGGACTAGCACGTGCAGAACAAGGAACCATGAAAAAGCATGGCACGCTGAAGAAATGGTGTGTAAGAAATTCTCTGTAGCTGGTGAGGACATGTGCATGGTGGGCAGCTGCAGAAGATATGATTGTTTTTACTTGTGGTGAGATAGTGAAGAGTCTTAAATATCAACATTAAGGGGTTAGAATTTTATCCTTTGGACAGTTGGGTGCTTTAAGAGGGTCTTAAGAAGGGTGGAGACATGATCAGATTTGTGTTTTCAGAGGAGAAATGGCCATTTAAAAGCACTATGTCAGATGCCAGTTATGAATAAAGATGGAATAGATACACTTCTCCCTATTCTTCTCGCAAAGTACCGCTAAAAATCCTGGGCATTATATATAAAGCAAACACAAAGCTCAGAAAGGCAGATTAACTAGACTTTGAAGTCTGAGGAAAGACACAGCAATGGGTTATCTGGATGAACGGGAGTTTAGTTTTCGCTTCATATATCCTGGACTGTGCTGGAGAAGCCAGCAATCCAGAAGCACCAATGGCGCAGACCAAAAAAATGAAAAAGAAAAAAAAAAGAAAAGAAAAAATAGCTTCCAGAAACACTGGCTCTATGTAGTCAAAAGACCGAGAAACGGGTAGCCTAGCATTATACTCCCCCTACTCCAACCAAAAACACTACAGCCCGGCCCCAGTCTTATCAGCGGCAAAGTGGGGAACCTAGACTTCTACATGCACCTGGCTGTATTGAGGGGTGCCCCATCCCCACCCCCAATGTGTCGTGTGAGGTCACACAGGGAGCAGTGAGGAGGCACCTTCCCCCTGCCACACAGGTGGTGTCAGTGGAGGCCTAGTGGAGAGCGGGAACTTCTGCTCCTCCAAGCAGTACTGAGGTGCCCTTCCCTATGCCCCTCAAGGGTGTCAACTGAGGTCAAGTGGGAAACTTGAACTTTTACCTCCCAACACCAGAATGAATAAAAAACATGATCTAAATACATGCTGCCACTTTCCTAAAGGACTAAAAGGCACTTACCATACACTTAGTTGCACTACTGGGCATTTATCCCAAGTAAATGAAAATTTTCATCCATACAAAAACCATACCTGAATGTCCACAGCAGCCTTATCTGTAACATCAAAAAACTAGACATAACCAAAATGTCCCTCAATAGGTGAATAAACAAATTGTGGTATATTCATACCATGGAATACTACTCAACAACAAAAAGAAATGAACTATTTTCTTTTTTTTTTTTTAAGAGACGGGGTTTTGCTCTTGCTCAGCCTGGTCTCGAACTCCTGAGCTGAAGCTATCCTCCCACCTCGGCCTCCCAGAGTGCTAGGAAGAAATGAACTATTAATACACAAAACAACTTGGATGGATCTCAATGGTATTATGCCAAGTGAAAAAAATCAATCTCAAAAGGTCACATACTGTATGATTTCATGTATACAACGTTCTCAAAGTGACAAAATTATAGAGATGGAAAAGAGATTAGAGATGAGGAGTCAGGTAGGGTATGGGTGTAGCTTTATGGGGTAACACAAGGAAGATCTTTGTGGCAATGGGATAGTTCTGTATCTCGATTATGAGGGTGTTCACATGAACCAACACTTGTGATAAAATGGCACACACATACATAATGTACCAATGACAACTTTCTGGTTTTGATATTGCACTATAGCTATGTCAAACATAATCACTGGGGGAAACTGGGTAAAACGTACCCAACACCTCTCTGAACTAGTTTTGTGCTCCCTGTGAATCTATACTTATTCTATAAAAAAGTTTTATAAAAATTGGGGGGAAAAAAGTTCTTTGTCAACCTTTAATTTCCTTCCAGTGGTTCTCAGTTTGCTAATGCTAGAAATGGGATGGCAGAATTTAGCTTTTAAATAAAAATCTTTCCTTTTGAGAATATGCTATGAAACAGCACGGTCAGCTGCCTGCATTAACTCAAGTTAATATCTAACTCACCCTCATCAGTATGGATTTCAGTACTGTGCCTTAGATTCCAAGTTAGTATAACTCTGTTTTTATTGAACAGTTTCCTCTGCACCCTTGGATGACTAGGAGATAATACTCTTCCCCATTCCTCAGACAAGGAAATTTAACCTACAGAGGAGAACAGGCATGCCCGAATCACACAGTGGTGATAGTGGAAAGATGAGATATCAGCTCTCCCCAGGGGCCACTCCATTTGTAGAAGCAGATTCCTTCTTAGCACGTGGGATCAGCCTCTGTCGCTGTGACCAATTAAGCCTAAGATATTGCTCAAGGAGACTGTGAGAATGCCTCCCTGCCTTACACTGCCCCTGTCTTGGGTCTACAATTGGGAATACATTCTTATTGTAACATTGTGAAGCAAGAGGAATGAAACAGGGAGAACAGGTTGAACAAATGAAAATTGGAAATTGAGTTTAGAAATCAAAAAGCATGTGACTTCAAGAAGAACTATGATGCTTTTCACAGGCAAGGACTGGAAGGCTTTCAAGGGAAGAATTTTACTATGAAGATTAAAGAAGGCCTGAATAAATAAACCAGAGCTCCACAATAAAGACCAGAGATAGTCCTGCTGCCCCAAGGTGCCTATGGCAGCAAAGACAGGCCCCAGATGTGGAAAAACTCTTGACTCTTTGCTCTCCTTTGTCCCAGCAAAATCTTCATCCCAGAATTTCTTCACAAAACTCTTTAGCATTGGCCTGAGATCCTTGGCTCCTAGTATACTCACTGTTGACACTCCTTATAAAATACAGAAAGGACAGGCTGCAAGATTCAGGAGTCAAGACTGAGATTGAAATTCCTGGAAGAAAGAGTCTGGATCCTAGACCTACCTTCTTACAAACTCTTAGCCTAAGGCCCAGATGTTCCCTTCTTCAGAATTAAATATCATTCATATGCTCCCTGTATGCCAAAGTGTGCTCTAGTAATTTCTATTTTCTGAGCACTATTACTAAACCTTTCTTCCCCCTCCTTAGTAATGAACTGGAACAGGTACTTCCCTGTTTATTATGACAGATCTTCAGCCAGGGAGAGGTGGATATGCCCAGACATCTCTAGAAAAACCAGAAAACATACCCGTTTCTTTCAAGTTTCTGTCTTGCTTTATCAAGTCCTTATCTGTTGCACAGAATGAGAGTTAAGGCACACACATTTCAAATTTTTAAAATCCAATCAGGTTGAAAACAGATGAACTATGAATGAATACACAGTCCAGCTAATTAACAAGTATTTTAAAAGTCTAATCTGAGATCTATATGGTAAATTAACACTCTTGTTGCATCTGTAGAAATATTAATAATCAGATCCAATCTAATGAGATCAGCCTTATGACTTATTTTGTGATCAAGCATAGTCTTTCTTTGAGGCTATTTTTGATCAAAATGGGGAGGCTATAGAAAAAATTTTATGTTTCCAGTGGAAAATTATGTATTGTCTAGAGGACACCCCTCCAAAGTTACATGATTTTAGCCTATAATTCCCCTAGATTTTTTTTACAATTCTGCGAATTGTAGATAAATGTGAAAAAGATCAGTTTCATCTCCATTTGCACATTCAAGCCAACATTCCTCTACCTGAATGAATTTGTACATTTTTTCCTCGCCCTAGAACCAGTTATAACATCTACTTAATTCCCTCATGAATTAAATAAAATCTTTAGCACATGTTCATTTTTGTATCTGTATGAGAGTCATGATTTTATCTTTTTCTGAAAAGTTATCTTTTAACATATACGAACAATTATCACGGAAGGCAGAAAACCTATATGCTAAATAGAGTTACAAGTAGTATACTATGGTTGGACGGGGTAATTGCTTCTGAATGAAAGAAATCAGATAACTTTCCAGAGAGCAGGTGATAGTAGTACTTTGCCTTAAGGGTTATTGGAATTTTAAGATTGAGAATTTGAAGAACATTTCAGACAAACAAAAAGCCTGTTAATTCTAAGAGACACGCTTGCCAACTGACCTTAAATGCCAGCACCCAGCTTCCAGCGTCCCAAGCAGAGGCCAGCCTCAACACCATGATATGCATGTAGGGGCAATACCCAACTCGGAACCAATCCCAGTGAATCTCCCTATAGATCATCCTACCTGGCAAGGCTTATCATCCCAAGCACTGAGCTGAGGAAGGGCTCCTGGCAAACACAAAAGCATGAGGCACGATGGTAACTGGGATAAGAGGCTCATCCATTCAAAGCAATGTGTCTATTTCCTGTATGTCATATAGCAGACCTATGCCACACACCATGCTATAGCCTAAACAAATTCCCCATCCCCTGCTGCCTCAGTGGGCCAGGTAGGTAGTGATATGAATCCAACTGTATCTTACTTCTGGAGTCAAACTAAGTTTCATTAGTCGCTATTCATCTATACATTTCCATTTTGCAAAAGGTCAACAGGAGGAGGTAGGTAAGGGGTTCAGAAAGTGTTATACTTAGAAACATACATATTTATAGAGCATTACCTAAGTCTCCAGCTCTCATTGTTTACCTGTGTCAGATCACATTCTTTGATGAATGGAGTCTACTAGACTAATAACAAATACCTTCACAGTTGTCAGAGACCTATGTCTAGCTAAACTACTGATTCCTGTTGTGTTGGCTCAAGCTCCAATCTTGCTCAGCTTTAAACTCTCTTCCCTTGATGTTCTATTGTTCATCTCAGTCTCAGTCCTACTCTTTGCGTTGTGTCTGTATAATCTCCCTCTCAGTCTCAGCTGTTTCTGGTCCCCACTAGTCTACAATCTTTGACCCAAGTTACTTCTAAGGTAAGAACAAGAAGTTACAGCCATGTGGAACAAGACTACCTGGTCCTAAGCCCTAAAAGACGAGCTGTATCACAGTCAAGTTTTATGTGTAGTACATAAAGTCCTAACGTGTGACAGAAAAAGTTGTATTGGTCACCTGCATGGCAAATGCTTTGAACTCCGTAGAGAAACCACTGTGCCCACCTGGGAAAACAGGGTAGACATGTCCTCCTCCAGCTAAACCATAACTCAATCTTGGCAATGTGATAAGGTGGGTGGAACTTGTCAGATGAGGGTACCTACAGCTTTGAACCAGGAAGGATTTAAACATAGGCATCATCTAACCCTCAGGCGGAGCAATAAAGAAGGCGTGCTAATTTGCAGTTTAAATGACACACCCATCCATGGCAAACTCTCTCTTCCTTTGATCCTCCACCTTCAAAAAAATCTGGTTTTAGTGGCAAGAAGGCTCAATGTAGGTTGGACCACTGAATAAAATCAAGTAACTAAATACAAATCAAATGCTAACGCAATCACAATCTAGGGACATAGAAAACTTCTCTTAGGCTTTAATACAAAAGCTCAAATTGGATATCCCTGTGTTCCTTTGCCTAACTAGCTTATTCTGCCTAAAATATTTGAACATCAAGGATTCCACGTACAGAATGTAAGAGACGAACACCCTGTCTCTTGAATTATTAAACACCAAGAACAAGGAATGAGTAAGAATATTCAGATATAGGACAGAGGACATATCATGGTGGTGGTGGTGATGACAATGGAGCTAATAATTCTGATATTACTGTCCAACATTTACTGCACCTACCATGTGCCAGCACTATGCTTACCGCTGTACATGCACTCTCACTGAATTCTCACAACTCTATGGAGTAAACACTATTACTATTCTCATTTTGCAGGTGATAAAACCGATGCTCAGAGACCCTAAGTAACTGGCTTAAGGTTACACAGCCAATATGTGGTAGAACCAGAATTTAAACTGTGATCACAATCTGAACCACTGCACAGACTACCCCACAGCAATAGGGCCTTTGAAGACAGCAAGAAAGAGCTTTGACAACAAAGAGCAATTTTTTCAATCTCTAGAGACTCTATTCAGAGGCAAGATAGAAACACAAATGACGTTTAGTATCCCCGAATTGAACTACATAAATATTCTATCTTATCCCCATCTCACCCTAAGATTTCAAAGCTGCTTTTATTTACTAAATTACTATTTTGTTCTTTTGTCATTTCTATCCTATGTTCTCCATGGTCTTTCATCCTTGATTTCTTAACTTTTATATGCCTAGGAATTCACCAGATACACTTCATAAAACCAGGTGAGTGGGTGTCTATCTGATTACTCAGGGTGTGAGCTACATTAAGGAGCTTCATACAAATCTGGTCTCTGGAATGAACCTAATTTCTGTTTAATCAGCCTTTTTTACAGAAGGCCACATGACACTGTAGGCTCTAGGTTCTAGTCACTGCTTGATAATAACTATGTCAGAAATCCAAGAACTAAGGCATACTACTTTCTCATTCAAACCTATTATTTGGGAGGGTGGAGAGGAGGACAGTTATACTGTTAACAAAGTCATTTCAAGCTTAAGTTTTTTGAAGTAAATTACTTCAAAAAATACAAACATACACTAAAATAGAGTGAACATGATGAAACCCCACAAACCTGTATCTACATTGACTATTATCAAGCTTTTGCTACACTTACTTCATTTCTGTTCTATTTTATTAAATTATTTTAAAGTAAATCTCAAATATAATTTTATTTCATCCTTATATAGTTCACTATCCATCTCTATATATTTTCTTATACATAACCATAATGCCATCATCATACCTAACCAAATAAATCACTTAGACTCTATTCAAATTTCTGACTGCTTCCAAGTTACCTTTTTCAGACTGTTTCTTTAAATCAGGATCCAAACAAGGTACATACATTATATTTCGTAGTCACTATCCCTACCAATCTCTCTTAATCTAGAGCTATCTCCGCATTTTTTAAATTGAAGCCATTAACTTGCAGAAGACATTGGGGTCAGTTTTCCTATAGAATGACCCACATTCTGGATTTCTGCTTCTTGTGGCATAATTTAACTTGTTTAGTTCTATTTCCTATAAAAGGAATCCTCACAGCTTTTTCTTTACATATTGTCATCATCTAAACCAGAAAATGATTTCAATGACTATTTTCTCAATCCCCTCAAGGATGGTATATAACTAGTACCATTCTAGGTGAATAGGAGAGAAGTTAATTTATTATTTTAATACATACAGTGGATTCCTTAGAACATTACAGCTTGATTTTCTCCCAGACCCCAGATGAGAAAGGCTGAAAGGCTTGATTACATTCAGTTTCAATCTTTATTCTTTTGGCAGAAATACTTTATAGAAGGCCTTGTATGCTTCACATTGGATCACATCAGTAGGCATACAGTGTCTGCTTCTGTCTCTTTTGGTGATGCTAAGACAGATTCACGGGTTCAGTTGTCTAATATATTCATCCATTAATTATCGTGGTACATGTTTAAGCATGAAGGGGACCTATGGCAAGAATTGAGTGGTAACTTCTAGCAGGAGTACTCTCATCTTGGGGCCTGGAAAAGATGACTCATGTGGTACAACACCAAATTATCTTAATCAAAAGGAATCAAACTGATGATTTCTCCTTGGCATACTCCTCAAATAGTAGTAATACTGAGAGAAAGACGAGAGATGGACCATTCCTTTCTACCCTGAGAGAGTTTTAAAAACCTAAATCAACCTATTTAAGGTTTTTTGTCCAGCAGAATGGGCCCAGCATTCCAGAAGGATATTTGCTTTTGTCTTTCTCTATAATATTTCCAAACTCCCAAACACTTTTTTCTAAGAAGCATGAAAAAATATCCAATAATACACAAAGCAAGTGATGCTCACTACACTTAGAAACTAAAAGAAATATTTTGCTTCCAAACACAGACTCTACATAAATAAACAGAAAATAATACTTGCTACCTCCTTTTTCACATCTTAAATGCCTAGAAGGTATGAAAGCAGCAGTTTTTAGCCTCTGCACCAATAGTCAGTAAAGTTGTTGGGTAGTCAATAAAGTTGTTGACAGGTTTATTCCTGCCCATCATAAAAGGGCTTAAATAGGTAAGGGTGACGCCTGGACAATTAAGTAATATAGTGAAACAATGCAAGGGAGAGAATAAAGAAGTTTACCAAATCAAAGCAATTAGCACAAGATGTTTCAGGTTGGACTGCTCAGGAAAACACGCCGTACGTGCTTTTTGACGGTTATTACAGGAAAATTGGTACATGTATATCCCCTGCTACTACCATAACCCTGGAATTGCCTCTATCACACACACAGTTCCATCTCTTGGCACGGATTCTAGAAATTAATAAAGTTCCCTTCTGGGTAAGAGCCAAAGCTATGCTTTTAAGGGGTTGTGCCTCTCTTGCTGGACTCTCCCATACTTTCCTAAACCCTTCTATTCTGCCTTCCTCTTCTACTTTGACCTACAAAAATTGCACTACTCTGAGAACATGATCAGTGCTGGGGTCACAATAGAGGAAAATAAACTTGTACCATCCTTATTTCATTGTCCACAAGTAAAAGCTACCACAGTCCACATCTCAGCATGAAGAGTGAATGAAAAATGAGAGGTCAAAAGTATAAAACATAATTAATAAATTCATAGAATGCTGAAGCTACAGGAGAGACGGAGGTCACTTAGTATAACCTTCTTATTTTACAAAAGAGAAAACTGTTGCCCAGAGAAATTAAATTATTGGCACCAAGTCACAATGGCAATGAGGAAATGGAAAACAAAGCAAAATGATTCCTAATGACCTTTTTGAGTAAAGATCACATTAGGTAAAACTACTAATCATGTAGGAATATTCGAAATTTTTAAAAGACATTTATTCATTCATTTAACAAATATTTATTAAGAGCCTATTATGTGCCAATCATAGCCTTAATAACTGGAGATATAGCATTGAACAAAAACAGACAAGAATCCCTGTCATCATGAAGTGTACAATCTAGTGGGGAGACAGAGAAAATAAACATTAAGTAAAATATATAGCATGTTATACAGCTGTAAGTATCATGAAGAAAAAATAAGGAGAGGGGATAGATAACACTTATGTTTGGGGGTAGGTGAGAAGGTTGCATTTTGAAACAGGATGGTTAGGGAAGGCCCTCTAATAAGGCATATTTGAGCAAAGATTTGAAGGAGGCAAGGAGGTGAGCCGAACATCTAAGGGAGAAGTGCCCCCAGGCAGAGCAAACAACAAATGAAAAAATCTGAAGTGTCCCTGGATTGTCCAGAGAAGAACAAGGTCAATGTAGCTGAGTAGAATGAGCAAGGGGAAAAGTAGTAGGAGATAGAGCCTCAGAAATAATCAGGATCAGATTTTGTAGGGCCTTTGTAAGGACTCTGGTTTTCCTGAGTAAAATGAATCACCAAAGCAGGCTTTGAGCAGAGAAGCGGCATGATCTTACTTATTTTGAAGACTGTTCTTTGGCTGCTGTGCTAAGAACAGTTTGTAGGGGGCAAGTATGGAGGCAAGAAAACCAACTGGGAGGCTATTACAGTAACTCAGGTGAGACATGGTGACGACTTGCACCAGGGTTGTAGTGGGGAAGGTACTGAAAAATAGTTGTATTTTGAGTATATTTTCAAGGCGGAGCTAATAAGGATTGGATATAGGTTGTATAAGAGACAGGAGTGAAGGTTGACTCCATAAGAAATAGAGGATGGAGTTGTTATTTACTGAGAAGGGGAAAACTATAGTAAGGAGAAAAAATTTTTTGTTTGTTGGTTTTATCAGTGAGTATGTGTAGGGGTGGAGATCGGGAGATTGGTTTGGGGATGTGTTAACTTTGGCTGCTGTATTGAGAAAATACATAGGGTGCAAGCAGGGAGATTACTTGGGAAACTCTTATAATAATCCATAGAGAGACAATGGTGGTTTGGACCAGGCATCTGGCAGTGGAAGTAATGTGAACTGCAGATATATTCTGAAGTTAGAGCTGACACAATTTGCTGATGCAGTGACTGAAGAAGGATGAGAGAGAGAGAGACAAAGAGGGGAGTCAATGATTTTTACAAGGCTTTTGCCTCAATAGCTAGAAAGATGGAATTGCTATTGACTGATATGAGGAAGACTGTAGCAAGAGCAAATTTGTGGAAAACCAAATGTCAAGTGGGCAGTCAGGGTTATAAGAGTCTGAGGTTTCGAGGAGCCGTCTGGACCAGAGATATACATTTGGGAGTTATCGGTAGATAGATGACATTTAAAGTCATGAGATAAGAAGAGATCACCAAACAAGCAAGTGAAAAGCAAGATAGAAAAGATGCCCCAGGACTGAGCTCTGGGACACTCCAATATTAAGAGGTTGGAGACGGGGTAAAAAATGGCAAAGGAAACTAAGAAGTAACAGCCAGTTGAAGTTGGAACAGTCTCACTAAAATGTATTTAAGAGCGAATGTGAGGAGAGGAATAGGAGCAGCAAGTATAGACAACTCAAGAAGTTTTGTTATAAAAGGCAGCAGAAAAGTTTGGTGGTAGCTGAAGGAGGATGTGGGATAAAGAAAGGTGGTTTTTTTTCTTTCTCTCCTTTCTTTAGTTGGTTGGTGCTTAAGATGGGAGAAATCACAAGTTTTATATACTGATAGGAATACTCTAGTAGTCAGGAAAAAATTGATGATGCAGAAGAGAGAGGGAAGAAATGCTGAAGCAATGAGTAGGTGGGAGGGAACTGAATCTAGCCACGAATCAGGGTAGGACTAAGATAGGAGAACGAACAGTTCATCCACATTAATAGGAATTAACAGATGCAAGTAGGTGGGTACATATGATGAGCTTGTGGAAGTTCCCTTTTGACTGCTTGTTTTTTCAGCGATAGGGAAAGCACTGTCACCAACTGAGGGTGAACATGAGGAAAAACCTATAGAAATTTGAAGAAAGTAATGAAACAGTTATCTAGAAAATGTTCATTTTTATTCAATGATTTTTCAGTCAAAATGCCTGCCAACTACTTGAAAGTTTGGGCCCAAATTTCATCCTGTTACTCCCACCCCCACTCCAGAAATCAAAATCTACTCATTTATGCTGAGTTCTTACCTTTAGGCCTTTTCTTTCTTTTAAGTCCCTGCTAATCTAGAAAATTGGTAGAATTTGTCCTTACAACTCTGATTTCACAAACTTGCAAATTCAATAAAAACTCTTAAGATTCTACCTCCTTCCCAAAGCATATTCATCCAATTCAAACAGGATTCACCACACTGCCATCATGAAAAGTCACGAAACTCAGGGTTCCTCTTTGGTAGCTTCGAGCTAGCCCAGCATTCTCAAACCCCACAAAGATAAATCACTAGGCTGGGCACGGTGGCTCACGCCTGTAATCCTAGCACTCTGGGAGGCAGAGGCGGGTGGATCGCTCAAGGTTAGGAGTTCGAGACCAGCCTAAGCAAGAACGAGACACCGTCTCTACTAAAAAAATACAAAGAAATTATCTGGCCAACTAAAATATATATAGAAAAAATTAGCCGGGCATGGTGGCACATGCCTGTAGTCCCAGCTACCCGGGAGGCTGAGGCAGTAGGATTGCTTAAGCCCAGGAGTTTGAGGTTGCTGTGAGCTAGGCTGACGCCATGGCACTCACTCTAGCCTGGGCAACAAAGCGAAACTCTGTCTCAAAAAAAAAAAAAAAAAAAAAGATAAATCACTAGACACTGCCTACATATGACTAAATTACAATGGAAAAACATACTCATTCTCAGTTGAAATTTATATTTATAGGCTGAACCTAAAAGAAGACTGGAAAACTATGCAGATCTAATCCCCTCATCATTCTGCTATTAACTTGATGTTGGTCAAGTCAAGTCACCTGTTTCAGATTATGACACTAAAAAAATGAAACAAAATAAGCAAAAACCTTTTTGTGTAAGGCCAAAGAAACAAATAAAAATCAATACAACTTATCCAAGGAATGCAAAGTTGTTTACCATATGAAAACCAATTAATGTAATATATACTATTAACAGAAAAAAACCACAACACACAATATTAACAGATGCAGAAAAAGCATTTGACAAAATCCAACATCTTTCCATGATAAAAACACCCCATGAACTAGTAATAGAAGGAAAGGAAATTTCATCAACCTGATAAAGGGCATCCAGAAAAACCCACAGCGACCATCCTACATAATGGTAAAAGAGTAAATGTTTTCCCCCTAAAATCAGGAACAAAACAAGGATGCCCACTTTGCCATTTCTATACAACATTGTACTGGGTAGTATAGCCAGGGCAATTAGGAAAGAAAAAAAAGTCCAAGTTGAAAAGAAAGAAGTAAAATTATCTTTTATTTGTGGAGTACAGAATCTTATATATAATATAAAAAAAATCCCAAAATGTCCTCTTAAAAAGTGATTAGAATTAATAAATGCAAAAGTCAACTGGATTTACACTTGTGATGCACAATCTGAAAATGAAATTAAGAAAACAATTCCATTTACAATAACATCAAAAAGAATAAAATACTTGGGAATAAATTTAACAAAGTACAAATTTTATGCTCTAAAAACTATAAAACATTGTTGACAGACATTAAAGAAGACCTAAATGAATGGGAAGACATCCTATGTTCATGGATCAGATGGCAATAAATAGTCCCCAAATTATCAACAGATTTAATGTAATCCCTATCAGGATCTCAGCTGGCTTTTTGTAGGAAGATGTTCTTAAAATGCATATGAAGCAAGGGACTCAGAATAGCAAAACAATGTTGAAAAAGAACAAAGTTGGAAGCCTCACACTTTTCAACTTCAAAACTTACTACAAACATACAGTAATCAAGACAGATTGTACTGGCATAAGGATAAACATTAAATTAATGGAACAGAATTGAGAATTCAGGAACAAACACTTACATCTATTGTCATTCCAATGGGGCAAATAATAGTCTCTTCAACAAATGGTGCTAGAACACAGGTTATCCACATGCAAATGAACGAAGCTGGATCCCTACCTAATACCATATATAAAAATTAGCTTAAAATGGATCATGGGCCTAAATATAAGAGCCACACTATAAGACTCTTAGAAGAACACATAGGAGTAAATCTTTGCAACCTTGGATTAGGTAATTAATGATTTCTTAGGTATGACAAAAAAAGCACAATTCTCCTCCAAAAGGTAAATGAATTGGACTTTATCAAAATTAAAAAACCTTTGTGCTGCAAAGAAAACCACCAAGAAAGCGAAAAGACAATCCACAGAATGGGAGAAAACATTTGTAAATCATGTATCTGATAAGAGAACTATACATAAGATATATTAAGAACTCCTGTAACTCAAAAATAAAAAGATAAATAACGCAATTATATAATGGACAAAGGATCTGAAAAGACAGTTCTCCAAAAGAGACCTTTAAATGCCCAATAAGCACATGAACGTCAACAGCCATTAGGAAAATGTAAATTAAAAATACAATGAGGCTGGGCACAGTGGTTCACGCCTGTAATCCTAGCCCTCTGGGAGGCAGAGGCGGGTGGATCGCTCGAGGTCAGGAGTTCGAGACCAGCCTGAGCGAGACCCCGTCTCTACTAAAAATAGAAAGAAATTATCTGGACAACTAAAAATATATATAGAAAAAATTAGCCGGGCATGGTGGCGCATGCCTGTAGTCCCAGCTACTCGGGAGGCTGAGGCAGTAGGATTGCTTAAGCCCAGGAGTTTGAGGTTGCTGTGAGCTAGGCTGACGCCACGGCACTCACTCTAGCCTGGGCAACAAAGTGAGATTCTGTCTCAAAAAAAAAAAAAAAATACAATGAGATACCACTTCATATCCACTGGGATGGCTGTAAGTGAAAAGACAGATAATGACAAATGTTGTTGAAGATGTGAAGAAATTTGAACCTTTATACACTGCTGGCAGGAATGTAAAATGGTAAAGCCACTTTGGAAGACAGTTTGCAGTTTCTTAAAAGGTTAAACATACAGCTACCGCAGGACCCGGTAACTCCATTCCCAGGTATATACCCAAGAGAAATGAAACATGTCCATCAAAAAAACTTTTAAACAAACATTCAAAGCAGTAATTTGTCATAGCTAAGAAGTGAAAACAATCCAAATGTCCATTGACTAATGAATGGATAAATAAAATGTGGTATATCCGTAGAATAAACTATTATTCAGTAGTAAAAAGCAATGAAGTACTGATACATGCTATAACATGGACGAATTTTGAAAATATTATGCCAAAGGAAAGAATCCAGTCACAAAAGATCACATATCATATATTCTATTTATATGAAAAGTCCAGAATAGGCAACTCTATAGGACAGAAAGTAGATCGGTGATTACCTAGGGTTGGAGGAGTCTTGGGGGAGAGAAAATGACGACTACCAATGGGTATGAGGGATTCCTTTTTTTATTTTTAATTTAAAAAATCTTTAATTGCTTTAAAAATAACCTAAAATTTATCACTGTAACCATTTTTAAGTATACAACAGTTCAGTAAAGTATATTTACGTTGTTGTGAAACTGATGTCTAGAACTTTTTCATTCTGCAAAACTGGAACTCTATACCCATTAAACAACTCCTCATTTCCTCCTAACCCCAGCTCCTGGCAACCACCGTTTACTTTCTGTCTCTATGAATTTGACTACTATAGTATCTCATAAAACAGTATTTGCCCTTTTGTGACTGCCTTATTTCACTTAGCATAATGTTGCAGTGTGTGACAGGATTTCCTTCCTTTTAAAGACTGAATAATATTCTATTGGATATACCACATAGTGTTTATCCACTCATCCATTGATGAACACTTGAGTTGCTTCTACCTCTTGGCTATTGTTAATACTGCTACTATAAATATGGGTGTGCAAATATCTGTTTGGGATTCTACTTTCAATTCTTTTGGATATATACCAGAAATGGGATTGCTGGATCATGGGGGCTTCTTTTTAGAGAGTTGAAAATGGGCTGGGCACAGTGGCTCATGCCTGTAATCCTAACACTCTGGGAGGCCGAGGCGGGAGGATCGCTCGAGGTCAGGAGTTCTGAGACCAGCCTGAGCATTAGTGAGATCCTGTCTCTCCTAAAAAATAGAAAGAAATTATCTGGACAACTAAAAATATATAGAAAAAATTAGCCGGGCATGGTGGTGCATGCCTGTAGTCTCAGCTACTTGGGAGGCTGAGGCCACGGCACTCTAGCCTGGGCAACAGAGTGAGATTCTGTCTCTAAAAAAAAGAAAGAAAATGTTCTAAAATTTGATAGTGGCGATAGTTGTACAACCCTGTGAATATACCACAAACCACTAAATCTTATACTTTTTTTTTTTTTTTTTGAGACAGAGTGTCACTTTGTTGCCTGGCTAGAGTGAGTGCCATGGCATCCGCCTAGCTCACAGCAACCTCAGACTCCTGGGCTTAAGCAATCCTACTGCCTCAGCCTCCCAGGTAGCTGGGACTACAGGCATGCACCACCATGCCTGGCTAATTTTTTCTATATATATTTTAGTTGGCCAGATAATTTCTTTCTATTTTTAGTAGAGACGGGGTCTCGCTCTTGCTCAGGCTGGTCTTGAACTCCTGAGTTCAAACGATCCACCCGCCTCGGCCTCCCAGAGTGCTAGGATTACAGGCGTGAGCCACAGCGCCCGGCCTTAAATCTTATACTTTAAATGGGTGAATTGTATATGATTGCATATAATATGCCTATTACACCTCAATAGAGCTGTTAAAAAATACAGCTCTTAAAGGCTGAATTCAGTATATAATTACTTCAAAGATTTTGACTGAATTGGATAATTAATCTGGTTAAATAACCAGTTAATTTTGTCATTCCGGTAATTTTGTCTCTTATTTTCAATGCCCTGGCTAGATGTGTAGGCATTTTTTGAGACATAACTGAAGTGCTTCTTCAGCACTGCACATTAGAGAAAACAGGAAAAAGAAACTGTCAGTATCTATCTTTGATTTATAATATTAAACCTTTTCATGTTTTGCATCAGGAAATACTATGAAGAAATAACAGATTCATATCAACTATGGCAATTTTTATTCCATTTTCCCTTAGCCATATCATTCACCAGAATATTTTAAAGATGAAAAAATAAGACAGGACTTTACTCATTTTGACTTCAGATTCCCTTTCTGAAATGTCACTCACAATTATTTCACATAGAACATATTCAAAAGACAGAGGGTTTACTCCCCTTTTTTGCAATAAAAAATTATACAATTAAAAAGTCCTATGTCCAATGTCACTGACTAGGGAGAGAGGCAATACATTAAAAAAAAATAATGGAGCAAAAAAATTTTGAGAAAAAATATGCATCAAATTCAGATTCTTCTCATCTTTAATTCGTATACACAGCTAGAAAAGCTAATGGCAATAGAGATGGCCATTGATGCTCGGAAACTCATTTCATCACTTTCTTTTTGCTTCATCCAGGCATTTTCAGTATTGTCAAGCTCAAAGATACGGTTTTAGAAAGATGATAAATGAGATAATCTCAAAGATTTCTTATGACCTCTTCTGATGAGAGCTAAGCAAATAAGAGAAATCTTACTTGTCTAACTAATCACTTTTTAAAATAATAAGCTCCATATGGTTCACAACAACGATGAGACAGGTTTGGAAGTCAACTTTCAATCTTGGTTCCAAGGCAGAGATTGAAACAATGGTTTATAATTTAATTATAAAGATAGTTATTATGTGGGACAGTATTTCCTTCCAGATTACACATCCTATATACTTTAACAACTTTTCTTAAAAAAATCTCTCAGGGTTGATTAAATGGGGAATGAAGGCCAAAATACTACCAGTTGATTTCAGAGTCTTATTATAGATTTTTCAAAGTCCGTCTGTGTGCAGAAGCAAAATTATGAATGGCGATTCGAAGAGTTGAGTTTCCCTCAGAGGTATCATAGGAATTGATGACTGAATGTAGTGCCCGAGTGTATGCTGCAAATAAAGGTTTGTATAGTGATGAATAAAGTTAGATTCTAAACAACTCTCCTACTCTCTATCCTATTAGTACTGCTTCTCTACCCAGAGTCTCATAGGTATACACTTTAATTATCCACTGAATAAATACTTATTGAGTATTAACTACATGACAAGCACTCGGTGAGGATAGAAAAGATAATGAAGAGGATGGACACAAAAATAATTAAATTGCCATGTAATATTTCCAAACCAGAGGCATATACAAAAGGTCATCACAGAATGAAGCCGAGAATGAATGAATAACTATCTAAGAAAGGATGGAAAAGATTTCCAGAAGTGGTAACATTTAAGGTAGGTCTTGAACGATTAACAAGAGTAAAGAAAAGAAGGCATTATAAGCAGAGAATTGAGTGAGTGAGTTGCAAATGGTGTAAAAAATATGGCATATAAAGGGAATAGCAAGTTTGATAAGGCTAGAGTAGAGCTTGGGGTCAGAGAGGAAATATGGCAAACATGGCATGCATTTTGTACTGTAATGTTTTAGAATAGAGGAATGGCATGATCAGATTTGTATTTTAAAAAATATTAACTCATAGGATTGGTAAGAAACTCAAATCATAAGGATGGGGCACTAAGAATATGAATACTGGCAGTATTTTCATTGTGTACATGAGGCCTATATAATCTCCACAGTGTATAAATCAATATATTTAAGGATAGACAGGAAACAGAAACATTAGTGACAATAGGACAGACTCCATTTTTTTCTAGCTGGGTCTCTTGATAGAGTATATACTGCTCCTCATTTTCCTCTGTTTCCTGGCAGAACTGGCAGTCTAATGTGCATATATATGGTAATAAGTCTGTGTTACATACCATTGAAGTATTAATATTTGGGTTAATAGGGAATTCAACTGGACAGAGTCCTAACTTACATAGCCATAAAAGACAAAGTCTAATAGTCTTCAGTTAAAAAAGGACCTTGAACTCAAGCCCTCCTACAACAGAATGAGCTGAAAATATTTCCTCAGCATAAATGGGGAAAAAAGATAACTGATCTCAAAGAGAAATATATAATAACTCATTATAATTATTATTGTCTCATACAGTTGTTTTGTGAAGAGTTTATAACAGTCTCTGATATAGAGTAAACAATCAATGGTAAATGACCACTATCACTATTCTTAATGGATTTTTAAAATTGTCATTAGGCCGCAACTATTCCTTCAAGAAACTTACCTCTGTGGTTTTTATAGAAAATACAATTATTGGCACAGGTATCAGGATGAGCATCCCAAAAATCAGGACCACAACAGCACAGTGGAGGTAAAGTAATATTATACAGCTGCATTTTCTCCTGGATCTGGGCTCGTAAAGCTTCTACATATCTATAAAAATAAAGCATAATCAGGCAAAGTGAACTACTAGAAAGAGAGTGAGTACGAATCCTGATTTTACAACCAGCTTTAACTGTTAAAACTATTTTATAGCTCTGTGTCTCAACTTTTCCTCTTTGTACTGGGAAAATTGCAGTGCTATTCCCAAATAGTACTAGAGAATCAAGAAATATTCCCTATTTGGTGAAATTATGAACCCCTAAATGAGGAAAAGTATGAGAAGACACAGTCAATTCTCATTTAAGAAAAATGAGAACAATGACTCCCTACTAAGTCTCCTCTAGAGCCAGAATTTCATGCAGAACTTTTCAGATTACCTTAGGTATTCCTTTTCTCTCTGTTGCTGTTTTTCTCTGGCTCCTTTTATTTCTTCAAGTTGTAACTGGGCTAATATCTCACTCATCCTCTCCTCTGGATATGGTTCTTCATGAACACTCATTCTTAAGATCCTCTGCTCTTCAGCATAACGTTGTTGCTCTCTCTTTTTCTTAATTCTGAGAATAAAATTATAATGTAGTTAAGAATTTCATAAAATTATTATTTAAAATTAGTTTCTAGATCCAAATAACTCAAGAAATTCCCAGAAACAAAGGAATCAGGAAATTAGTTTAATACCCAAAGAATATCTGTAAAAATTCCTGCTGGCTGATTTGAGTTTATCCTCTATCTCATCTATCTACATATCCTTTTAAAAGAGAATGAGCAACAGCTGCTATTAAAAGAGTTTTTCTGTAAGAATTCCAGCACAAGAGCCTTTTCAGGTCAAAACTACAAGTAAACAGGACTTCTGTTTCTAGCCAAAATAGAGTAACAGGGCCTGGATTTGTCCTCCTACCTTAAACAACCAAAAAAAAAATTTAAAAAGTAAAGAAGTAAGCCAGACAAATACAAGAAACAATGGTTTTCAAGACACTGGACATCAGGCAACAAAAGACACTGGTCCCTGACAGATGGGAAACAAGTGAAGTAAGCGCTATAAGTGCCGGAGATTACTACCTTAAAAGTTTCCAGACAGTGGCATGGGACAAGGGAATTAAAGTGGAGACTGGTGGGCTCCCTGAGTTGAGGAAACAGAACTATGAGTGTAGGGAGACAAAGGCAAGTAGAGTTCACACGACAAAATACCAGAGAGAAGAAAGCTGCTCAGAGAGATAACCCAAGAGTTGAACAAAGAGTCTCCTCCTAGCACACAGCAGAGCACTGACTGGTGCACGTGTGCGAGGAAATGACCTGAGGCTAGGGAAAGAACCACCCAGAATAAGAGGCAACAGTGCCTACAGTTCACACAGCACTGGAAATAGTGCTTGTCCCCACGAGTCAGATGTGAAAAACTCATAATTCACAGGGCTTTAGGTAGAGTATTCAGGAATATCTTACCTTAGTCATAGGGAGTAATAACAGTTCTAGACTGAGCACTGCTCATGAGCCACGTAACAAATTATAAAATCAAGTCCTCTGAGTAACTTAACAGCATTACCGAAACAAAGCTCAAGGAAATTTATAGGAATGCAAAGATTTTCAGCAACCAACAAGGTAAAATTCACAATATCAGACATCCAACCAAAGATTACCAAGCACGCAGAGGCAGGAAAACACAATTGATAATGAGGAGAATAATCAATCAATTAAAATGACCCAGACTGACACAGCTGTTAGAATTAGCAGAGAAGGACATCAAAATGGTTACTACAATTATATTCTATATGTTCAAAAAGTTAAGATATAAAAAAGACTGAAATCAAACTTACGGAAATAAAAACTACAGTTTCAAAACTACAATGAGATAGAAATTATCCAAAATGAACCACAGGAAAAAAACCCAAAAACAATAAAAAGAGTACCAAAAAACCTCCAAATAATCAGATTAAAAAATGGGTAAAGAACTTAAATAAACATTTCTCCAAAGATGATATACAAATCGGCCAAAATGCATATGAAAAGATGCTCATTATCACTAATCATCAGGGAAATGCAAACCAAAACCACAGTGAAATTATCACCTCACACCCATTAGGATAGCTACTATCAAAAAACCAGAAAGTAACAAGTGTTGGTGAGGATACAGGAAAGTAGAACCCTTATGCACTGTTGCTGGTGCAGTCACTATGAAAAACATATGGAGGTTTCTCAAGAAAGTATAAATAGAGCTACCATATGATCAATAATCTCACTTCTGGGTACACATTCAAAACAATTGAAAGCCGGGTCTCAAGGAGATATTTGTACACACATGTTCACAACAGCATTAATTCATTACAGCTAAGAGGTAGAAGCAACCCAAATGTCCATCAGAGGATGAATGGGTAAACAAAATGTAGTATATACACACAATGGAATACTAATCAGCCTTAAAAAGAAAACCTTGTCATATTCAACAACATGGATGAGCCTTAAGGACGCTATGCCAAATGAAATAAGCCACTCACAAAAAGACAATGTTCAATTCTACTTATATGAAGGCCTAAAAAAGTCAAACTCACAGAATTACAAAGTATGATAGAATAGCAGTTACTGGAGGGTTAGAGCAAGGAGAAAAGGGGAGTTGTTTAATGGATATAGAATTTCAGATTTGCAAGATGAAAAAAAGTTCCAGAGATCTGTTTCAAAACAATGTGACTATACTTAACAGTACTGAAATGTACATTTAAAAATGGGTTAAGATGGTAAATTTTATGTGTTTTTACAATTTAAAAAACATGTCACATAAATACATGAATAAAAAAAAGATGAAATAATTTGTTTTCAAACACACAAAAGCTGCAAAAATTTATCTCCAGTAGACTTACAACTATAAGAAACGTTAAAAGATGTCCTTCAGGCAGGAAGAAAATGATATTATAGGTTATACACACATATAAGGTTTTTCTTATTATTTAAATCTCTGTAACAACTGTTTATTTAAAACAAAATAATAATAATGTATTTTGTATGTAAAAGTAAAAAGCATGACAACAATAGCATAAAGGATGAAATGGGAGAAATGGAAGTATACTATTGTAAGATTTCTTATACTATTCATGAAATAACTATTCTTATACTATTCGTGAAGTAATACAGTATCACCTGAAGGTAGACTGTGAAAAGTTAGTGCTATATACAATAAACGCTAGAACCAATAAAATAACAAAACAAAGGGTTATAGTTAATATGTCAACAAAGGAGATCAAATGGAATCATAAAGATACAAAAGTAATTCAAAAGTAGGCAGAAAAAGAGAAAAAAGGGGACAAAGAACAGGTAGAACAAATGAAAAGCAAACAGTAAGATGATACACTATCTAACGCAATTAATAATTATATCAAAGGTAAATGGCCTAAACACCACAATTAAAAGGCAGAGATTGTCAGATCTGACAAAAGTCAAGACCCAAATATATGCTGTGAACAAGAAATGCATCTTAAATATAAAGGTGCAAATAAGTTAAAAATAAAAGGATAGAAAAAGATATACCATGATAGACTAGTTAAAAGAAGGCTGGAGTGGACGTATAGATAATATCAGACAATTCAGATTTCAGAGCAAAGAAAATTATCAGGGATAAAGATCACTTCATAATTATAAAAGAGTGAATCAATTAAGGAGATATAACAACCCTAAACATTTATGTACCTAACAACAGAGCTTCAAAATATATGAAGCAAAGTCTGACAGAACTACAAGGAGATACAAATCCAGTTACAGCATAGATATCAACACCCTTCTCTCAATTGTTGACAGAACAAGTAGGCAGAAAATGGCAAAGATATAGTAGAGTTGACCAACACTATTAACAAACTTGTCCTCATGGACATTTATAGAACACTCCACAATACTTATAGAATAGCAGAATACATATTCTTATACTGTTAGGTTTTGAACTTGGAATATTTAGTAAGAGAGGCCACATTTTGGGCTATAACAATGAAAGGATTCAAGCCCCATATATGGCACACTATTCTTGTACCACAATGGAATCAAATTAGAAATCAGTAACAAAGAGATCCTTGGAAAACCCTCAAATGCATGGAAACTATACTTACTTCTAAATAACCTATGATCAAAGAAGAAAAAAAAAGAGAAAATGAGAAAAAAATATATGTATTTTTTAGAGATGGTGTTTTGCCATGTTGCCTGGCTGGTCTTAAATTCCTGGGCTCAAGTGATCTTCCCACCCATGCACCCAGCTGAAATTAAAAGGCATTTTAAAGTGAATAAAAATGAATCTATTCATGCTGCTAAAGAGTATTTAGTGGAAATTTATATCACTAAACACTTATATTAGGGGAAAAAAAAGGTCTCACATCAATGACCTCAGCTTCTAGCTTAAGAAATTAAAAAAAAAAAAAAAAAAAAGAAGAAGAAGAAGAGAAAATCAAGCCTAAAGAAAGCAGAAGAAAAAGTATAAAGGTTGAGTATCCCTAATCCAAAAATTTGAAATCTGAAATGCTCCAAAATCAGAAACTTTTTCAGCACCAACATGATATTCAAAGGAAATGCTCACTGGAGCACTTTGGATTTTAGATTAGGGATGCTGAACTATTAATAGTATAATGCAAATATTTCAAAGTCTGAAAAAATCTGGAATCCAAAACACTTCTAGTCCCAAGCATTTCAGAAAAGGGATACTCAACCTGTAACAGAGATTGAAACAGAAATCAGTGAAATAGGAAACAGAAACATAATAGAAAAAAATTAACACAATCAAAAGCTAGTTCTTTGAAAAGATCAATAAAATTGATAAATCTCAAGTCAGTCTGATCATGAAAAAAAGGACAGATTATTAATATCAAAAACAAAAGGTGATATCACTACAGATTCTACAGATATTAAGAGGATAATGGAAGGCTAAGAACTTTATACTAATAAATTTTGCAACTTAATAAATTTGGCAACTTAGAAATACTACCAATTCTATATAAACTTTTCCAATAAAATTGAAAAGGAAGGAATACTCCCCAACTCGTTCTATGAGGCCAGCATTACCCTTAAATCAAAACCTGACAAATATATTACACAAATATCTTTTTAGAGAAAGAAAAGTACAAGCCAATATCTTGCAGAACATAGATATAAAAATCCAAAACAAAATATTATCAAATCTAATCGAACAACATATTATTACAAAAAGATAATACATTATTACCAAGTGGGTATACCCCAGGAACACAGAGTTGCTTTAATATTCAAAAATTAAACAATGTAATTCACATATACACAAACTTAAAAAAGCATATGATTATTTCAATAGGGAGAAAAATAATTTGAAAAAATTCAACCTCCTTCCTGATGAGAATTCTCAACAAACTAGGAAGAGACGGAAACGTCCTCAATCTGATAATGGGTATGTATGAAAAAGCTACAGCTAACATTATACACTTAATGGTGAAAGACAGGTCAAATGCTTTCTCTCTAAGCTCAGGGACTGGCCATTCTCACCACTTTTATTCAACATTGTGCTAGAGGTTCTAGCCAGTGCAGTCTCCTAAGAAAAAGAAATAAAAGACATCTAGATTTAAAGAAAGAAGAAAAACTGTCTTTATTTGAAGATGACTTAATCATCATGTAAAAAAATCCAATGGAATTAATAAATAAGTTTAGTAAGGCTGCAGGGCACAGAATACATATCCAAAAATTAATCCAAAATTGTAAATTTCCATATACAATCAGAAATGGAAATTTTAAAAAAAGTACCATTTATAATAGCATCAAAAATATGAAGTACTTAGCGACAGATTTGACAAAAGACATGAATGACCTATACACTAAAAACTATAAAATATTGCTAGAAAAAAATTAAAGAAGGGCTATATAAATGGAAAGATATATCTGTTCATAGGTTAGAAGACTAAATATTGTTCAGATGTCAATTCTAAATTTTCCCCAAATGATCTATAACATGAACACAATCCCAATCAAAATCCAAGAAGGCTTTTTTGTAGAAACTGAAACACTGATTTTTAAATTCACACAGAAATGCAGGGGCCTTAGAATAGCCAAGACAACTGTGAAAATAAAAAAAATGGAAGGCCTAAATCTAACTGATTTCAAACTTTATTACAGAGCTGCACTAATCAGAACCTCATAGTATTAGTGTTAAGTATAGACAAACAGATCAATAGGAGAAAGTCAGAAATAAATCCATACATATGGACAACTCATTTTCTTTAACACTTTTACTGAGATACAATTTATAAACCACAAAGTTCACCATGACCATAACGTAATTTGAGAACATTTTCATCACCCCATAAAGAAATCTTGTACTCATGAGCAGTCACTCTCCACCTTTGCACCACCAGCCCCCCACCCTAGCAATCACTTATTTTTCTATTTCTATAGATTTGACTAGTTTAGACATTTCATATAAATGTGATCATAAAATATGTGGTCTTTTTTTATTAGCTTCTTTCATTTGGCATAATGGTTTCAAAGTGTATTCATGTTATAGTATTAATAGTACTGCTTTCATTTTTTTTTTTTTTTTTTTGATACAGAGTCTTGCTTTGTTGCCCAGGCTAGAGTGAGTGCCATGGCGTCAGCCTAGCTCACAGCAACCTCAAACTCCTGGGCTTAAGCAATCCTCCTGCCTCAGCCTCCCGAGTAGCTGGGACTACAGGCATGTGCCACCATGCCCGACTAATTTTTTTTGTATATATATTTTTAGTTGGCCAGATAATTTATTTCTATTTTTAGTAGAGACAGGGTCTTACTCTTGTTCAGGCTAGTCTTGAACTCCTGACCTCGAGTGATCCACCCGCCTCGGCCTCCCAGAGTGCTAGGATTATAGGTGTGAGCCACCGCACCCGGCCCTGCTTTCATTTTTATTGCTGATATTCTATTGTATGTATATACCACATGTTATTTTTCTATTCATCAGTTTTTGGACATTTTGGGTGCTAGTTTCCAAAATGGCTGAATTTTACACTTCCCACCAGCAATGTACAGGATTCCAATTTCTTCACACTTTCACCAACACTAGTTTTTATCTGTCTTGTTTTTCTTATAGCCATTCTAGTAGGTAGAATCTCATGGTTTCATTTTGTATTTCCCAGTAACTAATGATGTTGAGCATATTTTCATGTGCTTATTAGCCATGTGTATATTTTCCTGGGAGAAATGTTAAATTTAAAGATTGTGAAAGATTGAAAATTTGAGTATGCAGTGTATATGACAATAAATTGTGAATTGGTAGGACTTATGTAACAACTTATCAACATTTGAAGACACTGGTACTGGATATCCTCTTAAGGAAAATTTACCTCCACATTTTAAGCTATAAAGTAACTGTTTAAAAAAGAATTACAATATATGACTTTTTAGGTTTTCAGTATGTATGTTATTAATTGGGTACAAACTGAAATGTTTGTGTACTGATCCTCACCATGACCAATAAAATCTCAGTTACAAAAAATAAACAAAATAAAACTGCTTTTTAAAAGACAATGTTAAGATGAAAAGACATACCACAGACTGGGAGAAAATCTTTGCAAAGCATATATCTGATAAAGGACTTGTATCTAGATTATATTAAAGGATTCTAAAAACTCAACAATAAGATAATAATCCAATTTAAAAATTTAGGATTGAATGGATCACCAAAAATGATATATGGTTGGCAAATAAACACATGAAAAGATGTTCATATACATATACTTTAAATATGTATAATTTATTATGCATCAATTATTCAGGAAATGCACACTACAATTATAAATACCTACTACTACCTACACACCTATTCAAATGGCTAAAATGAAAAAGGCTGACCATGCCAAGTGTTGGTGAGGATGTAAAGAAACTTGAAACCCCTTGTACACTGCTGGTGGTAATATAAAATGGTACAACCACTTTGGAAAAGTTTAACAGTCTCTTTAAAACGAAATATACACCTACCATATGATTCGGCCATTATACTGGTAGGTATTCACCCAAGAGAAAAGGTAATATATGTCTATATAAAGACTTGTATAGTAATGTTGAATATGATATCCCCAACTGGAAACAACCCAAATGTTCATCAACCTATGAATGGATAAACAAACTGTGGCATACCCACACAACAGAATACTATTTAGCAACAAAAAGGAATGAACTCTTGATGTACACAACAAGAAGGATGGATCTCAAAATCATCCAGCTGAGTAAAAAGAGCTGGACTCAAAAGAGTACATGTTGCATGATTCCCTGTATATAAAACACTAGAAAATGTAAACCCATCTAGGGTGACAGAAAGCAGATCAGTAGTTGCCTAGGGAGGAAGTGGCAGGGAGGGGAGGGAAGGAGGGACTTCCAAGGGCATGAGGACACTTTGGGGATGATAGATATATTTACTATCTTGACTATGGGGGTGGTTTTGTGTGTGTGTGTGTGTGTGTGTGTATGTGCGTGTCACAAATTATCAAATTCTATACTTTAAATATGTATAGTTTATTATGCATCAATTATGCCTATTAAAAAAATCCCCACTTACAAGTAGAGAGGAAATAAGCAGCTCATCAAAAAATGTAAGTAAAGAGCTTTTGTTAAGAAATTTGACTGACTCAAGACTAGAACTCATAAACACATGCTGATGAGGCCAGTTGCTAAAAATTACTTTGAGACAAATGAGCTATTGTTTTCCGAACAGTAGTATGAGGCCAATCCACACTCACACCACTTCAGTAACGCATGGACTGCTGAAAATTCTGGGCTTCTATCCATTTGTGGCAGGCTATTGACTCCAGCGGAATTACAGCCTTCCATTTTGTTAAGATTAACACAGGTATAAGTTAAAAACCAGGAAGCCATCCTACGAAGACTAAAAGATCAGGCGCTGGAAAAATAGCCAAGAGGTGGTAGTTGTGAAACCAAGTCTGTCCAGATTCTCACAGCTAATCATTGGCCCACTCTAGCAGAGTGACAAGGCCACTTTAAACAAGGATTTTCTTACAATTGCTCTCTCACACTTGCTAGTCTTTCCTGAGCTACAACTGCAAATCTAAATTGAGTATTCCTCAAAGAGTATAGAACATAAACATAGTTTTTATGGTTTCATTCAAACTCAAATGCAACATAAAGTTATAATAGGGGACACGTGAAAATCTCATTATTGCAACTTGGGCAGAGGGATATGTTTTTAAACCAGGGAAGATTAAGATTTAAAGGTATATTAGGCAATGTACTAGGAATGTGATGTGGAAAAAGGCCAAAATAGGCACACACACATATCACACTTGACTTCAAAATATGTGCCACTTTGCTTTCTTAAAATAATGTGCGAAATGAGTTAGAGAATAAAAGAAAAAGATTAAGAGAGTACAAAAGTTAAAAATGAGCCTAAGATCACATATGCCCTAGGTTAGGGATCTACTACATAGAGATCTTATTCTAAAAAGAGCCAGTAAAGGAAAGTAACATTCACATTTGTTAAGTTCAATAACTCCTAACCTTGTGAAATAATAAAATGCTAAAAGATTTTCCTGTAAATAATGAATCAAATTGAGGTTTTCAATGATGAAGTTTAAATGGATACAAATGAATGACGACAGAGAAACTTACTTAGTGTAATTCTCCATGCCAACGATTCTCTACACCAGTAAACTAAGGGCTGAGGAAACTCATCAGCATTGTTTTTCAAGTGTCAACACCTTAGCTCTTGGTAACAGAATGATTACTAGAAACAATAGAAACAGCCCCTCTCCCTCTTCTCATAGCTATTCCTCTCCTCACAAACATCTTGAAAGAGAGTTGTCTAGATTTTCTGTCTAATTTCCTCACTTCTTGTCCACTCCAATATGGCTTTAAGATCCAACATCCTACCAAAACATCTTGCTGTAAGGTCATTGGTGGCCTACAGGTTCTTAATAGGGGCAATATTGTCCCCAAGTGGGCAAAAAGACTTAGATATTACAATAGTTTGTGGCTCTCCAAAAACTCATAGTATATAAACAGAAATACATTATATCTGTGTATTAAAATTTTATGGGGGAGGGGAATTAGGAAAAAAAATGTCTAAAAAGGTTCCATAGGGGAATAATGAAGAAAAAGTTGAGAAACACTGATTGAGCATTTTAGTCCTCATTTTACTTGCCCTCTCAGAAATATTTAACATTGGTAACCACTCCTTCCTTCTTGAAAACTTTCTCTTCCTCAGCTTCTGTAATATATACTTTCCCTGAATTTCCTTGTATGCCCCTCTGCACCATCCTTGTCTCCTTTGCAAGCCTATCTTCTCTACATTTTGTTCCTCACAGATCAGTCCTAAGCCCTCTCCCCAGGTGACTTTATGTATGCCCTCTGCTTCAGTTACCACCCACTATCACCTGTAACTCACAAAGCTACAGCTCCGCCATAGATCATTCCCCCGAGATTCAAATCTATTTATCTACCTACAGTTTGACATCTCCACTTGATGTCTCACAGGTATATTCCTGGGAAAAGAATCCACAGTTTTGGCCAGATTCTCAGGTTAAGAAAAACTGCCATATAGTAGTTTCAGAAGGGATCATAACATTAAATATCATAGTGCCAACCAGAAAAGTTGATAAAAACAATTATTCTAAAACAAGTTTCTATTCTTCTCTAATGTCTTCAAAGCATTTGTTGTAAATATGCCTTTTAGTTGATACACAATAGAAACTACAGTAGGTCAGAAATCAATGTCAATATATCTGTTTTTCCCAGAGCAATGAATGTCAATACAATGATAGTGCTTTTCTGGTTATGCCAGAAGGGATTCTGAAACCAGTGTCAGGCTTTCAGTAAAAGAGAGGTGAGAATATAAAAGATTGCAAATTGGTTTATAAACTTGCTAGACTGCACATCTGCATAACTAAACAACAAGTAGATGTCAGTATTTACATTTTGAAAAGAATCCTGAAAGTAAAGTGATACCCCAGAGAAACTGCATTAAAAATATACATTCTTATAAGTTCAACAATTTATAAACTTTTTGTTAGTCATCTTTCATATGATAAAGCCACACTACTAATTCTTTACAAAGTTAAACTAAAATAGAGTCGTAGAACCAAAAGTGAGGGCTATCTTTTGACTATGGATTGTTTCTTCCTGAGAAATCACAGAAATTTGCTAACACCAATACTTTTAAATAAAAGGAATCCTGCTTCTAAGATTAAGAAACAGGTTTACTTATTTCAGGAGTAAAAGAGGTGTCCTGTTAGAAAAATAACTTCTCAAGGAGGAGGAAGAAATATGCCTTGTTGGTACAACCAGATTCAGGTCTAATCTAACACAGTCTAAATCTCTGCCCGCTGAGCTTATTTTTCTGTTCAACCTTTCTCTCTCTCCATTCCCTGATTCTGATAGTATTCTTCCTTAGTGATTTCAGGAAGGAATAAGTTCTAATGCATGATAGAGTAGGGTGACTGCAGTTAACGACAATGTATTATACCTTTCAAAATAGCTAGAAAAGAGGACTTGAAATGTACCCAATGGCTAGAAATGATTAATACCCTGAATTTGATCATTATATGTCAGATGTAACAAACTTTCACATGTATCCCATTAATATGTAAAAAATAATGTAACAACAACAAAAAAGAAATCACTACTAAGAATAATTTAACATTTCCTACTGGACTCTCTACTTAGATCTCCTTTAAGCACCTTAAACCCAGTTATGCCCCAAACTAAACTTATCCTCTTCACCTCTACAGCCTTCCTGGCAAATCTGTTTTATAGTACCCTATGTACCTGGTGGCCCAAACCATAAACCTGGGACTTATCCTTGAATTCTCTCCTGACAAAATCCTATCAGTTCTCTTAACTACTCTTAAAACTGTCTCCCCTTTGCCTCCCTGCCCTTGTCTTATGTGACAGGCCATGTTACAGACTTCAAAGAAGTTAGGTGATGAAGTCAAATAAATGTGGGGTTGAATCCCAGTTGCGCTACTTGCTAAATGTGATCTTATTAGCAAATTACTTAACCTCTCTAGGGCTCATTTTCTCACTGTAAAATGAAAATAATAAAATCTACCTTATATAAGGTTATTGAAATGAGTACATGAGCTAATGCCTCTAAAACACTCAAACACCATGCCTAGAACATGGTAAAAACTCAATGAAGGTCCTTGCAGGACTGTTCTATCTACGTAAAGCACTTGACACACAGAAAGTAGTATATAATAATCTTTTAGAAAATTAATTTCACCTCTCTTCTCTAAGTACGTTACTTTGACAACCTCCTAACATTTAGTCTTAGTCATCATGTCTATTCCCCATGATGCCTCTAAATGTGCCCTAACTTTTCAGGATAAAGTTCAAGTTCTTTTTCATGACATACTAAGCTCTTTATGACCGTGTCTTTCCTTATTTCTTAAGGCTCACCTATTGCCATTCCTTTAGCTCCAATCACATTAAACTCAGAAGCGTCAGGTTCTCTCATGAATCACTGCTTTTGCAATGCTATTCCTTTTGCCTAGAATTACTACCCACTCTTTCCCCAATTCAATTTCATTTTGTCTTATACTATTCCCACTAATCCTTCAAAACTCAGCTCAGGAAGTCTTCCCTTTCCTCCTGCCACCTCATATCCCCAATTTTGGTTTCAAAACAGTCTCTGTGCTCCCATATATTCTCGTACATTTTTCTTCTAATGATAATAGCAGCAACTAACATTTATTGAGCAGATACAATATGCCTGATTCTGTAGTAAGCACATTTACGTGTTACCTCATTTAATCCTCGCAGCAAGTTTATGAGGTATATGCCATTATTATCCTTATTTTTATAAAGAAGAAACTGAGGATTACACAGATAACTTTCCCAAAGTCACACAGCTGGTAGGTAGCAGGAGCTGGATCTTGAACACATATCTCCCCACGTTCTAAACCACATCTCCCCATGTTCTAACACTAAATATATAGTATTATAATGATCTATTTATAGTCATGCACCACTTATTGAGGGAGATATATTCTAAGAAATGCATCTTTAGGTGGTTTTGTTGTGACAACATCATAGAGTGTCCTTACATAAACCTAGATGGTACAGCATATATACACACCTAGACTATATGCTATAGCCTGTTGCTCAGAGGCTACAAACCTATACAGCACGTTATAGTACTGAATACACAATGGCAAGTATTTGTGTATATAAACATATCTAAACATAAAAAAAGGTGCAGTAAAAATATGGCATAAAAGATAAAAAATGGCACACTTCTATAAGGCATTTACCATGAATGGAGCTTGTAGGACTGGAAGATGCTCTGGGTGAGTCAGTGCGTGAGTGGGGAGTAAATGTGAAGGCCTAGGACATTCCTGGACACTACTGTAGACTATAAACACTGTATACTTAGACTACACTAAGTTTACAAAAAAATTTTTCTTTCTTCAATAATAAATTAACCTTGGTTTATGGTAACTTTTTACTTTATAAACTTTCATTTTTTTTAACTTGACTCTTGTAATAACACTTAGCTTAAAACACAAATAGATTATACAGCTGTATAAAACTATTTTCTTTCTGTATATACTTAGTCTATAAGCTTTTTTTTTTTTTTTTGAGATGGGGTCTTGCTCTGTTGCCCAGACTGGAGTGCAGTGGTGTGACCACAGCTCACTGCAACCTCCATCTCTCAGGCTCAAGTGATCCCCCTGGCACAGCCTCCGCAGTAGCTAGGAATATAGACATGCGCCACCATGCCTGGCTAATTTCTTTTTTTCCTTTTCGTAAAGACAGGGTCTCATTATGTTGCGCAGGCTGGTCTTGAACTTCTGGCCTCAAGTGATCCTCCCACCTTATAATCCCAAAGTGCTGGGATTGTAAGCGTGAGCTACCATGTCTGCCCATTATTTTCTGTTTTTTAAATTTTTTATTATTTCTTTACTTTTTTTGTTAAAAACTAAGACACAAACACACACATTAACCTAGGCCTACATAGGGCCAGGGCCAGGATCATCAATATCATGTTTTCCTCCTCCACATCCTGTCTCACTGGAATGTCTTCAGAGGCAATAACACTCAGGAAACTGTCATCTCCTGTGATAACAATGCCTTCTTCTGGAACACCTACTGAAGGACCTGCCTGAGGCTGTTTTACGGTTAACTTTTTTTTATATGTAAAAGGAGTACACTCTAAGATAACAATAAAAAGTACAGTAAATACATAAACCAGTAACATAGTTGCTTATTATAATCATCAATTATTATGTACTGTACTTATTTTATGTGCTACATTTTTTGGTATTTAATTTTTATTTACCAAAATAATACTTTAAAATATTAAAAGCCTACAAAATTAAGATAATGGTAGTACCAACTTGTTTTAATTCTCTTTTTCTATTTCAAAATATTAAGGGGGTACAAATGTTTTAGGTTACATGGATCGTTTTTTGTAATGCTTGAGTCCCGGCTACAGGTGTAATAGTGTTCATAGTACTCATTAAGTTTATTTATTCCTCTCCCCTCCACCCTCATTCCCCCTGGTTGATTTCCACTGAGTTTTACTTCCCTCTGTGCACAGGTGCACTCATCAATAGTTCTACTTTAGTAGTGAGTACATATGGTGTTTGTTTTTTCATTCTTGAGATACTTCACTTATGAAAATGGTCTCCAGTTCCACCCAGATTGTTACAAAAGGTATTAATTCATCTTTTTTATGGCCAAGTAGTACTCCATAGTATACATATACCATATTTTATTAAACCACTTGTGAATTGATGGGCACTTGGGTTGATTCAACATCTTTGCAACTGTAAATTGTGCTGCCATAAACATTCGAGTGCAGGTGTCTTTTTGAGGAAAAGTCTCCTTTCTTTGTGCAAATACCTAATAGTGGGATTGCTAGACTGGATGGTAAGTCTACTTTTAGTTCTCTAAGTAATCTCCAAACTGTTTTCCGTAGAGGTTATACTAATTTGCAGTCCTTTCTCTCTGCAGCCACACCAGTAGCTATTGTTTTTGGACTTTTTAATAAAAGCCATTCTAACTGGGGTAAGGTGATATCTCATTGTGGTTTTAATTTCCATTTCCCTGATCATTAGTGATATTGAGCATTTTTTCATATGTTTATTAGCCATTCATCGTTCTTCTTTTGAGAAGCTTCTGTTCATGTCTTTTGCCCACTTTTTAATAGGGTTGTTTGGTTTTTTTCTTGCTGATTTGCTTGAATTCTTTGTAAACTCTGGTTATTAGCACTTTATCAGACGTGTAGCTTGCAAATATTTTCTCCTGCTCTGTCTCCTTGCTCTGTTGATTGTTTCCTTAGCTGTGCAGAAGCTTTTTAATCAAGTCCCATTTATTAATTTTTGCTGTTGCCATGATTCCCATTGAAGTCTTAGTTATAAATTATTTGCCTTGGCCAATATCTAGAAGAGTTTTTCCTACATTTTCCTCTAGAATTCTTTTTTTTTTTTTTAATTTTTTACTTTGCCAACAGTTAAAGCCGATCCTCTAGAATTCTTATGGTTTCATGCCTTAGATCTAAGTCTTTTATCCATCTTGAATTAATTTTTGTGAGTGATGAGAGGTAGGGAGTCCTGTTTCATTCTTCTGCATGTGGCTATCCAATTTTCCTAGCACCATTTATTTAACAGGCCTTCTTTTCCCCAGTGTACGTTTTTGTCTGCTTCGTCAAAGATCAGTAGGTTGTAGATACATGGTTTTATATCTGGGTTCTCTGTTCTGTTCCATTGGTGTATGTCTCTATTTTTGTACCAATACCATGCTGTTTTGGTTACTATAGCCTCGTAGTATAGTTTAAAGTCTGGGAATATGAGGCCTCCAGATTTTTTTTTTTTTGCTTAAGATTGCTTTGGCTATTCAGGCTCTTTTCTGGTTCCAAACAAAGCATAGAATTATTTTTTCTAGATCTGTAAAGTATGACTTCAGTAACTTGATAGGGATTGCACTGAATTTATAAATCACTTTGGGTAGTATGAACATTTTAACAATGTTGATTCTACCTATTCATGAACATGATATGTTTTTCCATTTGTTTGAATCCTCTGAGATTTCTTATGACTGGCAGCACAGTAGGTTTGTTTATACCAGCATCACCATAAACACATGATGCATTGTGCTATAACATTAAGAGGGCCACAACATCACTAGGTGATAGGAATTTTTCAGCTCCATTATAATCTATGGGACCACCATTGTATGTACAGTCTGTCATTGACCAGAACATCTTTATGTGGCACATGATTACATTTATCTGCTTCCCTATTAGTCAGTTAAATCTATCTAGTAAGATCCTTGAGGATTGGGATCATCTCTTTCGTTTCCTGCATACCCTATGTCTAGCATAATGTCTACCAATTAATAGATGTTCAATAAATAGCAGCCAAATCAATGAATGAAATCGTATCATTTGATTTTTATAACTGGGTGAGGTAAAGCAGTTATCAATTCCTGTTTATAAAGCAGATGTATAACTATTTTATTAACAGAATGTTGCTAAAGTGGTTTTGTCTTCAGGTTAAATCATATAATCTCCATGCAAAGGTGACATTAAATGATTTAGTTTCTTCAATAAGGAAAAGGCAAAAAATAATTTATATATATATATATATATATTTTTTTTTGAGACAGAGTCTCACTCTGTTGCCTGGGTTAGAGTGAGTGCCGTGGCGTCAGCCTAGCTCACAGCAACCTCAAACTCCTGGGCTTCAGCAATCCTACTGCCTCAGTCTCCCGAGTAGCTGGGACTACAGGCATGCGCCACCATGCCCGGCTAATTTTTTCTATATGTATTTTAGTTGGCCAGATAATTTCTTTCTATTTTTTTTAGTAGAGACGGGGTCTCGCTCTTGCTCAGGCTGGCCTCAAACTCCTGACCTTCAGTGATCCACCCGCCTTGGCCTCCCAGAGTGCTAGGATTACAGGCGTGAGCCACCGCACCCGGCCATAATTTATAATTTTTTGCCAACTGTCAACAATAAGATTAAGTCTTGTGATGCCATCTGTAAAACAATCAAAACTTCATATTTTTTCCTGAGGTCAAGAATATAAATCTGAGCAGGAAAAGATTAGCCAGTAGGAAATACCAATAAAACAAAAGCCTTTAGCAGAAAAAGCTTTCTAAGAAGGTCAGTAGTGTTGCTAAAGAAGAATTCCCTACTGACTACACCATGTGGTAGGCATGTCATAAGAAGATTTAGGTGAGGCATAAAATACCCACAGCAGGGGTATATTGGCTTCAGTTAAATGAAATGAACTAAATTTCCACTTTGTCTTTTACCTGATAGCCTGTAAAATGCTTATATATGAGCACTGCAGAACTGAAAGATTTTTTGATGCAGATCAGATCACAATTATGACTCAAACATTAGGTTATAGTGAAACAAATCTGGTCTAGATATAAGAATGAACTTCCTGAGAGACAACATCATTAGATTCTGAAATTATTATACAGAGAGATTATATAACTACAGCTCTAAAAAACATTAAAAATAGAAAAGATCCTTGAAATATTTAAATAGAATTCTGCCTAAAAGCTACACTAGACATCTTCATAAAGATTTTTTTTCTAAGCATCCCCTACCCCAGTCCAAAACACACACACTTTTTTACTGCAACAGTTTTTGTCAGGTTGCTTTTAGGACAATAGCATTATAATGTATTTCAAGAAGGAAAAACAGTATGAGAGAATAAAAACATACACAAAGGAACTATCAAACACTTCACAGGAAAACTATTCTTACCAGTGAGTTGCCACATAAAAATTTCAGGAGTCCTTGTACCCTTTGTTGCAAAATAAACAGGATATTCAGCAGCAAGGGTCCCCCTATCATATAGATACACTTAGGCTTCAAACAAACTAATGATAAAAACTTAAGAAATATAGAAAGGATAGAAAAAGGTGATTTATTTTACCATTCAAAGACAATTCTTTAACATCTGGAATATTTTATTTTATTCAATTTTTTCATTGTATAATATGATTGTTGTTATTGCAAAATGCTTTGTTTCCATTTGATCCACAGATTGGGAAAAGATCAAAGGTCATTAAGAAGCTGCCCTGGGGCTAGAGGAAGAGGCTCAGACATAACCTCCAAGGACAGAAGCCTGCAGCAGTAACCCTCAAAGGCCACTGTGCTAATATTTTATTTGGGATTTTTTCATTCATGTTCATGAGACAACTTAGTCTATAATGCTGCTTTCTTATAATGTCCTTATCAGGTCGGTATTATGGTTATGTCAGCCTCTATAATTACTTGGGAAATATTCTCTGTTTTCCATTCTCTGAAAGAGTTTATGTAAAATTTGATGCTATTTTTCCCCCTATCTTTGAAAAGAATCCCGAATGAAGATATATCAGCCTGGATCTGAACCTGGATTTTTCTTTATGGAAAAAATTTTTAATAACTGATTTTATTTCTTTCAGTGACTTGGGATTACTCAGATATTCTATTTCTTCTCCTGTCCATTTTTGTTGTTTTTTTTCCCCCTCTGTAGGAGTTTATTTCATTAAAATTGTCAAATATTTTTAACGTAAAGTTGTTTACAATGTCCTCTGATTATCATTTAATGTCTATAGGCTCTGTAGTAATGGCTCCATTTCCATTCCTAATATTGGTAAATTATATTTTCTCTCTTTTTACCGATTAATAAAAGTGATATATTCCTGGCAAAATTAAATTTTCAAAGAAGCAACTTTTGGCTTTGATTCCCTCTGTTATACATTTGTCTTCTATTTCACTGATTTCTATACTTATCTCTATGACTTCTTTTTTCTAATTTGATTTGCAGTTTTTTAAGATAGAAGGTTAAAACACTGATTTTTTAGCCTTTTTTTCACCTAATATTAATAATTGTAATCAAGGCTCTGACACTCCCTCTAAGCACTGCTTTAGCTGCATGTGAGAAATTTTAATGTTTTATCTTTATTATTATTCTTTTAACAGTATTTCCTAATTTCTATTGTAATTTTATCTTTGACCTAGGATCCATAGAAATGTACTGCTTATTGGCTGGGCACCGTGGCTCACGCCTGCAATCCTGACACTCTGGGAGGCCATGGTGGGAGGATCCCTTAAGGTCAGGAGTTTGAAACCAGCCTGAGTAAGAGCGATACCCCATCTCTACTAAAAATACAAAAAATTAGCGGGGTGTAGTGGCACATGGCTGTAGTCCCAGCTACTCAGGAGGCTGAGGCAGGGGATCCCTTGAGCCCAGGAATTTGAGGTTGCTGTGAGCCAGGCTGACGCCATGGCACTCTAGCCCAGGCAACAGAGCAAGACTCTGTCTCACAAAAAAAAAAAAAAAAAAAACATGGACTGCTTATTGATTTCTAGCTTAATATCACTAAATTCAGAGAACATACTCTGAAAAATAACCCAAAACATGGCTGATTTTGGAAAATGTTCCATGGGCACTTGAAAAGAATATATTCTGTCACTGTTCATTGTTTTTTTTTCACAAATGTTTTCATTTTCCTTAAGTAAATATCTAAAAGTAAAGTGGCTGGGTCATAGGGTAGGTCTATGCTTAATACTATAAGACACTAAAAAGTTTTCCAAAGTGGTTGTGCTCTTTTCCACTTACACTATCATTACATGAGTTACTGTGGCTCTACATCCTTGCCACTATCTGGTCAGTGTTAAGTTTGTTGTCTTTTTTCTCCTAAGCTATTCTAATGAGTCTGAAGTAGTACCTCACTGTAGATATAGTGAGTTCATATTTTAAGATCATATTTTTCAATTATGGCTTCTCTATTTGATTTTATTTTATAGCTTCCAATTCTGTGAAGAAATTCTCCATATTTTCATTTTTTTTTCTCTTTCTTGAGTTACTTGAACATATTAATAAATTATTTTAAAGTCCTTGTCTGCTAACACCAATACCTGTGTCACCCATGAGTCTGCTTCTGTTGTCTGTTCTTTCTCTTGGCTTTTGGACATCTGATCCTTTCTAAATACGTACTTAGAACATTTTGACTGAATATTGACTATTGTTTTTAACATTTTAAAGGCTCTAAATGATGTTGTCTATAACCAGAGAGAGTTCATTGTTTCTCTGCTAGGCAGAAAGTGCAAGGTTCATCATTTTAATCCAGTCCAGTTTGGACTGGATCAAGAATCAGGGCTGCTTTGCAGTTTAGGTAATGTTTATTCTATAGCTGCTTAGACAAGCTTCTTAGTGCATGCTCTCCCTGGCTTTCAGCTGAAAGCCTGTTATGTACATTGGGCCCTCATTCCTCTTCCCCAAGCCAGTGGGTCCTGAACTCTACATCTTCTCATCACCACAGACTAATAGATTCTTACTCTGCTTTCCAGATGTTTTCCACTTAGCTTTCGGCTTTCTTAGATTTTGGCAAATGTCTTGAAGAGAAAACTGGTCAAATATTTGTGATTCCTCAAGTCTCCAATTTTGTTGCTTCAGTTCCATAAGATCACCAAAAACTCTGCTTGTTTCTGTCACCCAGCTGTAGCCTATACCTGATCTAATTTCATGTTGAAACATACGTTGAAAACTCCTAAAGAAATCTTTAGTTCTCATTGTTCCTAGAATTCTAGTTCTTTATTTCCAAATGTATATAAGTCAGCCCTCCATTAATATTCCACAGGTGCCTCAAACTCATTGTCTAAAACTAAACTCACTAGCTTTCTGACAAATCTGTTCTTCTTTGGGCATTCCCTGTCTATGTTAATGGTATTGCCTTTCATTCAGTTATCCAAGAAGTTAGAAACTACCCTTTACTCCTCTCTCAATACCAAACCCAACTAATCATCAAGTTCTATGGAGTCTACTTCTTAAATATTATTAAATATGGCACTCTCTGTTCCAAGTGTCCTCATCATCTCCCATCACAACTACTGTACTAACTTCTTAACTGGACTTTGCCTTAGTTTTCTGTCTTATTCAGACTATTGTGAACTCTGCTGGCTGTCAGAGTGATCTTTATAAGATACAAATCAGGTAATAAGACTTTTGTCTTAAAATCTTTCAACAGCTTTATTATAGGCCCTCTGCCACTTTACTTCACTTGGGGTTTAGACACCTCAAGTTCTCACATTATTTCCCAGACATATCTTATGCTTTTATACTAAGTTCCTTGACCATCTGACAAACTTCAATTCATCCTTTAAGATGCAGCTTGAGTATTAACTCATCTATAAAGCATTTCTTAACCTTTGCAGACTACCCCTGCCTTACTTTTAGCAATATAAATTTTTTTTTTGTCTCTTTTTCTCCATTTGTCTGGCCATCCTTTGGTAGTAAAAGGTACTTTTTATTATATAATTCTATTTAATGCCAGATACAATGTTAAGGATGTTACATACATTTCTCTATTTAATTCTATCAACAAACTAGAAGACAGATATGATCCCCATTATATAATTAAGGATACTGACACTCAGGTAAAGTAACTTGCTTAAGGTTACAAAGCTAATATGGGGTACATTCAATTTAAGTCCATTTGATTCTAAACCTGTACTATGAACGACTATCTTGCCACATTTTCAAGTTTATATTTGTTAGCATATAGTACAATGCCTGGCACGTAGTGAGTTCTCAATAAATGTTTGCCTTGTTGTTGAAAAGTACTAAACAAGATAACATATGAAAGCCCCAGTCAATTATAAAACTCTGCCTGAATACTACTATTTCCTTCCACCCTGACTCTGTTTATGTTTGTTTTTCTAATTCACCATCCTTATCCCCGTCCCCCCAAACATATATTTATCCACCTAGGCACAACTGAAATATAATAATTTCTTTCATTCTCCAGAAAGAATCAGTAATCCCTTCTTCTGTGCTCTCATGGACTCTGTACCTATTTCTGAAATTATACTATTAATAATTATATTCCTTATTTGCATGCATTTGTTTCTCATCCCCCACCCAAGTTAGATTATGAGTTCTTCAAGAAAAGGAACCACATTTTATTTATCTTTGTATCACCGGAACCTAGGACAGCGCCTGTGATATGGAAGGCGCTAATTAATGTTTTCTGAATAAATGCAGAATCACTCTTAGACCTGGATAAGAGGGAAGTCTTTGCTATAGGACCCACATTTTTAATAGTCCCACTTTGGCCTGCCTCTGACCATTACTCTCTCGAAAGGTCCACTAAGTGGCTAGGGGAATATGCACACCTGAAACCTATGCCAGCCCATCACAGCCTCTGCTCCAGGTATGCAGGTCACTGAAATTCTTTACTCCAACTTTTCAAGGCCATTTTCAGGGTCTAGACACCCCTGTCCCCCAGATTTGTACTCCTGAGAGCAAACTGCACCTCTGATGTATGCACCTAAGCTCAGGGAAATGTTAAGGGGTAGCTACTTACAAGGCTTGGGTATCTGGGCTGTTGAGCATAGCATGTGTTCAAGATTCTTTGCAGTACAAAATACAGCAATGTGTAAGAAGAGAAAGCGGGTGGGCTGAGGCCTGTCTCTCCCTAAGCTGCCATGTTCCTGCACGTAACTCAAAGTTGTCCAAGAACTACAAATTTGAACCTGACCTTCTAGGTTATTATGAAATCATATTTGTCAAGGTAGGACAACAGAATATACTTCATTTAAAAAATTTTTTAGCTTGGTTTATGTCATTTAAATATTTATATGTAAGGTATATGAGCCTGCATTTATACCTACAGAGGCAGGCTTAAATGAGTGATTCCCATGAAAAAAGTATAAACATATGAAAATACATGTGAAAGCACTTAAAAGAAGCAATAAGTATTTCCTTTGCCATGCCTGCTACACCAGTAGAAATTGTTTTTTTTTTTAAAGAATTCATCTAAATAAAGAATACTTCTATTACAGAAACAATCACCCATTAAGATAAAGGAAAACTTATTAGTAATACTAGAGAAGAAAGGGATTATCAATTAGAAGATTTATTTTCTTTCATTGAGTTGAAATAGCATTGCAAAGGAATTAGGAAACTTTCAGGTCCAAAGACTATACATTAAGCTATGTGAACACATTTCTATCACTTTATAGTAACCCTATAGCAATTTTTGTTATAGTATTATACAACATTACAAAATAAAAGTGTTATTGCCTTATATTTTATAGCACTTCACAAATTTCAAAGTATTTTCATGTATTATTAACACTTTGCTTAGTGCCTTACTATGCATAGTATGTCAATGAAATCTGATGAAATAAATCCTCCAATTAGATCCATAAGATTTCATTACAACTTTTTATATATTGTTTAGAAGTCAGGAGGCTCTATGAAGCTTGTCAAGACAACTGAGGTTGAGCTCTGAGGGGAATTCAGTAATAACTTGTATATTAAAAAAGATAACTGATAGAAAAGGACTTCCTCAACTTGATAAAGAACATCCACAAAAAATTTACAGCTAACAAAATACTTAATGGTGAGAACTATAAGTTTTCCTGCTAAGATCAGAAACAAGGCAAGAATATACCCTTTCACCATTCCTTTATAACATGTACTGAAAGTCCTAGCTAATGAAATAGGACAAGAAAAGGGAACAAAAGGTACACAGATTGGGAAGAAAGAAATAAAACTCTGTTCAGAGATGACATGATCATCTATGTAGAAATAACAAAAGAATCACTAGACAAACTCCTAGAACTAATAAGTGATCACAGCAAGGTTGAAGGATATAAGTTTAATGTATTAATAGAAATATCAATCACTTTCCTATATGCCAGCAATGAACAGGTGGAATTTGAAATTAAACAGACAATACCATTTACATTAGCATCCCCCCAAATGAAATACTTAGGTACAAATCTAACAGAATATGTACAAAATCTATATGAGCCAAACAACAAAACTCTGATGAAAGAAATCAAAGAATTAAATAAATGGAGAGATATCCCATGATCATGGATAGAAAGAATAAATATCACTGAGATGTCAGTTCTTCCCAATTTGATCTATACAATCAATGCAATGCCAATAAAAAATTTCATTAAGTTATTTTGTACATATCAACAAACTTGTTCTCAAGTTTACATGGAGAGGCAAAAGGCCCAGAATAGTCAACACAATATTAAAGGAAAAGAACAAAGTTGGAAGGCTGGAAGTACCCAAGTTCAAGACACAGTATAAAGCTAGACACCCCAAATGCTGCTGCAAGTGGACAGGCCTGCCTCCCTTACCACCACCATGGCAGGCACCTGCACTTGTCAATTCAGGGGCCCGGGGACCAAACTGCTTCACTCACTACTACTAGTAGTGCCTCAACACACCTTCTGGGGGCCTCAAACAACTCAACAGCAAAAAAGTCAAATGATTCCATTAAAAAGTAGGCAAAAGATCTCAATAAACATTTCTCAAAAGAAGACATATAAATGGCCAACAGGCATATCAAAAAATGCTCAACATCATTAATCATCAGGGAAATGCAAATTAAAAACATAGTATCAGCCGGGCGTGGTGGCTCACGCATGTAATCCTAGCACTCTGGGAGGCCGAGGCAGGCGGATCATTTGAGCTCAGCAGTTCGAGACCAGCCTGAGCAAGAGCAAGACCCCATCTCTACTAAAAATAGAAAGAAATGATCTGGACAGCTAAAAAAAAAACATATATACATATAAATAAATAAATAATTAGCTGGGCATGGTGGTGCATGCCTGTAGTCCCAGCTACAAGGGAGGCTGAGGCAGAAGGATTGCTTGAGCCCAGGAGTTTGAGGTTGCTGTGAGCTAGGGTGATGCCATGGCACTCTAGCCCGGGTAACAGAGTGAGATTCTGTCTCAAAAAAAAAAAACAAAACAACAACATAATATCATCTCACCCCAGATAGAATGGCTATTACCAAAAGACAAAAAGTAGCAAATGCTGATGAGGATGAAGACCAAAGGGAATTCTCATACACTGTTGGTAGAAATATAAATTAGTATAGCAATTATGGAAAATAGTATGGAGGTTTCTCAAAAAACCAAAAATAGAACTTCCATATAATCCAGCAATTCCACTACTGGGTATTTAGCCAAAGGAAAACAAATCAGTATATCAAAAGGATACCTGAACCCCCATGTTTACTGCAGCACTTGACAATTCACAACTGTCAAGATACTGAATCAGCCTAAGTGTCCATCAACAGATGAATGGATAAAGAAAATGTGGCATAGATACACAATGGAATACTATCTAGCCATAAAAAGAATGAAATTCTGTCATTTGCATCAACATGGATGGAACTAGAAGTCATTATGTTAAATGAAATAAGCCAGGTACAGAAAGACAAATGTCAACATATTCTCACTTATATGTGGGAGCTAAAAAAAAAAAACGTGATCCCACGGAGGGAGAAGGTAGAATGATAGTTACCAGAGGCTTAGAAGAGGGGAGAGAATGAAGAGTGGTTGGTTAATGGGTACAAACATAGAGTTAGATAGAAGAAATAAGTTCTACTTATTGATAGCGCAGGAGGGTGACTATAGTTAACAATAACTTGTTGTATATTCCAAAATAGCTGAAAGAGAAGATTTGAAAAGTTCCCAACACAAAGAAATGAGAAATGTTTAAGGCTATGGATATCCTAAATACTCTAATTTGACCATTACATATTATATGCATATATCAAAATATCAAATGTACCCCATAAATATATATAATTGTTACATATCAATAAAAATAAACAAATAAAGCTACAGTAATTAAGACAGTGTGGTATTGGCAAAAGAACAGACAAACAGATTAATGGAACAAAACAGAGAGTCCAAATACAGACCCACATAAATACAGTCAACTGATCTTTGACAAAAGAGCAAAGGCAATACAATGAAGAAAAGAGAGGTCTTTTCAACAACTGGTGCTGGAACAACTGGATATCCACATGAAAAAAAAAATGACTCTAAACGTAGATCTCATGCCTGTCACAAAAATTAACTCAAAATTGATTATAGAGCTAAATGTAAAACACAAAACTGTAAAATTCTTAGAAGATAACACAGGAGAAAATCTAGGTGACTTTGGGTATGGCAATGATTTTTTAATGCCAAAGGCACAATCTATGAAAGAAAGAACTGATAAGTTAGACTTCATTAAAATTAAAAATGTCCACTCTACAAAAGACACTGTAAGAAACAAAAAGACATGCCACAGACTGGGAAAAAATGTTTTCAAAAGACCTACCTGATAAAGAAATGTTATTCAAAATATACAAAGAACTTTTAAAACTTAACAATAAGAAAACAACCAACTAGATTTAAAAATGGGCAAAAGACCTGAACAGACATGTCACAAAAGATATACAGATGACAAAGCAGCATACGTAAATGTGCTCCATATCATATGTCATCAGGAAATTGAAAATTAAAGCAATGAGATACCACTATACACCTATTAGAATGACCCAAATTCAAAATACTGACAACACCAAATGCTGACAAGGATGTAGAGCAACAAGAACTCATGTCCATTGATAGTGGAATGCAAAATGCCATAGCCACATTGGGAGACAGTATGGCAGTGTCTTATAAAGCTAAACATATTCATACTGTATGATCCAGCAACCACACTACTTGTTATTTACCCAAATGAGCTGAAAATGTATGCCCAAACAAAAACCTGCACACAGATATTTATAGTGGCTGTATTCATAATTGCCAAATCCTTGGAGCAACCGAGATGTTCTTTAGTAGGTGAATGAATAACTAAAATGCAATACTTCTAAACAATGGGATATTATTCAGTGCTATAAAGAAATGAGCTATCAAGTCATAAAAAGGCATTATACAAACTTTAAATGCATATTTCTAAGTATAGGAAGTCAATCTGAAAAAGTTACATACATACTGTATCATTCCAACTATATGATATTCTGCAAAAGGCAAAAGCATGCAGACAGTTGAGTTCGATGGTTCCCAGTGGCCAGGGACAAGGAAGAGCCCAGAGGATTTTTAGGGCAGTGAAACTATTCTGTATGATACTATAATGTTGGACACAGAACATTATATATTTCTCAAAACCCATAAAATGCACAACACCAAGAGGGAACCCTAATGTAAATTATGGACTTTGGGTAACAATAATTGTAGGTTCATCAAATGTAATAAATTATACCACTGTGGTGTAGAACAGTGACAGTGGCAGAGACTATGCATGTACACGACATGGGGTATACAGGAACTCTGTGTTTTCCACTCAATTTTGCTGTGAACCTAAAATTTCTCTAAAAAATAAAATCTATTAGAAAGTCAAACAAACAAAAAAGACATAACTATTCACTATCTTCCAATACTCTACCCAGATCAAAAATAGTTGTTTCCAACATAGATCAGAAGTCAAAATCATTGCCTTTTTCTAAAATTTAGCCTCCAAAAACATCATAATTGGTAATTTAACGCTCACAATGAGGATCAAAGAACTTACTTTTCAATTTTCTTCTTTTGTTCTTTTTGCCTTTGTTGTTCTTTTACTTGTTCTCTCTCAATATCCATAAAAAGTCGTCTATGTCTCAGGTATTGCTTTTGACGCTAAAGGAAAGAAGTTAAAATTATTAAGATTCTGTTCTCAGAGGAGCAGAAAGAAAACCATATAATATAGATATTACATGGATTAAGTTTTTAATTTCCTTCTATCTATGGTGACTCAGAATATCATATACAACAAGGTATTTTTTTATTTTCAAGCACATAGCTATTATATGTTAACAGATAAACCAGAGAAAGACGTACTCGCTTAATTTGCCCTTAGTACAGTCCCTTGTCAATAGTACTTGAGGAAATGATTGCATTTGATATGATAAGATATGTATTGTATTCCCAAGTAGGAAGTACCATAAAAGCAGGGCCACAGAAAGAATGTGAGAGGTATTTTATAACAGAATAGACACTTTAACTTCTCAAAATTAAAACCGTTATCACAAAAGCACCCTCTATGTCTAGCCTAACACGGCAGGGAGGATAGAAGGGCTGAGGTATATTAGAGCATCATACTCATAAATGGAACAAATATAATAAAAGCAAGTGCCACTACACTGCATGTAATCTGTTCACACCTCTGGATTTACATATTCTAAGTACACAAGCTACTCAAAGGGCAAAAAGCATGTATATATATACCAGGGTAGTGCAGGGTTTTTTGGTAAAAATTATTGAAAGTCTAAATAGCAGTTCTTAATATTGAGGAGGTATCAGAATCACCAGTGGTATTTTTTAAAACACAAATGTCCTAAATCTACCTTTTCGCATACTGGTTTAGTACATCTGGTTTGGATCTAGGTATTTGTACTTTGAAAAAAACTCCACATTTGATTCTGGTGCATGGCCAGGGTTAAGAACTGCTGGTTTAAACTAACTTTAGATTGAAAAGAAAAAAAAGGTATCCATAAACTAATAATCTTTCTTTAAATGAGTTATAGTGACAAATATATACTAGTTGGAGAAATTCACTAGGATTAGATCTCTGATTTTATATCAATGTACCCTAATTTCTACAAGTTTGGAAGAAATATTCAACATATTATAATGATTCAAGCAACTTTTCCTCCTTAATCTATGGAATTTGTGGTATTACCTCCTTAATAACTGTAAATATTTCTAATTTCACACACACTATCATAGTAGAAATATTGGTATCCAAAAGCAGTATTATTACATACTTCTTTCTTATCTTCTTCTTGATCTACTCCAGACTGAAATGCTAGTGGAGCTTGGAATTCAGTGCTTAATCCTGATTGATATTCATCATAAACCTGTTAAAAGTCCAGTCACACAAAGTGAAAACATTACCAAAAGATACCTCTGTGAACCATTTTGATATTTTTATCTATGGATTCTTCTGCAAACTAGAGCTCAACTGGATAAAGCTGCAGTCCCCAATCCCCAGTACAGTCCATGGCCTGTTAGGGACCGGGCAGCAGAGCTCACCCACAGCTCGCCCCACCCCCCAGGTCCATCCCACCCAGTTCCTAAGTTTCATGGAAGACAATTTTTCCACAGACTGGGGGTGAGGGGGGCTTGGAGGGTGGGGGTAGCGATCCAAGCATCATCTGTATATTTACAGCAGTACCCCATCGCTCGCAACACGCCTGAGCCCCACTTCTGGGGCCCCCCACCCCCACCCCTTCCATGGGAAAACTGTCTTCCATGAAACTGGTCCCTGGGACCACTGGGATAAAGAACCAAAGAACAAATATAAAAGAATAAAAGAAAAAAGAATGAAAGGAAGCAGTTTCAAAAGGAATTAACCAAACAAAAAACAATAAACCAAAGAAAAGGATTCAGGTCAAAAGCATAGATGAACAATTAACAAATCAAAATGTTCAGAATGAAAGTTCCTTTAAAGTGGTCACTTGAAATCACTCTGTCACGAGTGTGCTTGGGATTGAATCCAGAATATACAGCCAGATTCCTTCGTATCTCAACCCTATATAACCACTTTCAATTTACACAACTCTATCCATGGGTCTGGGTCCAGAGAAAATATTATATCAGCTAACTGGCATGGCATGCAGGAAACTGGGGCTAATTTCTACCCATATTTCCCAGGAAAGCCTTATGAGATAACCTGGCATACCTGCTTGTACATTGTATGGGTCAAATTATGATCTCTAACTTTTAGAAATAAAAAATTTAAAATTTATTTTCTCTCTTTAACTTAAAACTTATTTATCTTTCAGCAAGATTGCAGGATACAAGATCAATATACAAAAATCAATTGTATTTCTATACTTGTGATGAACAATCTGGAAACAAAACTAAGAAAAATTTCGGCTGGGCGCGGTGGCTCACGCCTGTAATCCTAGCACTCTGGGAGGCCGAGGCAGGTGGATAGCTCAAGGTCAGGAGTTCAAGACCAGCCTGAGCAAGAGCGAGACCCCGTTTCTACTAAAAATAGAAAGAAATTATCTGGCCAACTAAAATATATATAGAAAAAATTAGCCGGGCATGGTGGCGCATGCCTGTAGTCCCAGCTACTCGGGAGGCTGAGGCAGTAGGATTGCTTAAGCCCAGGAGTTTGAGGTTGCTGTGAGCTAGGCTGACGCCACGGCACTCATTCTAGCCCGGGCAACAAAGCGACACTCTGTCTCAAAAAAAAAAAAAAAGAAAGAAAAAATTTCCACTTACAATACCATAAAAAAAGGAAATATAAATTTTATACTGTGAAACCTAGAAACATTGTTAAAAGAAATTAAAGAAGACATAAATAAATGGAAAGGAAACCCCCTACGTTTATGGACTGGAAGACCTAATATTGTTAAGATGGCAGTACTCCCCAAATTGATCAACAGATTTAATGAAATCTCCATCAAAATTTCAGCTGACTTCTTTGTAGCAATTGACAAGATGATCCTAAAATTCCTATGAAAATGCATGCGATCCAGAGTAGTTGAGACAATCTCAAAAAAGAACAAAGTTGGAGGACTCACTATTCCCAACATCAAAACTCACTACAAAGGTATAGTAATCAAGACAGATTTTACTGGTATAGATAGACATATATAAATCAATAGAATAGAACCGAGAATTCACAAACTTTTACATTTATGATCAACTGATTTTTGATAAGACTAAGACATTTCAATGGAAAAAGAACAGTCTTTTCAACAAATGGTGCTGGTACACAGGTTATCCACATGTAAAAGAATGAAGCTGGATCCCTACCTAACACCATAGCTCAAAGTGAACCAGAGGCCTAAATATAAGACTCTTTGAAGAACACATAGGAGTAAATCTTTGTGACTCTAAATTAGGTAATAATGGTTTCTTAGATATGACAACAAAAGCACAATCCATAAAAGAAAAGTATTAATAAATAAATTGGACTTCATCAAAATTAAAAACTTTTGGGCCGGGCACAGCAGCTCATGTCTGTAATCCTAGCACTTTGGGAGGCTGAGGTGGGAGGATCACTGGAGGCCAGGGGTTTGAGACCAGCCTGAGCAAGAGCAAGACCCTGTCATTACAAAAAAAAAAAGAAAAGAAAATGAGCCGGGCATAGTGGCATATGCCTATAGTCCCAGCTTCTCAGGAGGCTGAGGCAGGAGGATCACTTGAGCCCAGAAGCTTAAGGTTACAGTGAGCTATGACGATACTGCCACACTCCAACCTAGGCAACAGAGCAAGAACCTGTCTCAAAAAACAAACAGACAAACAAAAAACAAAAAAAGAAAACACACATGTTCTCACTAGTAAGTCAGAGCTAAACAATGGGTACACATGGTCATAAAGTGGTGTAAAGGACATTGGAAACTTCTAAGAAGGGAAGAGGATAGGAGGGGAGTAAGAGGTAAAAACTTACTTATCGGACAGTGTACCCTCTTCTGGCGATGGGCACACTAAAAGCCCTGACTTCAGCATTATACAATTCATCCATGTAACAAGAACACTTTGTACCGCCTAATATTTTGAAATAAAAGTTATTTTTTAAAAATTAAAAAAGCTTACAAAATTGAAGAAGTAATGGCCAATAATTTCCCAAATTTGTTGAAAGACATAAATTTACAGACTTAAAAAGTTCATCACACCTGAAATGGGATAAATTAAAAAAGAATTATGCCCAGACACATTGTAATTAAATGCCAGAAACAAAAACTAAAAAGAATTTTGAAAGCAGCCAGAAAAAAACTGACCTATTACATATAGAAGAACAATGATTCGAACAATTACAAATTTGTTATCGGGGCCCAAGGAGGCCAGAATACAGTGGAACAATATTTTTAATGTGCTGAAAGAAAAGAACTGTCAACCCAGGATTCAATATCCAGTACAAATATACTTTAAGACTGAAGACAAAATAGACATTCTCAGGTGAAAGAAAACTAAAAGCGAATGTGTCATAAGCAGACCTGCACTAAGAAGAAATGCTAAAGGAAGTTCTTTAGGCTGGAGGAAAATGATACCAGGGAGGAATGTGAAACTTTAGGAATTAAAGACAAGCAATAAAAAGGGCAAATATACAGGTAAATATTATAGACTATTTTTCTTCCCTTAAGTTTTTTTTAAATGATATGATTATTAAAAGCAAAAATATTATCTGATGGAATTTTCAATGTAGGTAGATGGCATACATATAATACATATAACAATTAGAACATAAAGGGGAAAGGGTAAAAAGGTTTATATGATTGTAAAGCCTCTATATTTACTTAAAGTGGTAAAATATTAACTCAAAGTAGACTGTGAAAGGTTTGGAATGTATATTGTAATCCTCAGAGCAACTACTATAAAATAATATAAAGAGATAGAGCCAAAAAGATAACAGATCAATTAGAATGAAATTAAATAAAATTTAAATAAAGAGACTTCTTCTTGAAGCCATGATGCAATAGAATTGGATTTACCCTCCTGCCTAGAATGACTAAACAAACAAACAAACAAAACTCTATGAAAGAATTATTTTTGGACATTGGACATAAGGAAGCACAGGACAGTGATTCCTCACAGATGGGAAACAAACATAGTTAAGGACTACAATTGTCCAGCGTATTGCCTAGAGAATTTCCAGCCCACTGCACAAGAAGAGATCCTCAGGGATTCCAGACAGACCCTGGCAGTTTCCCTGAGGAGCACTAAGAAGAAACCATACTGCACCTTTGACACTTTGCTTGCAAATCTCCTCAGCTAAATGTCTAAGTTCATTGTTTACAAGTTCTGCTTTCTACACAAGTGTAGGACACAATTTAAGTTTTCAGCCACTAAATAGCAAGGATCACCTTTCCTCCAGTTTCCAATAACGTGTTCCTCATTTCCTTGAGCTTCACTGGCAGTACATTTAATGTCCATATTTCCACCAATATTTTGCTTATGACAATATAGATAGTCTCTAAAATGATACAAGATTTCTGTCATGGGCCTCAAAATTCTTCACCTCTACCTGTTTACCCAATCCCAAAGCCATCTCCACATTTTTTAATATATTTGTTGTAGCAGTACCCCATTCTCAGTATCAAACAGGAAACAGCTAACTGTCCATCAGTAGGAGAATGAATAAACAAACTGTGGTATATTCAAATAATGGAATACTATACAGCAATGCAAAGAACAAACTACTCATGTAGTAACATGACTAACTCTCATAAATGTTATACGTAGTGAGAGGAACCTTACATAACACAATTCATACTATATATGAAGTTCTAGAACAGAGAAAACTGATAGTAGAAAAAAATCAGAACAGTGATTGTTTCTGGTAGAAAAAGAGTAAGGATTGACTGAGAAGGAGCATGAAGGAACTTTCTAGGCTATGCTAATCCTCTATCTCCAGATATAAGTTTGGATTACACAGTCACATGTATTTTTCAAAACTAATGAAGGGTATTTAAGAGATCTTAAGGCTTATATAGTCCATTTATGTAAATTTTACCTCGGGAGGAAATAAGCAACTGTAAACAAAATTTAAATTCTAGTTAATGACATGCACACTGAAGTGATCAGGGGTGAAGTGTACTGATGTCTGCAAAACTTACTTTGAAATGTACAAGAAATAAGATGGACTGATGGTTGGACAGATGGATAGATTTAGTAAAATGTTAATTGTGTAATGTAGGTGGTAAGTATATGAATGTTCACAATAGCATGCTTTTAATGTTAAGTATGTTTGGAAGTTTTCTTAAAAGAATTCCATTTACTATAGCTTCAAAAAGAGTAAAATACTTAGGAATAAACTTAACCAAGGAGGTGAAAGACTTGTTCACTGAAAACTCCAAAACATTGCTGAAAGAAATTAGAGATCAATAAATGGAAAGACTTCCCATTTTCATGGATCAGAAGACTTATTATTGTTAAAAGTCAATACTACCCAAAGCAATCTACAGATTGATGCAATCCTTACCAAAATCCCAGTGGCATTTTTTTTGTACAAATAGAAAAATCCATCTCAAAATTCATATGGATCTCAAGAGATCCCAAATAGCCAAAACATGAAAAAGAACAAAGTTACAGGTCTCACACTTCCTGATTTCAAAACTTATTACAAAGCTACAGTAATCAAAATAGAACAGTACTGGCATGAAGACAGACATGTAGACCAATGCAACAAAATAAACAGCTTATTAAAAAAAACCTGGCATATATGGTCAAATGCTATCAACAAGGAAGCCAAGACCATACACTGGGGAAAGGACAGTCTCTTCAACAAATGGTGCTGGGAAAACTGAATATACATATGCAAAAAAATGAACTTGGACCCTTACTGTACACCACATATAAAAGCTAACTCAAAATGGATCAAAGACATAAACAAAAGAGCTAAAGTATAAAACTCTTACAAGAAAACAGAGGAGAAATGCTTCATGACGTTGGATTTGGCAATGATTTCTTGCATATGATACCAAAAGCAAAAGCAACAAAAGAAAAAATATATTGGCCTATATCAAAATTTAAAACTTTTGCACATCAAAGAACACTATCAACAGAGTGAAAAGGCAACCCAGGAAATGGAAGAAATTATTTGCAAATAACATGTCTGATGAAGGGTTAATATCCAGAATATATATAGAACTCCTATGATTCAAAAACAAAAAAAAAACAACCTAATTAAAAAACAGGCAAAAGCTTTCAATAGAATTTCTCTAAGGAAGATATACAAATGACCCATAAGCATATGAAAAGATGCTCAACTTCACTAATCATTAAGGAAATGCAAAAGAAAACCACAATGAGTTATCATTTCACCCCCATTAGGAGGGCTATTATCAAAAAAACAGAAAGTAACAAATTTTGACAAGGATGTGGAGGAATGGAATGGAAACCTTGTATACTGCATGTGGGAATGTAAAATGGTACAACCACTATGGAAAGGGTATGGCAGTTCCTCAAAAAATTAAAAACAGAATTCCCGTATGATCCAGCAATTACACTTCTGGTTATATACCCAAAAAAATTTAAAGCAGTGACTCAAACAGGTATTTGTGTACCCATGTTCATTTTAGCATCATTCACAATAGCTAAGAGTTAGAAGCAACCCAAGTGTCCATCAATGGATAAATGGATAAATAAACCACAGAATATACATATGGAATAATAATATGAATATTATTCAGCCTTAAAAAGGAAAGAAATTAAGTCATGTTATAGCATTATGCTAAGTAAAATATGGCAGTCATAAAAGAGCAAATACTCATGTGAGGAACCTAGCATACTCAACTTCACAGAGAAAGTAGGTAGAATAGTGGCTGCCAGGGTCTGGAAGAGCGGAGAATAGGAAGGTATTATTTAATGGGTATAGAATTTCAGTTTTGCAAGACGAAGAAAGCTCCAGAGATGGATGATGGTAATGGTAGCACAGCAGTGTGAATGGACTTAATGCCACTGAACTGTACACTTAAAAATAGTTAAAATGGGAAACTTTATGTTAAACATATTTTACTACATTTTAAAAAAAAAGATGTGCCTACATTAACATGTATATAAATGCTTATAAAGAGGACAGAAGGATACACATAACTTTTGACAGTGATAACTTTGAAGAGAGAATTAGAAGAATTAGAAGATGGGGCCTTGAAGAGGGACTTGTACATTTTTTTCTGTATACTTCTACATTGTTTGACTATTTTACAATAAGGATTTATTCATGTATTGTATTTATACTTTTAAAAGTATATAAGCAGACTATTATTCTTATCTCCCAACATTTTATTTTTAAACATTAAATTTATCACACATTACAAGAAACACAGAATCATTTCTTCACCATCTCATTCTTTTCTTTCCCAGATTCAGTCTTAAAGTATAAGATTTTTCCCTTTTAAACTTTTCCAGGTGAAACTATAACCCATTAACACAGTGGTTTTAATTGAGGGATGGTATTACCCTCCAAGGTACATTTGGCAATTTCTGGAGGCATTTTGTTTGTCACAATCTGGGTAGGAGGACAGAATAAAAACCAAGGATGCAAGGAAATGGAAATATCTCCAAGAGGTTGTTAGTATACCTGAGTATCTGCATACCTATGCTACATGTAAAACATCAATGTATTATATTGCAGTTTATTACAGTAAGTGAAAGAAGAAAGCTATAGAGCAATTAATATAATACAATGCCATTATATAAAAAGAAACACATGTACACCTATACCCAATCAAAACCATATTTGTGCGTGCATGCAGACACAAAGAAAAAGGTCTGGACAGATGAGCTTCAAACTCTTCATAATACATGTGTCTGGAAAGGGGGAGAAACTGAGGAAATGGAATAGTAAAAGACAACTTTGACTTTTACTTTTTACTACCTTTGCCTTTGTATTTTTTAAATTTTAATGAAAATGCGCTCTTTTATTAAGCACTTTTTAGACACTAAAAATTAAACCAATTTCTAAAAATAAAAGGTTCTCTGGCTGTACAATGAAAGATAAATTGGAATGGAGCAGACAGCTTAAAGATAGGGAAATCAGTTGGAAGGCTGCTATAATAGAGAAATAAGGGCCTGAGCTAATATTATGAAAGTAGGAACAAAAAGGAAGATTGAGGTTTAAGAGGTGAAACTACCAAAACCTGGTACTATCAATAGCATCAAAGACTGAGGTAGAAAGGGGACTTGATAATTCCTAGGATTCTGGCTTATATGACTAAGTGGGTAGAGGAATTGCTTGAGACTGAGCAATCATGTTCAGTTTTGAACATCTTCAGTTTGAGGTATCCATGGAATATCAGAATTGAGATAATTGGTAAGTACTAATAGTCAGAAGGTTGGAGCTCAGAAGAAAGAACTGTCCTAAAGACAGATTTCAAAATCATCATCATAACATGTAGTTGCTGAAGCCACAGAAGTAAAAATCACTGAGAGAGAGACTGTATTAAGGGATGGGTAAAATAGGGCAGAGCCTAAGGAATACACCAACAGAAAAGAAACCCAGGAAACAGAGAAGACTCAAAAAAGTGGCGAGAATTTTAGGAGTAAATCTGGAAGCTGTGGTGTTATAAGGCTCACGCCTATAATCCTTGCACTTTGGGAGGCTGAGGCGGGAGGATCACTTGAGGCCAGGAGCCTGACACAAGCCTGGGCAACACAGCAATACACCATCTCTACAAAAAATAAAAATAAAAAAATTAGCCAGCCACAGTGGCATGTGTCTCAGCTACTCGGGAGGCTGAGGTAGAAGGATCGTTTGAGCCTGGAGTTCAAAGTTATAGTGAGCTATGATCAATCCACAGCACTCCAGCGTGAACAACATAGTAAGACCATAAAAAATAAAAAGTTTCAGTTATGTTATTAACAAGGAGAACACTGGTGACCTTGTAAGAGCAGTTCAAGGGTACTAGTGGGAACAGAAGGCAGATTGTAGTTAACTGAGAAATCAATGGATGGCAAGATGGGGATAGTAAACATGGATTATTCTTTCAAGAAATTGGCTGTGATCATGTAAAATTTTATCTACAGATCACAACTATCTCAAAAAACAAGAGTCACAAAGGAATTATATATGTTCAAAACAGTTGTCTTTGAGTGATAGGTGATTTTTTTTTTGCTTTCTACTTTTCCATATTTTACATGTTCTATAAATTGCCTGTATACTACTTTTATTATCAGAAGAGAATAGTTGCTTCATAATTATCTGCTTAAAAGAAACTTGACTTGGAAAGGAAGAGAGAGGAAATGGCAGACAGAGTCAGAGATAAACCCGAGGATATTTTTTCAGTGCAAAAGACTTGAGAATATTTATAACTTAAGAGGGAAGAGCTAAGAAAGGGAACGTGGTTAAAGATATGTTCATGATACAAGATAATTAATGGAGCAAAGATCTAGAAGTAAAGAAGGCAAGAGAATCCAGAACATGGATCCAAAGAGAGACAACTCTTCCTCTAAGATAGGAAAAATAGGTAACAATGGCAAAAAAAAAAAAAAAAGAAAAGAAAGAAAGAAAAGAAATGGTCGAGTTGAGTGGTGAAGGCAGTTACTGTGTGATGGCTTCTATTTTCTTTACAAAAGTTAAGAGTATGGGGGTGTGGCAAGAAGTTTAAAGAGTGCTTAAGGTTTAGAATAGTCAGTGTGGGGCACTGGTGAGGCAGCTGACAGAGAACAAGAAAAATGCTAAGCAGCACTGGGAATTCGGCCATGATTGGAAACTCTTAAGTATGAACATGTTACAAATCTATACTATGCAACTATTTTCTCTCATAAATATGGATTATTTGGGAGCCCAAATGGAAAAAGGACTACTCTAGGATTGAGAATTTTCAGGGATAGCATGGCAGAAGGACAAGAAGAGGTTCAGACCACCAAAGCTGTACCCTGAATTGAATAGTCAAGAATAGGTATCCCTCTTCTGTGCTTTGTGAATGTCCTATGCATCCTTTATCAGTAATTATGTTGCTTCATAATTATCTGTTTATGTAAAAGTCTCTCTTCTTTAAATTGTCTGAAATTTTATTGTGTCTTATTGACAGCTAGTACTTAATAGCTAACACCTAATAGTTGCTCAATGAATATTTGATTGATGGGCTAATTCGTTTAAAACATATTTACTGAGAGACTACCAGGTACCAGCCAAACACTGTTCATATAATGGTAAACAAAACAGGTATGGCACTTCTCTCATGAAACTTATGGACTAGTGGGAAATCTCTAGAGTATAAGAAAATATGTAAGTAAATAAATAAATAATTATAAATTGTTTTGAGAAGGAAATAAACAGAATTCAAGGACAGAGAAAAACAGAAAAGGGGAGATATATTTTTGATAAGATGGTCAGGGCAGTCTTTTCCAAGCAGGTGACAACTAAGCTGAAATCTGAAGGATGAGAAGGCACTAACTTTGTGGGAAAAAAAGCAACCAGGCAGAGGAAAAATCATATGCAAAAGACCTTGTCACGTGTAGGGACCAGATGTCAGGTTTGTGTTCCCTGGTTCTTGGTTCCCAGTACCGAAGATGGTTACTGGCACCGAGTCGATGGAGCAAATGAGCAGACCAAGCAGATGCAAGCAAAGTGCCAAAGTATATTAAAACATAGTACATTCCAGAGAAGAAATGGGTCAACCTTGCAAGTGGAGGAGACCCTGAGTTTAACAAGATTTTCCCTTTTATGCTGATTCCCTAATTTTATGTTAAGAGGGTGAGGGGTGGAATATTCACAGTTTTTCTTGGAAGAGGGGTCGAATTTCTGGAACTGGGAACCCTTCTGATTTTTAACCTTGTAAGGCAATTTTTGGGGGTTGCCATGGTATTTGTAAACTGTCATGGTGCTGGTAGGTGTGATTTTTACTATGTTAATGAGGGTAGGTCACTTGAGGATACTATCACCTTACTTGTATGCATGCTCCAAAGACCCTCATTTGTGGCCTTGATCCTATCTCCACTTTGTGGCCTTTATGGTTCGTCAGTCTTTGGAGACCCCCTATCGTAGACCAAACATCTGTTCAGTCCTTGGAAGCCCCTTTGACATGTCATCTGTTCTTTCTTGGAAGTTCCCTCTGGTTAGTTTGTTCCTCCTAGTAGACGAAGCATCTCCTAGTGCCATCTATTTCTCAATGGAAACCCCCTAGACAAAGCATCTGTTCCCCTTTCTCTTTGTCCCAACCTAACAACCTGAGGTAGGAAAGAGACTGGCATAGAGTTCAGGATATATAAATGACAATATAGAATAAAACATGACAGTATACCCTTAGGCAAATCTTATAGACCCAAACTAAAAATCACAAAAGAGCTATGGTTCAGTCTCGAAAACCTCAGTGCAAATCCTGCTTTCTGTCTTTTTTCTTCCTTTTCATTCTGCTCATTTAAAAAGGCCAAGAGGAAACTTCTCTTTCATATAGCCTAACACTGCTGGTTGTGTGAAGACTTTGTTTTTAAAACAATATAAAAATCACAAAATAAAAATTATCCAGAGAGGGGTAATAAACTAGACTTCAGCTAAGCCATGGAAAAATCTTAACAGGCCCAGGGTATTGTAACATTTTCTTTAAAAACTATATATCTTAACTCAATACCCCCAAACCTTAGGCAATATAACCCTAACAAGCTCCAGCCCCAACCTGACTAGTTTATTTCTTGGTGACCCTGCCTTATGCTCTACTAGCTTACTGATGGAGATCTAGTCCTGGCCATTGAGTAGAAGATCCTCATAAGTCTTACCCCTTACAAAGTGCTCATTTCTTCCCTTCTCACACCATAAAAGACAATGGCCACCAGATATATACCTTTTATAAAATAAAATACATATAAAATGTAATTTTTTGAATAGGCAATAAGTACTCCCAATAATACCCTAGGTGTCAATAAGCGACCTAAAATAATCTTAGGTCAGGATGGTTTTGCATACCATGAAATAAAACAGGAACCTGCTTCTTGATCAGCCTTACCACGTCCAGTTTAGTAGGTGACTATAATCCTGTCTAAATCCCACTGCTCATACTCTATGGTCTGTTCTACCTGTCGTATGCTGGAAGCATCTCTCTGGTGCCTGGGTGGAAGATGCTGATGGCCATCCAGAAGCAAATCCTCTGGCCATCTTTCAGCTGTCCCAACAGATGGCTGCTGCCTAAAGTATAAGCTCTAAAAGAGACAAAAGCACTTGCCAAATATGTGAGCAGTGACATAGTAGTGGTGATAATACTATAAGCTCCAGGGATAGCCCTGAAGTAATCTAAATAGGTCAGAATAGTCTGATATATTGTGGCATGAAAGTAGACATTATACTTCTTGTTGCCATTATGGATCTTAACTGTACTCACAATGCAATCTTAAATTTGATCTACAAAAACAAGGATAATAGTATTTATCTCCCATGGTTATTGAGAGAATTAAATGAGATAATGCACATAAAATTCTAAAAGCGTTTTGGCTATAGTAAGTGCTCAATGAATGTAAGCTGTTATTCATAATAATATTAATACTATTGCTAATATTAATAAGAGAAAATGCTATCGTCATCATCGTCTTTATTGGTAACACAGCTCTGACAAGTCCAGCCCAAGTTCTAACTAATTACTTTCTGCTGCTTACTCTTTACTATACTCTGCTCTACCTGCTCTCTGACAGAGCCTGGATCCTGGATTTCACGTAAAACATATTCATGGTGCTCTGGAAAGAACCCCTTTCTCCTTATTTCATCTGTCATATTACATGAGGCCTTCCCATAGTTCCTCTGCTAAAAGACAACATGAACACTGGACATAAATTATCCAAGCAGGAGCATCATGCCTGTGGGAACAGTAAAAGCTTCAGTGAAGGGGCCTGAAGTCATTTCAACAGGTCAAAATGGTGTGATCCATCACAGAACAAGAGGACATTATATTCTTTGCCCATTTTTACTGACCTTAACACTGAAACCTCGAAGCAGTTACTATATTGCCCTGTCAATCTTGAGCCAAAACCTAAGCAATTTACTCACTGCTACTTACTCCTCACTATATTCCACTCTACTTACTCTGGGAGAGGCTAGGTCTTGAATACTGGGTGAAACATACCAGTGGCGCTTGAGAAGCAACTCCTCTTGCAAGCTCCCATTTCTCAAAAGATGAGGGTTGTTTGACATATTTGTCCTAAAGGAACAACAAAATACAAAACTGATTTGTCTAAGCAGAAATGATGGGCTAGTGACACTATTATAGACTTCAATGACAATCCCAGAGTAATGATACTAGGTGATGATAATAGAGCACAGTTAAAGGGATGTGTGTGGGCATGCGTTTAACATAAAAATTTCTAAACATACACCAAAGTAGGAAAAAATAGTATAATAAATCCCAATATATCCTTCACCTGGCTTCAACAATTAGCAACACCTTTCTGTTTCATTTATTCTCCAACTTTTTTCCTAGAGTTTTTTAAAAGCAAATCCTAGATTATTCTGGTACATTTTGAAATTACCAAAGACATTATACTCTTAGCTTAACTCTGGAGGCCTTAATTCTATGTATCCCACAAAGAAGCTAGCTTGACAAGCTTCAGTCCCCATATCATGTAATACAGTCTTCCTACTGTGTTCTGCTCTAACTGTTCTCTAGGGGAGGCTTGGTCCTGGATTCTATTAATAGGTGTAACATACTGATGATATTCCAGAGGCAATTCCTCTCTCACGCTCTCATCTCTCATAAAAGATGAAGGCACTTGAGAAACATGCTCCAAAGGAAAAAGAGAAAACAAATTTTCTAACCAGAGTAATATGCTAATCATAATATCGTAAACTTTAAGTGAGAACTCCAAAGAAATGATACCAGGTAAAAATATCCTGATAGCTTTTGATATGAGTGAGGACACTAAACTTTTAGTTCAATTCTGTAGACCTTAATTCTTAATTCCAAACCATGGACAGAATAGTTGGACAAACTCACCAAATCTTAAATAATTTAGGATCTGATACTTCTTCCTACATTGTTGAAGCAGGGGCAGTATGCTTGTGGTAATACTGTGAGCTTCACCAAGAGTTGAAGAATAATCTTGGTAAATTAAAACAGTCTAATTCTAGAATAAGATACGAATGTGACATATCAACCTTTGAAATGACTAAAATAATTTAATATAGTTCACTACACCAGGGTCTTTTGCACTATGAGGTGCAAGGTAGAACAGAAAAAAAGGAGGAGATATCAGTAGGAACTGTCTATGCCCATTCTTTCTGAAGCAGGGCCTCTGTTCTAATAGGATTTAGGACTATCTTCCCACTAATGTGGGAAGGAATAAAAGATACTATATTCTTAAGTTAGCTCCAAAGTCCCTGATTCTATATTTCAAATTACCAGTTACTGAGAATTTATAAAACCCAGGTACTTTATTTCCTATATCTTTATCTCCTGTTTTATTTTTATTCTGCTCCACCTGATCTCTGATGAGGTCCTGGTCCTGGGGTTTAGGAGGCACATACTGATAACCCGCCAGAGAAAAGTCATCTCTCCCTTTCTCATCTGTCATATCAGAGTATGGCTCCTTAAAGTGTACTTTCTAAAGAGAAAAAAAATACAAATTATAAATTGTCTAGTAGAAGTAATACAATAGCAATAATATCCTAAGCCTTATTGAGAGCCATCAGGTAATTTTTCAAAACCCAGGATAATGTGAAACATAACAGATTAAAACAGAAAATGATTATTTTTTGTGAGTTCTGAAGTTTAGGGGAGAACAATCTTGCAAGCTTCAAACTAAACCCCAAACAATTCAGTTCCTGCTGGTTTCAGTCCTTTCTCTGTCCTACCTTGCCCCTGATGGAGACCTGACGATGCCTGCATAGAAGATCCCGACGGACATCCAGAGGAAGTGCCTCTCTCCCTATAAAAATTGATGTTGGCTGCTTCAAATCTGCTTTCTGAAAAACAACAGACACAAAATATCAATTGTTCAGTTAAGAATGATAAGTTAACTAAAACTAGGTTTTAGTGATAATTCTGGAGTTAATGGAGGTCAGAGTATAATTGGTCATCTTATGGAATAAAACAAAAAATTATATTCCACAAAAGTCCAACCATAACCCTAAGTAATTTACTTCCTGCCTTTCTTCTTCCTTTTGGTCTAACTGATCTCTGGTGGAAGACTGGCCTTGGAACCTGTGTAAAATGCACTGTTGGGTACTTGTGGGCCACTCCTCTTTCCATCTTTCAGCTGTCAAAGTAGATTCTGGCTGCCAGAAACAGTTTTCCTAATGAAGAAGATAAAAAAGAAAAAAGTAAGTTGTTCAGAAAAAAGTAATATGCTACTGCTAATACTTTAACACTTAGTAAGAACCCTGGAGTTTTGAAAACTTAATCAGGAAACTATTTTTCCAACTATGGATCTCCAAATCAGCTACAATATATAGGCATACTTCATTTTATTGTGCTTTACTTTATTGCTCATTACGGATATTACGCTTTTTACAAATTGAAGGTTTGTGCAATGCTACATTAAGCAAGTCTATTGGTGCCATTTTTCCAACACTTGTGCTCACTTTGTGTCTCTGTGTTACATTTTGGTAATTCTCACAATATTTCAAACTTTTTCATTATTATTATATGTTATGTTGATCTGTGGTCAGTGATCTTTGATGTTACCATTCTAATTGTTTTGGGGCACCACAAAGCACGCTCATATAATACAGTGAACTTAACTGATAAATGTTATATGTATCCTGATTGCTCCACCACCTGGCCAACCCCTCCCCCAGCCCACCCTAATCTCTGAGATACAATATTGAAATTAGGCCAGTTAATAACACTACAGTGGCTCCTAAGTGTTCAAGTGAAAGAAAGAGCCACATGTCTCTCACTTTAAATCAAAAGCTAGAAATGGTTAAGCTTAGTGAGTGAGGCATGTCGAAAGCTGAGACAGACTGAAAGCTAGGCCTCTTGAGCCAAATAGTTAGCCAAGCTGTGAATGCAAAAGAAAAGTTCTTGAAGGAAATTTAAACTGCTACTCCAGTGAACACATGAATAAAAAAGCAAAACAGCATTGTTGCTGATGTGGAGAAAGTTTGAGTGGTCTGGATTAGAGATCAAACCAGCCACAACATTCCCTTGAGCCAATTCCTAATCCAGAGCAAGACTCTAACTCTCTTCAATTCTATGAAGGCTGAGAAAAGTGAGAAAGCTAAAGAAAAGTTTGAAGCTAGCAGAGTTGGTTCATTAGGTTTAAGGAAAGAAGCTGTCTCTATAGCATAAAAGTGCAAGGTGAAGCAGCAAATGCTAATATAGAAGCTGCAGCAAGTTATCCAAAGATCTAGCTAAGATCACTAATGAAGGTGGCTACATTAAACAGATTTTCAATGAAAACAAAACAGCCTTATATCGAAAGAAGGTACCACCTAGGACTTTGACAACTAGAGAGGAAAAAAATCAACATCTGGCTTCAAAGCTTCAAAGGACAGACTGACTTTCTTCTTAGGGGCTAACGTAGCTGGTGACTCTCAGTTGGAGCCAGTGCACATTTACCATTCCAAAAATCCTAGGCCCCTTAAGAGTGACGCTAAATCTGCTCTGCCATGCTCTGTGAATGGAACAAAGCCTGGATAATAGCACATCTGTTTGCAGCATGGTTTACAGAATATTTTAAGCCCATTGTTGAGATCTACTGCTCAGAAAAAAAGGTTCCTTTCAAAATATTACTGCTCATTGACAATGCATCTGGATGCCCCAGAACTCTGATGGAGACGTACAAGGAAATTAATGCTGTTGCCATGCCTGCTAACACAAAATCCATTCTGCAGCCCATGGATCAAGGAGTACTTTCGACTTTCAAGTCTTATTATTTAAGAAATACATTTCAATGGCTACATCTGCCATGGATAATGATTCTCCTAATGGATCTGGGAAAAGTAAATTGAAAACTTTCTGAAAAGGATTCACCATTTTACATGCCATTAAGAACATTTGTGATTCATCGGAGGAAGCCAAAATATCAACATTAGAGGAGTTTAGAAGAAGTTGATTTGAACTGTCATGGATGACTTTGAGGGGTTCAAGATTTCAGTGGAGGAAGTCACTGCAGATGTAGCAGAAATAGCAAGAAAACTAGAATTAGAAGTGGAGCCTGAAGATGTGACTGAATTGCTGCAATCTCATGATCAAACTTTAGCAGATGAAGAGTTACTTCTTGTGATGATCAAAGAAAGTGGTTTCTTGAGATGGAAACTACTCTTGGTGAAAATGCTGTGAACATTGTTGAAATGACAATAAAGAATTTACAATATTATATAAACTTAGTTAATAAAGCAGCAGCAGGCTTTGAAAGAACTGACTCCAATTTTGAAAGAAGTTCAACTGTGGGTAAAATGCTATCAAACATCATCACATGCTACAGAGAAATCTTTCACAAATGGAAGAGTCAATCGATGTGGCAAACTTCATTATTGCCTTATTTTTAAAAATTGCCACAGCCACCCCAACCTTCAGCTACTACTACCCTGATCATTCAGCAACCATCAACATCAAGGCAAGACTCTCCACCAGCAAAAAGATTACAACTCACTGATGGCTCAGATAATCATAAGTACCTTTTAGCAATAAAGCATATTTAAATCAAGGTATGTACATTATTTTCTTAGACATAATGCTATTGCACAGGTAACAGACCATAGTAACATGTAAATATAACTTTTATATGCACTGGGAAATCATAAAATTCATGTGAATCCCTTTATTGTTAATGCTACATTTGCTTTATTGTAGTGGTCTGGAAGCGAACCCCCACAACATCTCCAAGGTATGACTGTGGTCCTTACAAATCCCACTCCAAACCCTAAGTACCTTGTTTTTTCTTATTATATCTCCTTTCCACTCTATTTTACCTGATCTTTGGGTAGAAAATCCTGGTCCTGAAATTTGGTTAGAATATACTGGTCTTTGGGGGGAGCACACTGGTCTTTAGGTAGAAAATCCTGTTCTTGACATTTGGGTAGAATATTTTCCTCTTTGGTTAGAACATGCTGGTCTCTGGATAGAAAATCCTGGTCCTGATATTTGGGTAGAATCTTCTGGTCTCTGGGGAGAAAATCCTGGACTTTAGGTAGAAAATCCTGGTCCTCACATTTGAGAAGAATATTCTGGTCTTTGGAGAGAACATGCAAGTCTCTTGGTACAAATTCTTGGTCTTTAGGTAGAAAATCCTGATCCTGACATTTGGGTAGAATGTCCTGGTCTTTGGGAAGAAAACATTGGTCTCTGGGTAGAAAATCCTGGTCTTTAGGTAGAAAATCCTGGTCCTCACATTTGGGTAGAACATTATGGTCTTTGGGGAGAACACACTGGTTTCTGGGTAGAAAATCCTGGTCTTTAGGTAGAAAATCCTGATTCTGACAATTGGGAAGAAAACTCTGGTCTTTAGGGAGAACACGGTGGTCTCTGGGTAGAATATCCTGGTCTTTGGGTAGAAAAGTTTGGTTTTGGGATAGAAAATCCTGGGCTGCCAACACAATACTCCCATCTTCTAACTCAATACTCTGGGCTTTCAGCAAAACACCCTGAGTTGCTGTCTTAGGCTGGCCTTCTGGCTCAATGGCCTGGCGTTCTGGCTTACCAAACTCATATTCTGGCTCAATAGCCTGGGTATCTGGCTCAAAACTCTGAACTTCCAGCTCAACACTCTGAACTCCTGTCAAATCACCCTCAGTTTCCAGCAAATCACCTTGAGCTTCTGGAAAATAATCCTGGGCTTCTGGCAGAATATCCTGAAGGCCCTGAAGAGATAACTGCTTTTGCTCCTCCTCTTCTATCATAACATATAATGGATCTTTGAATTTTACTTTCTAAAAGTGAACATAAACACCAAATATAAAATGTCAGGTAGTAGCAATACTCAAGGTTTGTTATAACATTCCTAAAATAATCTTAAAATAATATGGCAGTCAAACAAATTACTAGAATAAAATGTGAAATTATAGTCTTTGCCTAACTTAACAAAACCTATATCTACAATCCTAAACTAGTACAACAGTACTGGCAATCCCTAGTCCAAATCTCAATTAGTTTACTTTCTCTTATTGATTTACCTGAACTCTGCTAAAAGGTTTGTCCTTGTCTTCAGAAAGAATATCCTGCTGGTTGCTCCCAAACAAATCTCTCCCTTTCTCATCTGTCATAATAGATGAAGATTCCTCATAGGCAGGTTCCTAAACAAAAAACAAAAATTAAAAAAAAAAAAACCCACAAGATTTAGCTATTACAGGTAGAAACAATGTGACTGCAATAAAATCCTAGGCTTCAAGATACTGCTAATGTAATTTTAGTAGGTCAGCAGAATCAAACATTATAAAATGTTTACACTGCAGGACTGTACACTGAAGACCATAAAGCATTATTGAAAAAAATTAAAGATGATCTAAATAAATGGAAAGACATCCCATGTTCATGGATCAAGAGAAAATATTAAGATGGGGTATTTCCCAAATCGATCTATAGATTCAGAATACCTATCAAAATGACATTGGTTTTTTAGGGGTGGGGGCAGAAATTAAAAAGCTAATCCTAAAATTCATATTGAAATGCAAGGGGCCCATAAGAGCAAAACATTCTTCAAGACAAAGTTGGAAGTTTCTTTCTTCCTAATTTCAAAACCTACCACAAAGCTATAGTAATCAAGACAGTGTGATACTGGCACAAGAGAAGACATACACATCAATGGAATATAATTGCGAGTTCAGAAATAAACTCTCACATTTATAGTCAACTGATTTTCAACAAGGGTGCCAAAACAATTCAATGAGGAAAGAATAGTCTTTTCAACAAATGGTGTTGGGAATAATTGTATATCCACATTCAAAAGAATGAAGATGAACCACTTCTTTACAGCATACATAAAAATTAACTCACAATAGATCACAGACCTAAAAGTAAGTGTTAAAACTATAAAATTCTTAGAAGAACACATAGGAGTAAATCTTCATGATCTTGTGTTAAAAATGTTTAGTAGATAGCATATCAAAACCACAAGCAACAAAAGAAAAAAAATTGGACTACACCAAAATTAAAAATTTTGTGCTGGCTGGGCACAGTGGCTCATGTCCGTAATCCTAGCACTCTGGGAGGCCGAGGCAGGAGGATCCTTTGAGTTCAGAGTTCGAGACCAGCCTGAGTTCGAGACCAAGAACAAGATCTCATCTCTACTAAAAAAAATAGAAAGAAATTAGCTGGACAACTAAAAATATATAGAAAATTTAGCCTGGCATGGTGGTGCATGCCTGTAGTCATGTACTCCCAGCTACTTGAGCCAGAGACTGAGGCAGAAGGATTGCTTGAGCCCAGGAGTTTGAGGTTGCTGTGAGCTAGGCAGACACCACAGCACTCTAGCCCGGGCAACAGAGTGAGACTCTGTCTCAAAAAAAAAAAAATTGTGCTACAAATAATACCATTAATAAAGTGAAATGACAACCTACAGAATGGGAGAAAATCTTTTTGATAAAAGACTTGTGTCCAGAATATATAAAGAACACTTACAGCTTTATATACTCAATATATAAAGACAAATAACCCAAATAAACATCTGAATAGACATTTTCTCCACAAGAGGTAAGCAAATGGGCAATAAGCACATAAAAAAATATTGAACATCATTAGTCATTAAGAAAATGCTAATTGAAAGTATATTTTAGTGGATGTGAAGATACCACTTCACATCCACTAGGATAGCTATAATCAAAAAGACAGACAATAATAAATATTGGAGAGGATGTGGAGAAATTAGAACCCTTATATATTGCAGATGGAAAACAGTTTGGCAGTTCTTTAAAATGTTAAACACAGACTTAGTGTATGACCCAGCAATTCCACTCTTAGAAATGCATGTCCCAAAAGAAATGAATATCCACAAAAAACGTGTACACAATTGCTTATAACACAATTATTCATAAAAGCCAAGAAGTGAAAACAACCCAAATGTCCACCAACTGATAAATGCATAAACCAAATGTGGTACAGCCATAAAATGAAATATTATCTGGCAATAAAAAGAATGAAGTACTGTACTTATACATCCACTAAAATGTGGATGAACCTTGAAACGTTAGACAGAGTGGAAAAAAAGAATAGTGACAAAAGACCACATATCATATATTCCATTTATGTTAAATGTCCAGAATAGATAAACCTATAGAGACAGAAAGTAGATTAGTGATTGCTTGGCACTGGGGATAGGGGGAGGGAAAGAATGGGCTTCTTTTAGGAGTAAAGAAAATGCTCTAAGTAAGACTGTGGTAACAGTTGCACAACCTCATAAATATACTAAAAACCACTGAATTGTACACTTTAAATGGGTGAATTGTATGGTATCTGGATTATATTTTAATAAAGTTTGGTTTAAAAAAACAATACTGGACATTGTAATCTTAACCCTTAATCCTGTCCTTAATTAGCTGTGGATAGTTCTAACAAGGCATTGTTTCTCCCCTCTACTCTTCACATTTCCCTACCTGATTTTTTATAAAATTCTGATAATGTACAGTAGTTAAAAGACCTTGATGGATGTTAAACGGAAACTCTTCTCTTCTTTCTATATTTATCCTGATGGATGCTGGTTTCCTAGAAAGTGCTTTCTGGAAAAAATAAATAAATACAAATATAAATGGGTCTAGGGAAGGAAATATCCTCATGATACTAAGCTGAGTTTTTGTGAAAGATCTAGAATGATTTTAGCAAGCTGTAGTAGTCTAATAAAGAATAAAGAAAAAATAATAATGAGTTTGAAGTTTTACTTTAAAAGTACAAACAAATCGCCCATATATCAAACATATGGTATGAAATAGCCTGGTAGGATAATACATTAACTGTATAAATGACAACTTGTCCATATTCTAGCCAGTGACAATTTCTGAATATTCATGATTTTAGTCTTGGTGACCTGACAGAGGGCAAGCATGTATATGTTCTACTTGTATTTCCAAATCTAGGACATTATAACAACCAGACAGATTCTAATATCACTAAAGTCTAACAAGGAAATGAAACTAGGGTTCAACTCAGTTATAGATTGTTCTTTCTGATTGGCAGTTTCCCATTTCACACAACTGAGAGGGTAGAAAACTCTTCAGATTTGAAGGAAAGACTTGATATAAGTGATAAGAAAAATTTCACTAATTTCTGATTAGTAGATTAGATTTGTTTCTGATATTTCTACCTGAAAAACACATGCATTCTTTGGAAGCAAGCAGCCAGCCTGAATTCATCACACTATAACAATAAAGAATTACACTTAAATGGCACCTCTGACGTATAAAACTGGTTTATACAAGAATGTTATCTCCAACTTAATCCTCCCTTATACTGGATAATTATTTCTGTCAGACCTATGAATAGCATTCTTTCCGGAAAAACACCAAGCGGAAGGTCTAAGCATGTTCCAAACAATTTAAAATACAGTCTTTAGGATCTGATAATCCTTTTTTTTGGTTTATTAGAAAGTGTCTAATCACCTCATTCTAACAGTATCCTGGTGTCAGTCTAATAGCTCAAATTATGATGCTGCCAAATCCATGGTAGGTATTATAAAATTGTCAAGAAAACAAGCCTCTGAGAAGAATTTAGGTACAAAAGAAATTCTATCTTGAGAGCCACAACAAGGAAATGCTAGAAAAAGGGAACCACCATACTGAATGGATCTAGGTTATGTTACTGTATGTGGACGCACACCTATGCCCACTTGTTTTTAAAATTTAATTATAAATTTCTTATTATCAATATTATAGTTTAATGTTCAACCAACTGCAAACATAGAGGAGGCAAATGTTTTTGATGGTTATGTTAAGATTCTTAAGGAAAAAATACAAAAGTACAAAAATATATATATATAATCCTGGAAAATGTACGGAAGAACTAAATAGACAGTTGAAGATGGCAAAAAAATAATAAAGTAAACAAGACTAGTAGTCTATTTTACTAGATGCTGCCTATCAAAATTTGAAATTAATGCCAAAATTAAGTAAACACAGGAAAACACATGAACTTAGCATCCAAATTTGTGAACTCTGAAGTAAGTAAACTCCAAAACAATGTCATTTTACAAGTATAGACTTAAATATCCTTTTAGGTCTAGCTCCACATTTAGATTCCAATTATTCATTTTAACTTTATATTTTATATTGATTTTTTTTCCTGATCAGAAGTAAAATATATACATTATGAAAAATTTTTTAAATAAAAACAAAAAGAGAAGAATATAATGATCACCTGTAATACTACTACCCAGAAATAATCACTATTAACCTCTTGTGCCATTTCTATCCAGGCTTTTGTTTATGCACAAAGCATTCTCTCCTCATCTCTTTATTTTGCTTTATTTTCCTTCATAGCACTTATCACTTGAAATTATATTCTGTATTTATTTATTCATTTATTATATGCTTCCCTACTAGCACAGAAGCTCCTTGAGGGATCTTTGTCTATGTTTTCACCACTGTAAGTCCTATTTCTAGAACAATGCCTGGCAATCATGGATGTCCATAAATATTTGTTAAATATATACATTTTTAATTGAGGTATCATATATAACTTTGTATCCAACTTTATCACTTTACTTTTCCTTTCACTTTCTCTTATCCTCAGATACTCTTTGAAAACATGAAATTTTTTAGAATGGTTGCATATGGATATATCATAATGTATTCAAGCATTCCTTCCTACTGGATAGTTAAGATTATTTCCAATTATTTAACAGTTCTAAATTATGCTGAGATGTAAATAAACCTTTATCTGAAATTTTTATCTCTATTTTTATGTGTTTATTTATTTTATTTTATTCAGGAAATTATAGGGGTACAAACATTTTGGTTACATGTAATGCATTTGCACAGCCCAAGCCAGGCTACAAGCATGTCCCTCCCTGATACACTGTGTTCCGCTTCAATTAGTTGTGGGTTTACCCCTCCCCATCTCCACCCCCACCAGCACCCAATAAGTATTACTACCATGTGAACACCTTGGCCATATCTCTATTTGGTCATATCTCTATTTTTAAAAACAATGCATTAGAAATTAATTTACCTCTTGGGTGGGAAAGCTTTTCCTTCCATCATCTGGAAACACTGATGCCTTTTTTATAGTCACAGTTTTAAAGGATGCCAGCCGGTGACGTGCCTGTTTCATAGTTTGACTAAGCTGCCAGAGAAAGACAAAAAAAGCAAAGCAAACCAAAACAGGTTAAAGTCTTTTTTTTTTTCAGTTTTTTAAAATTGATATTTTATATATTTATGGGGTTCAGGCATTTGTTACATGCATGGAATGTGTAACGACCAAGTTGGGATATTTGGGGTATCCATCATTTTGAGTATTTACCATTTCTATGTATTGGGAACATTTTAAGTCCTCCCTCCTAGCTACTTGGAAATATTCAATACATTGTTGATAACTATAGTCACCATACTCTGCTATCATCAGAATTTATTTCTTCTATCTAGCTGTATGTTTGTATCCATTAACCAACTTTCCTTCATCCCCATCTCCCACTCAGACTTTTCCCAGCCTCTGGTATCTACCATTCTATTCTCTCAGGGTAAAGTCTTAATCCTACATGCACTAAGTGTTCCAACAGGAAGACAGCTCCCTATTATTAAAAAATGCCAGCCCTAAGACAAGAGGATTACTTGAAAAGGATACTTTGATCTGCTGATAGTGTGGTACAATATTATGGTCATTACTCTGAGAGATTGCACGTCACAATTTGATTTAAGGGCTGTTACTCAAATCAATTTTTATAATGTAAGTCTTATATTAAGTAGACGCACAAAAACATCAGAATTTAAAGTCTGAATTAATATACTTGGAAATTACTGAGCTGACATATTCCCTACCTTCTATCCATCTTTTCAAGAAGGAGTTATTTCTTCAACTGGTCCTTACGTGCTTAATTTTTTATCACTCCTTGCTAGAAGACTCTATTTCTAGCTTCCCTAAAACCCTTTTTGTCCCTTGTTTACATGTGTCCCTCCTCCACTCCTAATATTTGAAGACTACAGCTACTTAAAGTCTTTTCCCGGATCTTCCTTTCTCCAGGAAGCCTTCCTAAATTATTAGGTCATTAAATATGAAATGTCCAATTTCCAATCAAAAGTTTAGTTTATTGTATCTCAAACAAGAAGCAGTACAATTAATTAAAGTATGCACCTAAACTCTCAACACAGTTTTGCTATCTTAACAGTAGCTTGTTTATGCTAGCAATGAAGACATCTGGAGAGCAAGTGGCAATGAAATCACAACAGGAATTTAACATATCTTATTGAGAATTCAATATTTTTCCTTGCAAGTTGTCCAAAGCCTGGAAGAAGTGGTAGTCAGTTGGTGCAAGGTCTGGTGAATACAGTAGATAACAGAGTTTCCAAGTCTGGCTGCTATAGTTTGAGCAGTGTTGTTTGTGCAACGTGTGGTCAAGCGTTGTCTTGTAAGAGGATTGGCCTAACTCTCTTGAGCAACCTCAGCTGCTTCATCACAAGTATCCTCATCATTTCATCCAACTGGTTACAGTACACATCCATTATAATCGAATGACCAGGTTTCATGAAGCTATAGAGGATAATACCAGTGCTGAACCATCAGACACCATTAGCTTTTTTGGATGAATATTCAGTTTTGGACTGTGTTTTGGCACTTCATCTTTATCTAGCCATTGTGCTGAATGCTTGCAATTGTCAAAAAGAATCCATTTTTCATCACACATAACAATACCATGTAGAAATGGTTCACCTTTACGTCATGACAGCAAAGAAATGCAAGCTTGAAGACAATTTCTCTTCTGACACTCATTTAATTCATGCAGTACCCATCTATCCAGCTTCTTTACCTTGCCAATTTGTTTCAAATGGTCCCATATTATTGGAATAGTAATGTCAAACCTTGCTGCAAATTCATGTGTATGTTGAGATGGATTCGCTTCCACTATAGCTTTCGGCTCATCATTATCCACCTTGGTCTCAGGTCACCCACAGGGCTCAATTTCAGGACTAAAATCACCAGAATGAAACTTCTCAAACCATCAACATACTGTGCGTTCATTAGCCACATCCTTCTCGCTTTGTTGATATTTTGAGCCGTCTGTGCTGCATTGGTTCCATAACAGAACTCATATTCGAAAATAACACAAATTTTTGATTTATTCATGTTTTCACAAAATTGCTCTAAAAATTTTTTGAAAGATAATCACAAGCCAAAATGTGTGTTTGAAAGACTGAGGATGTACCTTCACAATAAAAATAAAACAAGAAGTGTCAAAGTGAAATGTCAGAGATATCAACTGTCAAACTTAGTACTTAAGGAAATCAGACATTTCAGATTTAATAACCTAATAACTTAGAACAGAAACTCAAACATCTCAACAGAACCAATTTGTTTCAACTACTCTAAGTAATATTTGATAAATGACTATTAATATTAAATATGTTGACTTTGTGTCCATTCCTTATCTCTATCTAATAATAATTTCGGTATGCATCTATGTTGATTTTCTTTTTCAGAGAAGCACAGACTATTTTATATTCCACAAGTCTTGCAAAGAATGTCCCATTAGAGGAAAGAAGAAATAAACTATGTATTTTTTAGGATATGCACTGCATCATGTGGAGGAAAAACATATCCCCATACTACTCAGTGAAGTTATGGTAAAGCCAGGACCACTTCTAACTCATTCATTGAAAGTTTAATGGTATCAATTATCTCTTGAAGGGAAATGATGACTATGACTTACAGATGTAAGTAACAAATACTTTATGATATTTACTAATAAAAAGCTAGGGATAAAAACACTCTCACTACCAGCCCAGTGTGTGTGTGTCACTCTCTCTCACTACCCGCCCAGTGTGTGCATGTGTGTTTTAAAAACAGTGTATCACCTCTGCTCTGTCCTTGCCTCTGGAGGTCTATACCTCTAGCTAGAGAAATCTGATTGAAATATATTACTCTTTGTTCTGCCAAGAGGAGGACTTCTAGATTTGGTTAGCTGCAAGGTGGCTAAAAGCATCAAGATAGAGCTATTCACAATGCAAAAAGAGATATACAATTAGTCAAAGTTATTAAAAAAAAATAGAGCCATGAATATATCTGCTTTTATTCATTGCTAAGTATGGCAGGTATTACTGCCCCATACTATGTAACCAGGATTCAAAATTTCCATTGTAACAAATTTAAAATAGGGGTTCAGAATCTTCATTTCCCCATCAAATCCAAACCTCTATTAGAGTCAAATTGATTACAGTCCCTTAAGGAGGATATTTCAACTGGTCCAGCAACTGGAATATGCATCATGTTTATTCTGTTTCTCTGCCATTACCATAACCCTTCACCAAATCTCAACTTTGGAAAGGCCCTTTCAATGACTTGTCATGAGTGTTGTAGTAGACAGAATAATGGCCACCCAAAGATACCAGGTCTTGATCCCGGGAACCTGTAAACATTATTTTATAAGGAAAAAGTGCCTTTCCAGGTGTGATTAAGTTAACAGTCTTGAGATGGGGAGATAATCCTGGATTATCCATATATGGGCACTAACTGCCATCACAAATGCCCTAAAAACAGAGAGGTAGAAGGAGAGTCAGCATACAGAAGAAGAAAAGGTAATGTGAAGATGACAGGCAGAGATTGACGTGGTGCAGTCATAAGCAAAGGAATGCCAGCAGACACCAAAAGCTGGAAAGTCAAGGAACAAATATTCCCCTAGAATCTGCAGACAGAGCATGGTACTGCTGACACCTCGATTTGGGTTCAGTGAGACTGATTTTTGGCTTCTGGCCTCCAGAACTGTGAGAGAATAAATTTCTGTCATTTTAAGCCATTAAGTTTCAGGCAATTTGTTACATCAGCCACAGGAAATTAATATAAAGACCAAAGTTAGTAAAGAATTAAACAAAAACATAGAAAATAGGAGGATATTACAAATAAAATTATGTAATAATTAAAGCTGACAGATATATAAGTACATTTCTCTTACTGCAAGATAATACTGATCGTTACCTGTATATGTGTTTGTGAGTATGTGTATGGGGGTATGTGTGTATATATATTTTTTTATGTATGCGTACATATTTAAATGTGCAGGTTTAAGTGTACATATGTATATGTGCATGTGTTATATGTGTGTAAATACTGAAAATATAAATTTTGAACAAAATTGTTTTATACTAGAAAATTAGGCACACTCTTCATTCTTTTGTAGCTGTTAATTGTTATTAACAAAGACTATCACTAAATCTCTGAAAAAAACTTAAAGATTCCCTGATGGAGATTACTCTTAATTACAGAGAAAAGCTAGCAAATGAAAAATCAATATAATTATAACTACAGATAAAATAAAAAACCATACATAGAGAGAACGTAATCATCATTTACTCCTGACTCATCTATGATTAGTGTTTACATAGTCATAACAATATAACAACATAACTATAAAGAGAGGGTGAGGGATAGAAAGAGTACATGTGAAATGGCAGCAGGGGATAGAAAGAGGGCTAAATCCTCATCCTTCCTAGTAGGACTCAATAAAAATGTCTAAATTTTTTTTTTGAAAACTCAAGAAAGAGCACTATCAGCATATTACTTAGAAATATGAATTAATACTAAAAGAGAAAACTAAAAGAATTCAAATAGTTGCTTTCCAGAAGAAGGAAATGAGAGAATGCACAAAGTACTTCTGTTTTTTAATTACAAACATTGCTATAACTATGTACTTTACTTGTTTAAACTATGTGCACATATAATTTTAATAAAACTGAAAGTGTAAAAAAAGGAAAAAAAAATTCCCTGACAATTTCCCTCAAAAAGCTTCCTCTCCAAGAACCACATAAGCATGTATGTGCATTTTGGGTTTTCATATTGCATATATATATATATGCACATATATCAGACTTTAGGAATATCCTAGAGAACATGAGCCTAAATTTTCTTCCATCCAGTAGAAAAACCATTGCAAACAAAATTTTGCTTGTAGTAAGCCCTAGAGATTATCTCCCAGATGTACCAGACAACTAATCATCGTACCCTCCAAGGAAAACTGCAATGCTCACAAGCCCTAATAAAGGGGCAGCCCTTGGTAGCCTCCTCCCTAGCCTTAGCTGATTGGAGCAGGGTTTACATAGCAGTGTATCAAGTTAATATAGGTCTTGATGCAATGTCTTCTGCATACAAAAGGTGATTTTACACACAGAAACATAACTTTAATAATTAGCAAAGGAAACTGGGCACAGTGATATGTGCCTATAGTCCCAGCTACTCAGGAGGCCAAGATGGGAGGATTGCTTGAGCCCAGGAGTTCAAAGGCCAGTCTGGGCAACACAGCAAGACACCCCCATCTCTAGACATAGACCTAATGCAAAAAGGCAAGCTGGGCCAATAAAGATTCCTAATCTCAGATAATGAACTAAGAAATATTGAGATAAAAGTCGAAGACTGGACCAGAACCTAAAAGCTCCTAAACTAGAGAAAAGAGGCAAAAGGAGGCTCAGGTATGCCAAAGTTACCAAACTGTGAAGAGAAGAGAATAGCAGTTAGTAGTAGTAGAAAAATAAGCAAATAAGAGAGGAGCACACATGTAGAGACAGGGCGACTAACTATTCCAATTTTGCCTGGAATTGTCCCAGTTTTAGCACTGAAAGTCCCACGACCTGGGAAACCCCTCAATACTAAGCAAATGGGGAAGGCTGGTCACCCTGTAACAGCAACTGAATCAATCAAGTTAATGATTAAATACTAGTGTGAAGATCAAAGACCCCATGTTCTTGGGGCCGTTGGAGCTACCTCAGATGCAGAAAAACTCTCCAGCTGCAGACTTTTAAAGGGAGTGTGGACTTCTATGAGATTTTGATTCCTCCTTTATTACCCCATATGTATTGCTGACATAAACCTTCTCCTTGCTTGGGTTAGCTGGAGTTCTTGCAGCCAAAAGAGCCTAACTGAAACAGTAGTTTTTCCAATGGTAGATTACAGAGAATTCAGCAAGTTATTTCACATTACTTAAATCTTTACTACAGAAAGTAGTTATTTCCAGGGTTTTAAAAAGCTGGAAAACTGGTACTGTGAAGAGAGAATAAAAATAAAAACAAGATAGTATAAGACTGAGTGAGAAACAAATAAAAAGCTGGAATAGACCAGGCTAGAAAAGAAATAGTGGCAAATTGAATAATATATAGATAAATAAAAAGTTGTTATATGGCAAGAATGAAACAATGATTAGTTGTTCTTCAATTCCCCACCAAAATGCAGTTGTCAAGGGACACCATAGGAACTCAATGCCTAAAGATAAATATGAATACTAACAAAAGAAGGGGCTTGGTTCTATTTTATGTGACCACTTGAATTTCTTCCAGTTCTACAATTCTTGTTCCCAACTTTAGGTGCCTAATCTTATCTGATCTTCAAACAAGTAGGCAATACCAAATATTAAGTAGAGAGTGCTGTGGGGTGGAGGTGGCAGAATAAAAGAGACTCCGGCCAAATCACATTTTAAACACAGCATTGTGTTCACTTTGGGAGTTCATATTTGAGAAGAATACTAAAAAACAAAATAGCAAGTAGAAGAAATCAACCAAAGCATTAGCAATATAGAAACCCCAAAAAAGAAAAATGATAACTATAATTAAATACTTGAAGTGCTCTTAGATGGTATTTTATTCTTTATTACTTGAGGGCAAAACTAGGACCAATGGATAAAAGTTATAGGGAGGAAGATTTTGACTCAATATATTGAAAAAAATTATAGTAATTTTAAATGTTCTAAAAATGAAAGAAACAGTCTGAGAAAATAGTGGGTTGCCCAGTAGTGGAAGTGTTCCAGCAAAAATTAGATGGCCATATATGTATTAGAGATCGTATAAAAAGAATTTCTTAGAAAGAAAAAGGTTGGACCAGATAATATCCTTTTTTAACATTTAAAGTTTAGATAAATTCAAATGTATACAGAAGTAGACAGAACACTATAATGAACCTCCCTCCATGGACATATCACCCAGTTTTAACTTTACTAGCTCCTTGCTTACTTTATCCATAACTCCCTACTTTACCTCACCCTTATATTATTTTGAAGTATATTCCAAACATCAAATCATTTCATCCTTAAATATTTCAACATGTCAAATGAACTTTTAAAACTCTTCCAACTATAAGGTTCTGTTTCTATAGCTCTGACACAAGAAAACTGAAAAGTCTACTAAAATGCAGAAAGTGAATTATGTTCACCATTTGTTTTACCAGTTCTAAATAAACTAAGGGAGTTAGTGCTTGAACACTATCTCATTGTCTAGTTTCCTAGTGACATCTGGTGGATAAAAACTGTAACAGAAGTGGTCACCATTAAAAGGCATCTATTGTCATGGAGTTGCATGGGCAAAAGTTTACAGGCCCAAAGTAGTTGTTTAAGTCACTAAATATTTTTCCTTTCAAGGAAAAAAAAAAAAACAAAAACAGGGCATAAAAGCTTTGTAAAATTTTATAACATTTAAGGCTTTTCATAACCTGATTTTCTCCTATCTAACCTCATTTTCTGTTTCTCTCCTTTATAAATTATCAATTAGAAATGTACCATCATTTATTAACAAATATTCCAAGCTCACTGTAGATTCTAAGCTTTTAACCATTCCTCCCATCTCAAAAATTCTCTTGAATTTACCAATTAAATTCAGTTTACCAGTTCAAATTATATAGTTCAATTCCATCTCTTCCATCAATTCTTCCCCTATTGTTTCCTTGGAATTTAAAAATTTCTGAACTCCCATAGCACAACTTTATTGCAAAATACAGCAAATATCTCTACACTATTATCTAATACATTGGGAGTCTGTTACTTTTATATCTCTATATGGAAATATAACCCATGGAGGGTCCTATTTAACATTTCATTATTATCCCTACAATGGTTAAAAAACACAACATATTCAAATACTGCTGACTGAGGGGTTCTATTCGTACATTATACAGATGAAGTAAAATCCTCACTACAGTGAGCTTTATAGCCACAAGCACAATGAAAGCAAGGACTGTGTCTGTCTTAGTCAATGTCTTAGCCTTCGTACTTTATGCAGTGCCTGGCTCAATAAATATTTGCTAAACAAATTGTTTATAATCTTAAAAAAGACACAAATGATTATAAAAATGATTACTACAAACTGAAAAACAAGAAAATGTCAACAGTTTTGGACAAAGAAAAAAAATTTTTAAGTATTTCAGCACAGTAATACATGCTTCTAAACCTTTCCCTATTTATGCTACTAGCACAATCAGATTATGACTAAGCATGTTAACTTAAGCAGTAATATAGCTTTTATTTTCACATAGTCTTCACTTTCCACATTTTCTCTCTTGCTCTCACCAACTCTAGGAATATGTTTTCAAATAAGATGAAGAACAATTACCAAAGCACAGTTGAAAAATATTCCCATTGGACAAAAGCTCAGGTACACTAAGGAGGAAGGAAGTTGGAAGTTGGCTGGATGGAATCAAGTGATTTGAGTAGATGAGGCTACTCACAGTGGTTAATTTTTAAATATTAGATATATAAAATCAGGCACTAAATAAAATTTATATCTTCCCCAAACCGTGGATATGTTAAGCATTAACTATATTATTACTTAACCTATAACTATAGATCCATTAATTGTGATAATCAGATTAAAAAAACAGAAATAAGAAAAAGGAGACAAAAGCTGGGCATGGTGGCTCACACCTGTAATCCTAGTACTCTGGGAGGCCGAGGCGGGCAGATAGTTTGAGCTCAGGGGTTCGAGACCAGCCTGAGCAAGAGTGAGACCCTGTCTCTACTAAAAATAGAAAGAAATTAGCCAAACAACTAAAAATACATACAAAAAAATTAGCCGGGCATGGTGGTGCATGCCTGTAGTCCCAGCTACTCGGGAGGCTGAGGCAGAAGGATCACCTGAGCCCAAGAGTTTGAGGTTGCTGTGAGCTAGGCTGACACCACGGCACTCTAGCCCGGGGAACAGAGTGAGACTCTGTCTCAAAAAAAAAAAGAAACAGGAAACAAAGATAAATAATAAATGAAATGCCCCTTATATGTACTGAAACTCTTTGCAACAAAGGTAAGAATTACTTCTGTCTATGCTACAAACTGACAATAACTTACCCAGAACATAATTTCAGCATAATTGAGAAATTCTATGTTCTTTGATCACTTCTTTCTAATGTTTTGAATTCTTATACGTTGGCATCTGTCTTTAGATAATTCTAAAGTGTCTTAACAAAAATAATGTAAATCTAAAATGTATATATAAAAATAAGCATTATCCCACTATGCTCCACTTTACAAGGGTAAAAAAAGAGGTGATTAAAAAATGAAGTTGAATATGATAACCCTTAAACTTAATCCCTACTTCATATCCTAGATATATCGTATTTTTAGTTTACAGGATGGATAAAAAAAAACTATAGACATAAAACAAAATGAATATGTACTCACAGCCTGGGCTTGTTTTTGGAATAATTCGTTCTGATTCTCTCCATCTTCTATTTCATCCTCAAGCATCTGGGAGGCGGGTAACCTAGTACTTCCAATAGCAGCATTCAAATTGTGTGGAAAAACACTTGTCCTTTTAGGAGTTAAATATGCTGGATCTGAAGATTGCATGGCTATAGAACCTTCTTTTTCTGCCTACACAATGGAAGAAAGGGGGATAGTGAGATTCCACTCCAATTCAGGCAATCAAATAACGCGTATAAGCAGCCCAGAAGATTTTAAAATGGGGCAAAGAGAAGGGGCAGGGTTTAGCTGGCAAACGAACTAATGTTTACCAGATACCTGGTAATAATAATTTAGTTTACCTGTGCTAATAATTTAGTTTATCTCATCTAATTCTCACACAATCCTGTGAGAGAAGTATCATATCCCCATTTTATAGGAGAAACTGTAATCAGTGAAGTTAAGTAATTAGCCCAATGTCACACAGCTATAAGTGGCAAAGCCACTCAAACTCAAGTGGGAAACCAAAATTCTGACATTGTTTCTATTTGGTGAAGCAAAAAAGTGAGTCAAAACAACATAGCAATGAAATATGGTTTCTATACATACTAATGGCCTCACTAGTTAATCAGATTATATAAAGCATGTAATAAAAATAATTCTGTTACTGCCTAATTAGCTTATCTAGTAACACATATTTTCTTGTTTCTTTTTTTTGGTGGGGGGGTTGTCCTTTTATAAACCCTTGTGTCAAGGGCTACACACATACTTTCTTACTCAGGCTCACTTTCGAACTTACTGCTTCATAAAACTTCTGAAGCTGTTGCTTTTTCCTCAGCCTAATTTGTTGATTTACTCGGCGTTTGACTTGTCTCTGAAAACGTTTCAAAGCTTCTTGTTTTTTTCTTTGCTGTTCCTTTAGTTCTTCTTCAATAATATATGCTGACGTCTTTAAAGATGAAAGATAGAAAATGAACTTAAATGTCAGCAGTTTTGTCCATTAGGGCTGTTGTAAACACACAACGGTCAGGATACAATCTTGAAAAAAACATCTGTTCTATCATCCAAAATTCCCAGGGGTTCAGACATAGCTAGTGAGTACCAACAACTTAAACCAAATTACAAACTAAAAATTGGAATTTGTGAGTACTCAAATCAAATCTTAATTTTTTATTGAACTGGAACTAAAGGTGTCTTCGTTAATTCTTAATAAACTAATGCAAATCAATCTCATGTTACACATTTCCTAAAATGAGTCAACAGTCCAGCCACACCAGATTGTTCACTACTCATCAAATATATCCTATTGTAAAATGACTTTATATTCAGAATTATGCTCCATTTCTAACCTTCCATGCCCTTCCTCTCATCTCCACCAGTCTTCAAGACTATCTAATACCTACCCCCTGGGTACATTCCACAACACTGTCTTCCTCTGAGCTCTCTTATGCTATAGCAACTGCCATTTTACTGTTAACCCAGTACAATACTTCCTGACTCCCCTGCTAGAGTCAGGGGAGGGCAGGAAACGTATATAATTCTCCGTCGTTTCCCCTACAGCATACCATACAGAGTGTTGACTATAAAGGTACTCAATAAATATTTATATAATTGTTCAATTCCAAAACATATTCTAAACAAAACATATTCTAAACAATCTGGAGCATTTTATCCCATTTGATGCCCTGATCTGCATTCACCTCCTCTAAGTGCTCTGAATAACAATCACAGTCAGCATAATAACAGCAGTTAATGTTATTAAGAAAAAGCACTTTACATTATACCACTCTATCCTCAAATCTACCTTTGGTAGTAAGTACTCTTACCTCTTAAGTTATAGATGAGGAACCTGGAGTTCAGAAAGATTAAGCAATCTTTAGTAGTAGACCAAGCTCCTATAGCAGACTAGTAGCAGAGCTAGAAGATTCTGACTCTAACCTTACGTTCTATCCTGTATTGCTTTTCTCTTGACTGTCTTTCTTTCATTAGGAGTTTTTAAATTAAATAAAATCATCATCATACCTCCTATCTATTCCTTCTTCTAACACAGTGATTGCAATTTCTAATTCTGAAGGGTACCTCAGATTATTTTACACACTGTTACTAAATTGTCAAAATCAAATAATTCAAATTTAAGTTAAATTTTTCATGAAATCTAACCCATAAACTATTCTACAAGAGTATGGACCATAGGAGTGGAGTGTTCAACACAAGTATCAAAGAAAAATTAGGCAAAATAATTCCAAAGGAGAGATAGATGAAACAAAGCCTAAACAACTGACCCAGGTTAACTCAAGCCCCAATAAGTTTAGGACATTCAGCCTCTTTCTTTGACTTCCATTTTCTTTGTCCATTCCTCTTTTACTTGATAAGATTATTAAACATCTCATTAAAGTGCATGATCGATTAGATTGTGGCTCTTAATTGTAAACCAAAGATAAGAGTATACCAGATTTCAAAAACATATTTTTCTTAGCAAACGCCATTATGCAAGACAACCAGAACCAGAATATGTTTTGGAACCGAGCAATTATACACCATTTATTGAGTACCTTCATAGTCAAGGCTCTGTACTATACGCTGTAAGGGAAACAAAGAATTAAATATATTTCCTGCCCTCTAAGAGCTCATAATCTAGTGGGTACTATATAAGCACTGTACTTGTTCTGTGGGATGTTCAGAGGTTCCCAAAGTCAAATAAATTTTGGAAATGCTGGGTTAAACAAAGTTAAATGTTGTTTTTATTGCACAACTAACTTCTAATGGCCTTTTTTGTACCCTGTGAACTATCCAAGGGGGCAATATAGAATGAAGAGTTTCTCAAAGCAATCAAAGAACACATTTTAGATAATTTACGCATGATGGAATTAATGCTTGGATCATGTAGCAGTTAGTCTCCAAAGATGATCTTTACTCCTCCCCTCAATGAATCTAGCCTACTAGTATTCATGCTTTTGTGCAGTCCTCTTCCACACTGAATTTGGTCTGGCTCTGCATATCCAACAAAACGAGGCAGAAGTGCTGGCTTTCTGACTTCCCTTGCAAAGTCACAGGGCAACTTCTACCTGGGGCTCTTGGAGTGCTCACTCTCGGGGAAGCCAGCACCATATGAGAATTTTGACTACCCTGAGACTACTGTGGTGAGAGGAAGCCCAAACTAGCCAAATAGAGAGGCCATGTAGAAAAAGAAACATATTCAGCCAGCCCCTAGCCATTATAGTCATAGCCCAAGTACCAGATATGTGAGAAAGAAAGCCATCTTGGACATTATAGTCCAGCAGGTGCCACATGAAGAACCAAGGAATCCAACCAATAGCCAGAACCCAATCAAGCTGTCCCAGACATGTCCAGCTAGTTGAGCCACGCCAGCAGAGGCCCCAGACACTGTGGAGAAGACAAGCCATCACCCCTGTACCCTGTTTAAATTCCTGACACACAGTATTATTTGCTTTATGCCACTAAGTTCTGGGGTGGTTTGTTACACAGCAAAAGATAACCAGAACAATTTATAAAATAATGCAATAGTCACACAATAGCCATATATAATAGGACAGTAATGTCTCTTGATGCTCATTTAATTATTGGGGGGAGGTGGTCTGAAGCTATGGCATTTTTAGGAACCCTGATGGCCCCTTGACATTTTGGGGGCCAAAGAGTGTATGAGTTTCCCTTTAGAATAGACATGACCAACCAAGCTTTAGAAGTAACTATTAAGCATCTATTTTGAACTGACAAAGTTACATCTATTAATAAGGGTAGATTCCCAGATGAGATATGCTAAAGCAATAAAGAATTCTATTAGATGCTTGATCAAACTCCCTTTGGCAGAATTTTTTAAACAAGAAAAAGGAGACATATTTACGCATGTTCTAAGACTTTAATATTTTGGGTTAATGTGTAGGAATATGAGGGTCAACCCCCTCCCCCCCCCCCTTTTTTTTTTTTTGAGACAGGGTCTCGCTCTATTGCCCAGAGCTGGAGTACAATGGCACAATTATAGTTGACTGCAACCTCAAACTCCTGGGCTCAAGCTATCCTCCCATCTCAGCTTCCCTAGGGTAACAGGTGTGGACCACCACACAGGCTAATTTTTTAACATTTTTGTAGGTGAGCCACCATGCTCAGCCTTCAACCCTTTGTAATATAGAAGAAGCTTGACAGTACCAAATTTTAGGCATTTTGATACATTATAAAGATGTCGTAATTGGAGCAATTTAAAAGAGGTGTGAACAACTTAATTACCAAAATACCTTTGTACCAAATCTTACTGATTTTTCTAGGATGTTTCTTGCATTCATCCATTTTCATTCCCACTTCAACTACTCCTTTTTCAAGGCATTTCCTCTCCATTCCTTGCAACTAAAAGTGTTTTGATGCTACACTTAATGGTTAAATTGTTACAATTATATTCTAACTTGTCCCCAGGATCTAATCTCTCCCTAAACTTTAAAAACTCTGAAACAATCTAATCAAAACACTGTTTGATCATGAAATTCATTTGTAAATATTAAACAATTAAAGTTATTTCTTTCTCCCAAATGTCCTATGGTTCCCTACCACCCCTATTTTCCATAATCCTGTCAACCACCATCCCTCTACTAAACTTTACACTTCGATCAATCTAATCTACTCTTAAAACCCTGAACATACCTTGTTTACTTGCTACTCTCCCATTCTCCTTAATAGAAGACTCATCCACTTCTCTTCTCTGATTATTAAAATTCTTCATTACACTTTCCTAGGTCACATCAACCCAAAGTCATACCTTCTTCTTTGATTAAGCATTATATTCTTAGCATTTAATCATATACTACTCAGACTCTTAAAATTCTTTTTTGAAAATAGAGGAGGAATAAATCAATGAATACGTATGCACAAACATAAGTAAAATAAGTGGCTATATTCCATTGCATTGCTACTTAACATTTACTTTAAACATGTCTCACTTCTCCTCTGAGATCAAGTAAACTAAGGGAACATACCTCATACTTTTCCACTCATGTTCAGCAACCTGTGTATACATACAGAAGACATTTTGTGCATGCCACAAATATTTACTGGGTGCCTACATTTATTTAAAAGTGAGGATGTGATGATAAATAAGAGTTTTTCCCTATGCTTAAGGAGCTCATACTGCATCAGGAAAAGTAGATATATAAGCAATCTACTAAAATACAACATGGTAAGTGCCACAATAAAGTTAGAACAAATAACTGAGGGGCACAGTTTGTTGAAAGATTATCAAATACCTTCTTACAAAACTGCCCTCATGTGTTAATTGGCATATGAGTCATCACATAAACATGCACACATGTAAACTTCGCAAGTTTCTCTTCATCTGAAATGCTCCTCCCTACCATCTGTATTTATTGCATTCCCATTCTTTAAGGACCAACAAAGACTATATTCCCTCATTCATTCATTCATTCAACAAATACTTCCTAAAGACCTACTAGAAGCCAGGACAGGAATAAACAAGACATAAAGGTGTCCTCACAGAATTTATAGTTAAGACTTTCTCAGAATCTCAGTTAGAATTTCTTTCTCCTTTATTCTATTACTGTATTTTGCCTGAATCTCCATTACAAAATTTATCACAAACTTCAAGCAATCAATTAATGTTACTTGAAGTGTGGCCCACTGTCATCTGTACTAAGTTGCAGAGTGTCTGGAAGATGTAGACAATGTCTGTGCATAGCAAGCAATCAAGGGTTTGTGAAGTAAGCTGATACATATAGAGAGAGATACATATCCTGGTCCATACAGATTATAGTCTGTAAGTAAGTGAGCACTAAATACTTAATTATGCCAACTAAAGCTGCAGCAAGTTTTGGGAAATAGATGTTTGTTCCACAATCCTAATGCAAGAACAGAATGACAGAATAGAAACAGCATCCTCAGACTGCTCATCTTTATCTAAGCATCAAGGATTAGAGAAAGCTCATAAAAAGCCGGGGCACGGGGGGAGGGGGATTCCCATCATATTTGGATCAAACTGACACTCACATATGCTGGGATTTCCGAACTATTTGCTGAGGCAGGTTCCACCCATACCCCAACTGGTACTACAGCCTGGTTCCTCTCAGCCAGCACTGCCAACACGTTCTTGCTCTTCAGGGGGTTTAAGGCCAAGGGCAACCTTGTGGTTTTTCGAGACTTCTTGAGGGGAGCCATACTTCCTGGCATCTGTGACTCCTGGTTAGGAGAAAGGAAAAGCTTAAAATCTTCAAACCATCACGTTAAACGCTCAAATCCTAACACATCAGCCACAGGCCCCTGAAAAGGAGAGAAGCCCTAGAGGAGGCAGAAGCCTGGCAGGGAGTGCAAAAACAAGGATTCTAGAGAAAAAGGAAGAAGAGAGGAAAGAAGGGAAGAAATAAAGAGAAAAGGTAAGGTGTTTTAATTGCCTTCTCGAAGGAACAGGGATGAGGGAAGAGAAAAAAAGGATGGGACTAAGAGAACGACGATTGTGCCTAGCGTTGGGCACAGCCAGGTGAGAAGGTAGGAGAGACAGCAGCAGTCAGAGGGAAGGCTGGGGAGAGACCTAGGTCAGAGGCAGAGTCCAAATACTCAGTATCCGGTTATGGGGAGAAGCGCCGAGCGGCTGTGGGAGTCCCGGGCCAATTAAAATCCTGCTTCTGAGGTCCCGGGGGCCCACTCTGCTGAGATAGCAGTGGCCGGGTGTCGGCCGGGTGTCGGCCCGCAGCTCGCCACAGTCTCAAACTGCTCAGGGCACTAAGGCAACCGCTCAAGTAAACCGCCACTTTCGGGTGGTCGGCCCCGCCCCACCCCGCCGTGGCCTGCACCGCCCCTTCCGGGCGCCGCGTCTCCTCCCGGGGCTAGAGAGGCCTGAGAGGCGGGGTTTCAGGCTGCGGTGGTGTCGTCACTTCCTCTTCCTGTCCGCCTGAAGGGGCGGGAAATGGCGGGTGCGCGGGTTGGCTGGGTAATACGCGATGCGGGCCGCGGCTGGCGGACTGCCGAAACCTGCGTTGAGGCCATCCCAAATCCTCAAGAAAAGGGATAGGTTGGGCTGATGCTCGTGCCGACCGGGCGGGCCACGGGTCTCAATTGAGGGAAGCAGGGGAAAAGGATGGTAAAGGAAGGTGGGCCTGGCAGGACTTACTCGAGGAACAGACTAAGCTAACTATAAATTATACCGATCTTTTGTCCAGCTCATTACATTTACAACGCGATTTCATACATATTCTTATATTTGGCATCACAACCTCGTGAGTGGTCTCCCTTTGCTCCAAGTTCTGGTGTAATCCAGGGACAATTATCCCTGCGGGATACCCATTTATTCCTTCATTTAACATACATTCTTGCCAGCTTTTTATATGCCAGTACTGTTGTAAGCACCGGAGATATATAGTCATGAACGAAACAAATATCACTTGCTCAAGGAATTTACAATAGAGTGAGAGGAAGTAATAGAATAAACACATGACTAAGTAAGTAAATGTGTCTTATGCTAATGCATTGTGTGGTGTAAAAGCAGAGAACGAGGATGGGGGTGTGTTGAGGGTGGGGAACAGGGAGATGAAATATTAGGTAGGATGTCCAGAGAAGCTTCACTCAGGTGCTTTTGAGCAAAGACTTACATGAGGTAATGGAACAAACCAGTGTAATCTTCAAGGAAGGGTTTTATAAAAGAGTGTTCCAGATCTAGGGAATAGCAAGTACAAACGCCCCAAGGTGGGAGCATTGCCTAGTTGAAAAACAGCTAGGAAGATAGTGTGACTGTTGCAGAGTGAGGGGGGAAGAATGCTGAGACAGACGTCAAAAATTCAAAGGTGGGCCATTATGTGGAGCATTGTAGACACCATAAGGTGTTGAGATGGGGAGCCATTGGAGGGTTTTGAGCAAAGGAATACCATCCTGTAACTTAAATTAAAAAAAAAAAAAACATTCTGGATGCTGTAGTGAGAATAGACTGCAGGGGCAAGGGTAGAAAAAAAGGAAACCAATTAAGGGGCTATTTCAATAATTTCAAAAAGGGATTATAATGTCTTAGACATCTCTACCAAGTGGTGGTAGAGATGGTGAGAAGTGGTTGGATTCTGGATATATTTGGGAGGCAAGACTTTCAGGATCTGAATGTTTGAATATAGATTGTGTGAGAGAGAGAGAAGTCAAGGAAAATCCTAGGGACTTCATCTTCAGCAACTGACAAGATGGAATTACCATTTACTGAGATGGTGAAGATGGTAGGAGTAGTTTGGAAGGGGGAAGATCAGGAGATCAGTTCAGGACAGACTAAGTTTTATTTATCTAATCAACATCCAAGAAAGTAGTATGATAAAAAAAAGTATCTGGAGCTCAGAAGAGAGTTCTGGGCTAAAAATATAAATCTAAGAGCAATTGTCTATAGACTTAAAGCCATGAGGCTGGATGGAGTCACTAAGGGGCTGAATAGAGACAGATAAGAAAATTGGCCATTAGACTGAGCCCCGGGGTATTCTAACTTTACAGAGGCTGAAAATAAGAGAAGGAGAATGCAAAGAGATTTAGAAGTAAGCTGCAGAAGAAAACTAGTGTGATAACTTTGAAAGCCAAGTGAAAAAAATGTTCCATTTAGAAGGACAGACCATCTGTGTTAAATCCTGCTAATAGGTCAAATAAGAGAACTTGAGAGAATTTACTATTGGATTTAACAATGTGGAGGTCATTGATAACTTTAAAAAGAGCAGTGTCTTTGGAGCAGTTAGAAAGCCAAAGCCTGATGGGGTACGTTAAGAGAGAGTGGGAGAAGGGATTGGAGACAGCAATTTTAGACAATTCAATGAGTTTTTTTGTAAAGGGACACAGAGAAATGGGTGACTGAATGTAGAAGTAGGGTCATAGGAGAGTTCTTTTCCTTAAGATCATGGCATATGTTTTTTGTTGATGGGAATTATCCAGCAGACAGGAGAAAACTGATGATGCAGGAGAGAGAAAGGAGAATTTTTGGAAGTACAGTCATGTGTCGTTTGATGGGAATACATTCTGAGAAATGCATCATGAGGTGATTTCATCATTGTGTGAACATCGTAGAGTATACTTACACAAACTGAGATGGTATTACCTACTACACACGTAGGCTATATGGTATAGCCTGTTGTTTCTAGGCCACAAACCTGTACAGCATGTTACTGTACTGGATACCATAAGCAACTGTAACACAATGGTAAGTATTTGTGCACCTAAATTTATCTAAACACACAGCAAATGTACCATAAAAGTACAGTATTATAATCTTATGGGACCACCATCATATATGCAGTCTGTCATTGACCAAGACGTAGTTATATGGCACATGACTGTATGTCCTAATGTGGGCAAGAAGGAATGGGATCTAGTGGACAAATGGAGGGATTGGCCTTAGCTAGAAGGAGGGATAGCTAATTATAATAATAACAGTGAAGTTAGAATATACAATATACTGATAGTTAGGTAATGTGGTGGTAGGAGCTTGTGGAAGTTCTCTTCTGATTGCTCTATTTTTTTTCTCTAAAATAGAATTACAGTCAGCCTCCAAGATGGCCCCTAATGATCCTCACCTCTTGATGTTCATACCCTTGGGTAGTCGCCTCCCCTGTTTTATCTAGATTGGTCTTTATGACCAACAGAATATGACAGAAGTGAGGGTGTATCACCTCAGAGATTAGGTTATAAAAGACACTGTGTCTCCTTTCCTCTAGGGGAAGCCATGCATGTCATTAGTAGGTCCTATAAAGAATTCCACATGTCAAGGAACTGAAACCTCCTGCCAGAAGCCCTATAACTGAGCTTGGAAGTAGGTCCTCCAGCCCACATCAAGTCTTCAGAGACTGTACTCTCAGCCAGAAACCTGACTGCAACCTTGTAAGAGACCCTGAGCCAGACCACCCAACCTGAAACTGGTAAGATAATATTTGTGTTTTAAGATGCTAAATTTTGGGGTAATTTATTACTCAGCAAGAGATAACTAATACAGATTAGTTGTTGTATAACTAATTAGTTACACAAATTAGTGACAAATTAGCAAGGTCATTAGTTAATAATATATAGAGAGAGATGTTGGAGGTTGGAGGAAGGAAGAGAAGGTATAAAATGGTTTTCCAGAAGAGAGGAAGTGTGAATTAGAGACATGTACAATTGCTAGATGGCCTTAAGGACCATGTGAGGTTCATGGTTATGAGTTTAAAGTGAGACCAGTCAACATGGTTGAGTGTTTTTCTTCAATTGCATGGTTATAAGCATGAAGTATATGGAGAATTGAATTTTAGCCTGGGTTGAGGTCTTGCCAGGATATTACTATCAAGCAAGAAAGGGGCAAGAGAATTGAAGATTAATACAAGGGAGTAATTAAATTATTGGTCATGGAATTTAAGGTAGGTAATGAGGGAAGAGAAGGCAAGTGGCAGATAAGGGACAGTATAAAGTTGCTAGGGTCAAGAGGTTGTAGGTTCCCAAGAAGTTGGGGGTCTAAGGTTTGTTAGAGCAGGATACTAGAAAGAAAGTGTTCATAAGATAAGAGGTGGTGGTCTGAGCATGGGATGCTTGAACTGAGAGTATGGAGGGGCTCTGGTTATTGGTGTTGTCGAAGTCTATGGTATGACCAAGGGAGGAAGTGCTGAGGAAGTTAAAGAGCAAGATCACTGGACAACAAGAGGACTAAGAAATGAAGAGCCAGAGCATTGAATGGATTATCCATGAGGATACTGAAATCACTAAAAACTATGACAAGAATAGTGTTGGTGAGAGCCAGGATCAACAATCTTTAAGGAATTTCAGGAAAAGCCCTGAGGTTCGTAGATGAATATAATTTGGAAAGCAGTATATGGTAGAGTCTGAAGACATAAGATTCAAAGTTAGGGGTGAGCTTAAGAAAAAGGGAGGAGATAGTTTAGAAATGGTACTGAGTAACTGAGTAGTAAGAAGGAAACCCATCCCACCTCCACCCAGAGGGGTAAGGAACAGAAAACAGAGACTACTTGAGAGAGCCAGAGGAAGGCTGAATTGCTCATCTCCACACACACACACACACACACACACACACACACACACCCCAACACTTGGAGGAAGTGTTAATAGGAAGCTCCTTGCTCCCTCTCCAACTTTCTACCTCAAGGTCTATGCCTCCACTTGCAGCTGGGCCAATGGTTTCATAAGAATCTATGCTCTCCATATGTCCAGAGAATTCACATCTCAGGCCTGCTCTCATTTTCTGACCTCTTTAGCAAGGCTTATATTCTCTATGGCCAGAGTTAGCTTTTTAGCAAGGAAACTGCTTAGAGACGTCTATCTGCTTCAGAAACTTAAAAAAAATTGGTGTTGCTTGCAGCAGATTATTGAGCCCCTGCTCCAGAGTACTCCTCATCAGTTGGATAATCCTTTTTCTTTGTCTAGGGGATCCCTGGTCATGTCTGCACAAAGCCCTAAGTCACTGGGTCCTTGGCAGGAGTCCACCCCACACAGAACTGATTGTTTCATGAGCACCAGGGAGCAATTTGCTGTTTGGTCACTACTCTCCTATTTATGACTGGCTGACTCACACCTGTAACAAATTAGAAAACTTGGTCACCAGTCAGTCCTCAGGGCCCAGCCTAAAGAGACTCTCCAAAGAAGTGCCAAACTGACATATCCCCACTCTCAGGGGGACTGGATGTTGGCGACTCAGCCTGAGGCAGCTGAGTCACACCCACTTTCACTCCCCTCCCTCCCCAAGTTTGTTTGAGCAGCGTCTTCAGGGCTAACCAATGTCCTGGGCTGTTTCCTGAAAGTGGACCACAGTACCATCCTCCTTGGTTCCTCCTCCTCCTGATCCACCTCTCAAAATGACCTTTCTAACTGGAATAACTAGAGGGTTCCTTCTGCTCGCCTATGCAGACTAGATTTTTGCGGTAGCATTTGACTGTAAATGGCACCAAGAGCAGATTGCTCCAGTTAAGCCTAGTTTTCTCAACAGCATCTGCTGTGCTGCTTTTTGCAAAAGATTCTCTAATTTTATCATGGATACAGAAGTCTTTTTCTCCTTCCTCTTGGGGTGTGATGAAAAATAATTAACCTAGGAGTCTCTGCATCTCTCCACATGACCAAATATTCCTCTAAGGTGGTCAGGAGAAGCACTGCCCAGATCCTCCTTCAAAGAAGGGCTTGTTGGCCCAGCTTTTGGGAGTATTCTAGTCCCTTCCGCTGTCCACTCCTTCAGGGACTACCTCACCCTCCCTTTGAGGAGCAGCTACACCCCATAAGTGATGGATATGGGCATGTAAAGTCCCAGCCATTTGGGTTTAACTTGAAACAACTCTCATGGGCCATGATTTCAGCCTCAAAGAGACCTGCAACGTTTCAAGAAGATGATCTAACCGATTTAAAGTCCTTCTCCCTATTCCCTGTTGACACTGGGGAGCTTCTGAATTAAACTAACTCTCAAGGCTACCCCACCTTTAGAGAGTCTAGAGACTTTCTAAATGTATGAGTTAATAAAGTTCTTTAGCATTACTACCAATTTGCACTAGGTTTTATATTATTTGTAACATTGACAGCCTTGAGATGAGCAAAATATCGGACTCACTTGGTAAATATAGGAGAATAAGGGAGACAAGCAGAAAGAATCAGAGCTACCTACAAACATTTGCTCCAGGAGCTGCCTCAGAATTGAGTCCTCCAATTCCAGATCCAGGTCTTGTGTATCCATGCAATATACCTCCTCTCCAATGTAACTTCTTTGAAGCCAAAGAAACTTGACTAAGGTAGGAGACTTTAACTTAACATAAAGCTGGTTTTGAACAAAATTATTTTATCTATCCTTGTTACTTATATTATTCACCATACTTTTAACTTTTAAAAAATGTACTCAAAGTATAAAAATTGCAATCATTAAAGATCCTTTAAAATGTTACAAGCTCTAAAAGCAATTTTAAAAGAGGAATATTAAAAATGTTTTATAGATGGCTTTTTAGATAACTATTTAGAGAAAGCCAAACCATTCGTGTGTGTTCTGCTATGATTGTTAAAATTATCCGCTAAGAATAGTCACATTCTCCATATGCCAGATCTCTAGGGACCTTATATTACAGGAGAGAAAGGAGACTTTAGAGACAAACTTGAGTTTATATTGCGGTTGTGCGATTTACTGTCTGTGGTTAAGTGACATTATGTGAATCTTTGTTTCTAGATCTATAGACTGGGGGGTAATAGTTGACCTTTCAGGGTTCATTTGTTTTTTGTGATTAGTAAGGTAATATATGTAAAATGTATCACACGTGATAGATTTTCAATAAATGCTTGCTAATTTTTTTTTTTTTAGGAAGCAACATAGAAGTCATAAAACTTTAGGAGATTTTCATTTGTCTGCCCAGCCTCCCTCTCCCATTTCTTCTAATAACGGCCCCACCAGTGACCCTAGGGTTAGGCACATGGCCCAGCCTGGGATAGTATTATATTCTCCTTACTGCAGTGCTTGATACAGAACTGTGTGTGTGACCGAAGCTAGGCCAACCACAGTCCTCTGCCCAGATTTTTTTTTTAACTAGCTCCACCAAGAATCTTCTCCTCCTTGGACGATAAGCTGCACTGTCAAATGTGTTAACCATCAGCTACGTATGCTATTTAAATTTACATTAAATGGAATGCATAATTTATTTCCTCAGACCCACTAGCCACATGAGGCCAGTGGCTACCATACTTATCAGTACAGATATAGAATACTTATACTATCTCATTTCCAATTATTCTTGCTCCCTCCAAAATTTTGTTACATGATGCAAGAAATTCCTCCCACACACAGAGTTGTTAGAAGGTTAAATAAAATAATATTCTAAAAGATAATTTGTAAAGGACAATGCAAATATATTATCAGTTATACGTGTAGATGCAGCTTTCCCAACTGTATTCTAGCTCCTAGACAGGGATCGTGTCATCTATTACTGTCCCCCCTCCCACATCCCGCTGCTCTTATTCACGTCTGGAACACGGAGTACTCTTCACACAGTAGGCAATTATCACATGCTGGCCAGCTGATTTCCATTTCTGTGCCTCCCTCTTTGGGAGGAGGGTGAGCAAAGCGGGGTGGCAGCGAATCCTTCTCCGGACATAGTTGGTGGATGGACATCATCTGAGGACCTAGGAGGAGGGAAACAATGAAGCCTTTCATGGGTTGGGGCGTAATTTGTGGCTTCCCTGTGATTTTTCAACCTGTTTGTATTTGAGCACTGAAGCTTTACAGGAACAGAACTCCAGAGATGTTCTCTAGAAAGTCCTGCTGCATCTTAAATAGGTCTGCAAAAGCTGGGTCTTTCCCTTTAATGCCAATTAATTTCTCCTTTTTGTTCCTCCAGAGAGTTGCTGAACAGGGCATGTTTAGCAACCATGGGCACAAGTCTGAGTTTCTCTCAGTTTCTGAGGGGGCAGGAATTCTATTCAGAAATCAAAAATTTACTCTCAGCATAAAAGGCTTTGATGTTCTCCCCCATTTTCCAGCATGGAAACAGGAACACCTCCTCTCTGCCTTCCAAAAATTTACCCAGGACCCCGCGCCATCCCTGGCATCATGTATTTCTCCCAACAAACTCCATGCCTTGGGGAGACACCATATCTCCGCAAAATCCTTCTCCTCTGAGTGATTCTTCATGGTTACAGAAATCTGCAGGCAGCAAAAGCAGTGTTCAGGATGAAGACCCTGGGAAGGGTAGGAGGAGACTTCTGACTCCATCTCCACTTTCTATTTGATGTTTTTCAGAAGTGACCCAGAGTAGGGCCACCAAGGAGAACTTTAGAAAGAAAATGAATTTTAAAAAAATGTCCTTAGGGAGGGCCATTCCTCACTGTCCAGGCTTACAGAAAGCTTGTTTTGTTCCTAACGGAGCTGGCTAATCTGTCTCTTGTTCAGAGGTTGCTGTAGGAGCTGGGCCCTGCCTCCTCTCAACACAAAGCCTCACACAAATTCCTTGTTTCCCAGGCAATGCTCTGCAGCTCCACAAATTCTCTGGCTAGTGTTTGCCTCCTGAGTCCTCTCTCTGTTCCGGCAAACTGAGCTTATGGTAGGGACAATGCCAGTACCCTTCACACGTAGGTTTCTGGAACAACAACAACAAAAAAAAAATAAAAACCCAAAATGCTTACAGCAATATCAGCATGCACAAGGAATGGGCAGAGAGGGCCACCTTATATCCCGAGCTTAGTCAGAGAGTAGATGCTGGGAGCAAAAGGTTAGACCAGGAGGAGGACTTCCTACTGATAAAATAGGGGAGTGGTCAAAAGCCTAAGCTTTGTTGATGATCAACCTGGGTTCTAATCCAAATCCTGCCACTTAGTAGCTATGTGACCTTTGCAAGTTGCTAACCTCTCGAAAGTTTAGATTTTCTTGTTTGTAAAATGAAGCAAAATGACTCATTGAACACTCAGACATACAAAGGAAAGATAGCACCTTCATGTCTTTGTAGCTGCTGTGATCTTCCAGGTGAGCCTCTCACCCCTCAGGGTAGCAGAGGAAACCTGAATGTCACTGCATTCAGTGTTGTCATGTAACGTAAGCCCAGCCTGGTCCAACTGTTTTAACATTCTCTATAGGTAGCTCAGTCTCTGCTCAGACAGCTCAGGCAGTGGCTCAAGCAGGCTTTCTGATTTCCTCCCCCAACACCAGCTCCTCTCTAAGAAGGGCTGGGATAAGTGTTGGTGCTGTGGCTGAGGTGACCTGTGGCAGCACAGGGAGACAGTGTCCGTGGACCCATGTGGCATTCTCAGGACTGGTCTCTGCCCAGAGTCTAGGCTGCTCCCTCGGTTGCTTGGATGAGCTACGTGCTAGCTCCCACCACAGTTGGTGGCCCCAGCTGCTGCCTCTGGCCTCAGAATCCCTATACACTGTAGCACCTTTGCTCCGCCTTCTGCTTTCTGCCAGTTCGCTACCTTCGCGCACCTCCGAGTCCCCTCAAGGGTTTGTGGGCACTTTGAGGCCCTTAAAATTGTATGTGGGTATGAAGAGCCTAACCACCATCCCAAGGGGGCAGGGCAGATATTGAGAACATATAATAGATCCTCTTAGGGCTCCCTCTGTCACATTTTTCTTTCCACGGTCCTTCTGGTTAAAAAAAGCAGACTTCAGGCTTTCTATTTCCTGAACATCATATCCTCCTTTTACACCCATCACATAAATCTCAAGGCCTAGCCACCACAGGCAAAGGGGCCACTCATCTGCGCTGCAGGGGCACGCTGTGATCTGGTCCACATCTGCTCTGTGGTATGTCAGAGGGGTAGATAAAGGAAATTAGAATATCCTTTTGTCCCTAACAAAGACTAGCTTTCAAGCCTTTTGTCTTGCTACTGATTTTAAAATATTGTTTTAAATATTAAGAGCTGAATATTGACTTTTTGTTTGTGGACCTGCTGTAACATTAGCGCTTCCAGAGGCACACAGGTGCCTTGAGTTGTCTAGGGAAAAGTCATAAACACAGCCATGCAAAAGGAAAAAAATCCTATTTATATATTTCAGAATATTTTTGGAATTCCTCTGTGAAGTTCAAAATCAATACTTCCAAATGCTTCTTCCCCTGCCTGGGCTCAATGGTCTATGCAATGATGCTTCAGTTCTAGAAACCTTGGGCTCTCTCCAGTGTGTAAAAAGAGTATTTAGAGAGATAATTGCTGCATTTATAAAACCAAGACCAGGGTTAGAGATGATCAAGAGGGGAGTTGTGAACTCTGGTCTCACCGAGATACAAAGATCCTTGCATGAATGAAAAAGAAGAAAAGGCAGTTTAGAACAAGTTTAAAATGTCAACTTTGTAACAAAGAATTTGCTAGGCATTCTGCTGTAAGTAAGTCTTTATCAATCCTCCCAATAATTCCTTCAAGGAAGCTATTGTTTGCCTCATTTTACAGAAGAAAAATGGGAGGCTCAAAGAGGTTGTGAGCCCCTCCCAAGATCACAGTTACTAAGTAGTTACTAAGTGTTAGTTCCACTGGCAGCCCTTCTGAGAAGGTGGGGACACACGAGTGGGGGTCAGGCTAGAGCTAGGGTGTTTCTCCTCCTCACAGCCTTGAGACAAGAGGGCACAGCTAGGCTGTTAAGCTGGTAACAGGACCCCAGGATGCTGGCTGTTCGGGCATTACCTTCATCTTTGCTCTGACATGTTCTAGAAAACTGGCTGGAGGTAGGGGAACGAACAGAGCGCTTCTGGAAAGAGGTCCCCAGCATCTATGTGATTCTACGATAGAAACGAGAATTCCAAGCAGGATGAGGACAGGTGTGAACATAAAAGAATTCAAGCCACTTTCCAACCTTCCTTCTTTTGGGTGAAACGGGGGGTTTTCCATTTCTTCAGCAGTTGTCTGGAGTCTCTCACTTCCCAGCTTTTTAAAATCTCCTCTCCCTCCCTTTGAGAGTTTATTGGAAGTCTGTCCTGGCACATACCCTCCTTCTCAGCAACAGGGAGAGTGAGGAGGAGACAGGGTAGGTTGAGTGTGTCCAGCCCAGCGCCCTCACTGAGCCAGATCCTCATCTCCCCTGGTAGTGGGGCTCAGCACAGACCAGTGACAAACTGCTGGGCCACTGGTGCCCCCCATGTTGGAACCTGCATTGGAGATTATCTCCTAATCAGATACCCCCTTCCAAACTGGGGATGAAGGGCTTGCAAACTAGAAAATGCCAGGTCTGAGAGAGAGGAAAGAACAAGTCCAGCAATACACAGAGCTCTGTGTATTCAGAGGGAAGTTGGCAGTGTTGTGTTCGGGCAGAGAAACTCCGAGTGGTACAAAGGGACGTGCCCAGAGTGGAGAAATCATGCTAATTGTCTGCACCAGAGCTGGAGATCGCCACCCAAAATGAAGAGAGAAAGGGGAGCCCCGTCCAGAGCCTCCAGAGCCCTGCACCTCGCTCCTTTTGTCTACCTTCTTCTGATCCAGACAGGTAGGAGACCAGAAGGGTAGGCAAGGGTCTGGAGAGAGGACCCGGGGCTTTTACAGAAGAGGGAGGGGAGAGTTGAGGGCCTGAATGCCTTTGGGGCGGGAGGAGGGGAGATTGCTCAGCTGCCGTGGGAAGCATGTCAGTGAATCCAGGCATTAGTGTTGAACGTACTTCATTCCATGTGCCTTCCGCCCGGCCCCTGTCCCCCTCCCGCAAAAGGCTGCCTGACTGCAGCTCCCACGGCATTCAGTACATTAGATGAAGGGCACTGGGCCATTTCTTATGGGATGACTTGTTAGCGTGGGCCAGTCCAGCATTCTTTCCAAGGGATTATAGTGGGGCTTGGAGGGAGGGGTGGGGGAAATCTTGGTTTTGTACCCCCCCCTCAACTCTGGCTTCTCTGAGTGTAATACAGCAAAGGAGATGAAAGAAGCTTTGGAGATACTGAGCTGGCTGGTGTGGGATAGTAATACCAACCTATCCGTAATCCACCCCACACCACAGATACCTACCTCCTGTGTCACCTCCTACCAACTCCTTGGAGAATTGCTCTTATTTTAAATATATGTATTTAGGTGCACACACACACATACACACACAATTACGGAATTCAGAACTTAGTGGTGCAAACAGAAGCAGAGATCATTTTAATAAACTGAAGGAATCACGGTGAGTCAGACATGCAGAAAATGCACAGGAATCAGAGAAAGGCCATCTACCCCCACTCAGGAAGCTGGTGCTGGTGGTCCCGGGTGAGAGTGGGGAATGTCAGGGGAGGTGTCCTGGTAGAAGGAATGTCTGCACTGAATGTTAAAGGATGAGAAAAACAGGAGTGTGAATGGGCATTACCACTGGGGAAATGGGCAAAGGTTACAGCTTGAAATTGCATCGAGTGTTTTGGCAGGGCAGAGCAGTTCATCATTGCTGGAGAGGAAGGTATGATTGAGTTAGGCAAGAGCCTTGTAAACCACACTCAGCAGCCTGGAATGTAATCTGTAAGTGATGGATGGGGGAGGGGAAGTGAATGATTTTTTTAATCTGGGGACTGGCAGGGTTAGGGGTGCCTTTCAGATAGCTCAGGCTACAGCAAGGCATTGGAGGGGAAACTGGAGGCAAATAAGATAAGAAAGGAAGTTTGTTTCAGATTGCTAGGGCTGCTGTGACAAAGTACCACAAGCTGGTGGCTTAAACCTGCAGTCCCCAGCCCTGGGCCACGGAGCAGGACTGGTCTGTGGCCTGTTAAGAATTGGGACACATAGCAGGAGGTGAGCGGCAGGTGAATGAGTGAAGCTTCATCCATATTTACAGCAGCTCCCCATCACTCGCCCCTGATTTTTCTGTGGAAAATTTGTCTTCCATGAAACCAGTCCCTGGTGCCAAAAAGGTTGGGGACTGCTGGCTTAAAGAACAGAACTGCATTGTTCTGGAAGCCGGAAGTTGGAGATCAAGGTATAGACAGGGACATGCTTCCTCTGAAGGTCCTAAGGAAGGATCTGTCTCAGGTCTCCCTCCTCATTTCTGGTAGGTCCTTGGCTTGTGGCAGCATAACTCCAGTCTTCACATGGCATGCTCCCTGCATGCATGTCTGTGTCCAAATTTCCCCTTTCTATAAGGACACATATTGAAGTAGGTTCACCCCCTTCTTAACTTATTAGATCTACAAATGACCCTATTGTCAAATAAGGTCACATTCTGAGGTACTGGGGCTTAGGACTTCAACATATGAATATGGGGGGAGGCGGACACGATTCAGCCTATAGTAGGGCTATCACAATCTTCCAGGAGAAAAATAACATGGACTGGAATTAAAATGAAGTTAGTGGGAATGTGCATGTTGAGATATTTTGAAGGTAAAATCAGGACAGGATCCAGAGAGGCGGGGAGGGTTGCCTGTAGTATCCAGAAAGTCAAGGGAGTTTTCGGGGGTAAATCAAAACGAGCAAATGTGCCAAAGAGGTCCAGTATGACAAAGACCTGACAGGATAACAATGTAAGAATATAACACAATAGCCCCAACATTTACACAGTCAGTGATGCACCTATACCATAACAGCAGAGGGGGATGGTTTTCTCAGATCATCAGTAATTAGGAAGGATATTAAAAACCAAAAGTAGAAACAATGTTTTTCCTTTGAAAAAACGAAACTGTGTACTGCCTTTGGATTACTGCATGCAATTCTGATCACAGAAGACAGACCCAAACAAAACAAAAAACTCTTCAGATAAAAAGGGACATAGTTGTGTCCTTGGTGTTAGAGAATATGGACAAGGTGTATATAGACCAAATATGAAAATGTAAATTTGGTACCACCCCATTGATACTTTTAAAGGGCAAATTTAAGGCAAATACTGGTATAAGGAAACTTTTGCCCAGCAAAGGGAGCACATGAAAAGAAGTAGACGATGATTTCTTTAAGAGAAGAGGCTATTAAGGGAATCCAAGGCCATTTGCACATACATTCTTATACTTTGAAATTTGACATTCCTTGGCGTCACAGCAGGACAAAATCCTACGGGAGTGGAGTTGGGGCGGGCACTGACCTAACCCAGTATGGCATCATTTAGGTAGATAGGTACATCTTGCTGAGATCTCAATTTCCTTTTGTTCAGCTTCCATTGGGAACAGAAACTTTCTACATAATGATGCCTCAGAGACAAAGATTAAGTTAATCGTTTCTCAAGGTTGAATAGTCCTAGCTCTTTTATTTCCACTCTGGACCTTAGTTGTTAGCCATTTCCTCATTTCTGTGTCCTTCTTTGGCTCCTGTCCCAGTTCTCTGTGTCCCTTGAAAGTTGTGGAACTCTGAACTTAACACTGACTATGATTTTGGCTAGAGTTTTAGGGAAACAGTGTTTGCTCAGCAAAATGCTCTCTCTGCCAACTTCTGAGAAAGACTCCTCCATTTACTTATGGACACGTGTGTACACATCCCTTTGAGTCCTGGGTACACTCATGTTCACAGTCATGATGAGGATACCCACCTAGATGGGAGTGAGGCCTGGGGCAATCCATGAGCTGTAGCATCTCCAATGTTTTCATCCAGAATAAATCAAGTTTAAATTGGCCGAAAGAGCAGATTTCAGGGGGAAAGACATCACAGAGGGGCTCCTGGGCCCTTGGATGGGATAGGAGAGTGTGGGAGCCAAGGAAGCTCAAAGGAGGCCAGAAAAGATAGAAGGGGAAGGGGGAGTCCCTTCCATTTGTCCTTGGGGCTGTCACTGTCCAGCCTCCCAGGAGAAGGAAATGAGAACCTTCAAAGTTTGGTGCTTGGGGTCATTACCCAGACTTGGTGAACTCCAAGATGGGTCTGCATATGTAGCCCTCATGTGCGTACCCCACTACTTCAGGCTGGTCCTGAGAAAGGGGATAGGTGTTCCTAGCTATTTGATTATCACCACTGTGGCCTTTAATGAAGCTCAATGATTTTTTAGGGGGCCACCTCAAGTTACACATACCAAAGCCTATTTACATATTCAGGGAAACTTGAAAGCTCGTGTTTTTAAATCAATCCAAGCCTGAGACCTAGCAGTTGCTAGGCAGGAATTCCTACTTAAGTAATCACAGAAAATAAGAATTTGAGGGCCGGGCGCGGTGGCTCACGCCTGTAATCCTAGCACTCTGGGAGGCCGAGGCGGGTGGATTGCTCTAGGTCAGGAGTTCGAGACCAGCAAGAGTGAGACCCCGTCTCTACTAAAAATAGAAAGAAATTATCTGGCCAACTAAAATATAGAAAAAAAAATTAGCCGGGCATGGTGGCGCATGCCTGTAGTCCCAGCTACTCGGGAGGCTGAGGCAGTAGGATCGCTTAAGCCCAGGAGTTTGAGGTTGCTGTGAGCTAGGCTGTCGCCACGGCACTCACTCTAGCCTGGGCAACAAAGCGAGACTCTGTCTCAAAAAAAAAAAAAAAGAAAAGAAGAATTTGAAGAAACCTTAAGGATCAAGTAGCCAGATGGATTTTAGTCTCATACACAGAGTTATAGGGATTCCTAGTTGCTCCTCAAGTTATTGAGGAGGACAAGACTCTGGTCCCCACCACCTTTTCTACCAAAGCAGGTGAGCCGGAACCATATTGCATTTCTTTCCATTTTTATATAAGATTTTGTGGGAGTTAAAATACCACTAATAAAAAATGTTTGAAAGTAGTTAATTTTGTCCATTCTACCTGCCCCAAATTAAGACTTTCCTTCAATAACAAGCATATGATATTCAGATATTCACTCACAGCAGCTTTAATCATTAGAGTTGTCTCTTATCGCTCTTAAGGTTTTATTATCCCAACATTCCTGGCAGGTAATGGATCATAGGATGTCAGAGTTGGGAAGGCCCCTAGAGATCATCTGGTCCTACCACTTCATTATACAGAGGAGGAAGCTGAGGCCCAGAGAGGTGAAGAAATAGCCAACTGGCCTTTCCTTGACCACTTCCAAAGATGAGGAGCTCACTACTTAACAAAGGCACTTATTCCAAAAAATGAATTGAATAAATTTATTAAATAAAATTTGCTTTGATCTTCACAACTAACCTTTTAGTTTAGCTGTCTCTTGGTTTGGTCTGGGCCCTCTAGGCACAAGGAGAGGAGTAAGGTATGAAAAGATACAGCTCAGCTTCCCAAACCCTAAACTGCAGCAGTAGCAGAGTGGGAAATAAGGGTGAGAAAGAAAGAGGGAACTGAAGAGGCAATGACAGTCAAAGGAAGCAGCTTGGGGTCCAGAGGGACTGAGAACTGGTATGTATGTGTCCACTCAGCTAAACTCAGCCCTGTTCCCAACTGGCCTCCCTTCAGAAGACCCTACTTTGGGCAGCTTAAATGCTCTACAAGGCCAGGTAACACCAATGAAGAGCATCTGTTCAAGCCCCAAAGTTCCTAAAACATCTCTGAAATGTGAGATGTGTCTCTGGATAGGGCATCTGTTAAACATGATGATAAAATCCTAGAATTACAGGGCTGGAACAAACCAGTGAGGCCACCTAGCCTACTACTCATTTTACCTATGGGGAATCTGAGCTCCAGAGAGATAAGTGACTTTCCCTAGGTCATACACCAATAACAGGGCCCAAATCTCTGATGCTCAATCCTATGTTTTCTCCATTACACAACAATAAGTGATATGCATATTGTACTTTATAATCCTGTGGACTTGATAAGGCATTTGCTGCTGTTATTATTCTTGTTTTATAAATGAGAAGAAAGAGGCTTAGCAAGATTACTTACCCAAATCCACACAGCCAATGAGTGGTAGAGCCCAGTCTTACAAGGCCCTTCTGATTCCAAACTCTTTGTTCTACCCATCCCAAATCTCTCCTCTAGAGGGAATACAGACTGGGCTTGAGTTTGGGTGAATTCTCCAAACCACCTGCCCAGTTGCAGGACTGTTCTGCACCGAGCAGGCCTAGTAAGATGCTACATGCAGCTGGAGTGATGATGGGGGAGGCTCTTGGCATGACTGGGAAGTGGTCAAGTTGTCTTCAAGTCCCTAAGCTTCTCCTTTACTGGCACTGTCTTATGACACACTCCCTTCTTTGCAAATATATGTTCCCTTGTTTTCTTCATGTCCCCACAGTCCCAATCCCCAACCAGAAAGATCTGACAAATTCACCCTGAGGTCTAATGCCCTATAAGCTTCAGGGACTAGGGATTTTTTTTTTTTTTTTTTGCCTGCTTTGCTCATTGATATATCCCAAGGACATAGAACAGTCCCTGGCACATAGAAGATACTCAATAGATATTTCTAGGAATGAAGCACATAATGGTGTGGGTTAGGTGAAATCTTCTGCAAGAGGAAGGCAGTGGGAAAAAGTGCCAGAGAGGCAGAGGGCTAGATGCGAGCAGGACTGAGGGCCATGGGATAGCTGTGAGGGAGGACAGAGGAGCAGGGAGCACAGAGCTGCCATGGGAGAGGAGATGGCACCCACAGGTAAGAAGCAAGGACTGGCGGGAGTGAAGGGTCCAGAGGGGCGAGGCTTTGGGAGATCAGAGGGCTTAAAGGTGGAAGTGGGCTAAGAAGCCCATGGCCTGATGCTGCCCTTTTCCCATGGACCTCTGTTTGCAGACCCCCTGGAGGGGGTGAACATCACCAGCCCAGTGCGCCTGATTCATGGCACTGTGGGGAAGTCGGCCCTGCTCTCTGTGCAGTACAGCAGCACCAGCAGTGATAAGCCTGTAGTGAAGTGGCAGCTGAAGCGGGACAAGCCAGTGACTGTGGTGCAGTCCATTGGCACGGAGGTCATCGGCACCCTGCGGCCTGACTATCGAGACCGTATCAGGCTCTTTGAAAATGGCTCCCTGCTTCTCAGTGACCTGCAGCTGGCCGATGAGGGCACCTATGAGGTCGAGATCTCCATCACCGATGACACCTTCACCGGGGAGAAGACCATCAACCTCACTGTAGACGGTAAAGTGCTCTGGCAGGGAAGGAGGCAGGACTGATGACTGGGACTGGGGCAGGGTCTGCCCAGCACACTAGCTAGGCCCAGGGAAAACCAACGCAAAAGGCACTTGGGAGCTGAGACTAAGCCAAGTGGATATCAGAAGTTGGCAGATAGGGCCAGGCATGGTGGCTCATGCCTGTAACCCCAGCACTTTGGGAGGCCGAGGCAGGAGGATCCCTTGATGCCAGGAGTTGGAGAACAGCCTGGGCAACAAAGTAAGACTCCGTCTCTACTAAAAAAACAGAAAAATTAGCTGGGCGTGGTGGCACGTGCCTGTAGTCCCAGCTACTCTGGGAGGTTGATGCAGGAGGATCGCTTGAGCCCAGGAGTTTGAGGTTGCTGTGAGCTATGGTGAAGCCACTGCATTCTAGCCCAGGAAACAGAATGAGACTCTGTCTCAAAACAAACAAAAACTCCCAAAACAAAACAAAAACAAAGAAAAAGAAGCTGGCAGATAGGCACAGCTAACATGTATAGAGTGCTTACCACATGCCAGAAACTATTTTAAGTGCTTTGCAAATGTTGACTTATTTAATGCTTATAATAATCTAGGGATAGTTAATGTCACTATTCCATTTTGCAGATGAGGAAAGTGAGGCACAGAGAGACTGAGTAATGTGCCTAAGATCACACAGCTAGTAAGTGATAAAACCAAGATTTGAACCCAGACAGTTGGACGTAGGCTTAGCCCAACTAAAATATCATCCAGCCTGGATCAGTTTCAGACATTAAAGCCCAGTGGTCATGGGAAGGCATTTGGGAAGAAGGGAATGAGGGTAGACCCCACTGCTGTCTTGTTCGGCATTATAGCCCCTGTGCCTAGTTGGCACTCAATAAATAGTTGGTGAATGAGTGAATGAATAAGTGATGGGAAGGACTGGACTGAGGATCCCTGAGGGGTCTTCTTAGCCCACAGACTGAGTTGAAAGGTGGTGTTAAATGTGCGTTGGAAGGTAGGGAGAGAACAAAGGGAAGGGAGAAGCTTTTTAGCCGATGACTCACCGGCTCCCCCACCCTGGGTCTCAGTGCCCATTTCAAGGCCACAGGTGTTAGTGGCTTCGACCACTGTCCTGGAGCTCAGTGAGGCCTTCACCCTGAACTGCTCGCATGAGAACGGCACCAAGCCCAGCTACACCTGGCTGAAGGATGGCAAGCCCCTCCTCAATGACTCGCGAATGCTCCTGTCCTCCAATCAAAAGGTGCTCACCATCACGCGTGTGCTCATGGAGGACGATGACCTGTACAGCTGCGTGGTGGAGAACCCCATCAGCCAGGGCCGCAGCCTGCCCGTCAAGATCACCGTGTACAGTGAGTCTCCCTGCCTGCCCTCCTTTAACACTCCAAACCCTGAGGGGCAGGTGCCCATGAGAGAGAGAGTGTCACTAGAGGAGGTGCACAGATGGGCCAACTATCCATGGAGGACAGCAACAGGTGGGCAGGCGGGCTCTGTGCAAGCTCCACCATGGCCAGCCGTGCTGCCCGGGCCTTCTTTTCTCCTCCTGCCACCACAGGAAGCTCTGCTCACCACCTGTTGCCCCCTTCTCTGAAGACTTTCCCACCTCTCTGCTTCTCTCTTTCCCTAGGAAGAAGCTCTCTTTACATCATCTTGTCTACAGGAGGCATCTTCCTCCTTGTGACCTTGGTGACAGTCTGTGCCTGCTGGAAACCCTCCAAAAAGTCTGGGTAACTCTCCAAGTTCCACACCTTGAGAACTCTAATCCTTCAATCTGTCCTAACCCCAATCTCTGTTCTTTTCTTAAGTCTCTTTAAACGCCTTTCCTCCCAGGGCTCTTCACCTCTTCCCAGGAGATCCGTTTTTCCATTGTGTATGGAACAGCATCCTGTGCTCACAACACCCGACAACCCCAGCACAATTAACAATGGTTGCACTTGCTGAGCACCTTTTCTGGGCCAGGCACTGTGGTTGTGGTTAGCATGCTACCTTTTAAGTATGACTATCTGTGGTTTACAGATAATGGTAACGAGACTTGGATTTGTGACTTGCCCACAGTCACAATGCTAGTGATAGACTCAGGGTGCCAACCTAGATGTGACTCATTCCAAAGCTCAGGGACTACCTCCTGCTCCCAACCTCACCCACCCATCTTCCAGTCACAAGGCCTCTTTTATGGCCTTCGGATCCCTCCCTGTATTCCCCCTGGATCTTCTCCTACTCACATCCAATAGCCCCGCTCATGGAGGGGGCTGGATTAATTTGCAGGAAGCAAAGGAAGCTGGAGAAGCAAAACTCCCTGGAATACATGGATCAGAGTGATGACCGTCTCAAACAAGAAGGTGAGTTCCCAGTCACCCACTCACCCATCCCATCGCCACTCACATCAGTGGGATGCTGGGAAAAGGCAAAACTGGGCAACAAGGAAACCGGCTCCGCAGGGCCCCTTCCTCCACCAACTGCACGAAGACTGCAGAGCAGGGAGAGGTGTGGCCAAGGTAGGACCGGGAGTAGTCAGACATGTTGGTGGAGGTTGTGATGGGCCGGGTGGGGAGTAAAGAGCATAGGTGCCGGCTGGTGGAGAGAGTCTGCACCTGGACCAGCCATCCTATTCTTTCCCCTGTGTAGCAGACACCCTCCCACGAAGCGGAGAGCAGGAGCGGAAGAACCCCATGGCACTCTACATCCTGAAAGACAAGGTGAGCAGCTCTGGGTTGGGCACCCCACAAATATGCAGTGAGGCCCTACCATGTGCCGGGCACTAGGGAGCCATACCAAACTGCTACCACTTTATAGGACTCAGAATAACCCTGTGAAATATTTGTGTTGCCCCGATTTTAGAGATTAGAAAAAATAAGGCCGGGAGATTAAATGACTTGCCCAGGTTTAAACAAGTGAATTAACCTAGGTTTTTGGACACTAGTTTTGGTGATTTTCCCACTATTCCAAACTATCTCTGCCTTAGGCTGTCCGAGACAGGCAGAAAGAGGAGAGAATAAAGGGCAAAGCACTCAAATTAACGTATTTCGACATTTACTGAGCACCTGTATGTGCCAGGCACCATGCTAAGTGTGGTGCACTGCAAGAAAAACAAGACCTACGTCTGCTGCCTCCAGGAGGTGGCAGTGCGGAGGGAACCGTGCCTCCCTCACCTGGGTTCTCCCAGCGCCCTCTAACACAGGCTCGCTCCCAGGCCGGGCCGGCTGCCCGCTGATCCCCGCCGCGCCGTCCTTGCAGGACTCCCCAGAGCCCGAGGAGAACCCCGTCCCGGAGCCTCGGAGCGCGACAGAGCCCGGCCCGCCCGGCTACTCCGTGTCGCCCGCCGTGCCCGGCCGCTCGCCCGGGCTGCCCATCCGCTCGGCCCGCCGCTACCCGCGCTCCCCAGCGCGCTCCCCTGCCACCGGCCGGACGCACACGTCGCCGCCCAGGGCCCCGAGCTCGCCCGGCCGCTCGCGCAGCGCCTCGCGCACTCTGCGGACTGCGGGAGTGCACATAATCCGCGAGCAAGAGGAGACCGGCCCAGTGGAGATCAGCGCCTGAGCCGCCCTGGGACGCCCGCGAGGCGCCGGCACTCGGTGGCCGCGGCGGCCGGGGGGAGGGCGGGCCGGGGAGGCCGGGCGAGGGGAGGTCTCGGGTGGACGTGTGTGCGCATGCGCGGATGGCGGGGGTGCCGCGCGGGCGGCGGTGTTGATCTCATGGTGAACCGCGTGACGTTTGCTGCCGGTTTTCTGTCTGTGTTCTCAGCAGGTATGGGTTGTGCCCTCTTAGGACCACATAGATTATTAAATTTCCATCCCAATCCCCAAAAGGATTTTTATGGAAACTAACATCAGTTACCTAACCCCCGTGACTACCCTAGGGAGCTCTTCTATTTCCCATCCGCTGCCCTTCCCTCCGAAAGAACGTCTGAAGCACTTTTTTGGCAAGCCCAGGTTGGAAAGGCCACTTTCCCAAAACGCACAACTGTACTAAACCAAGAGGTCAGATGACGGTCCTGGGTGTGCAGGGACCGTTCTGAGCACTCGGGGAATCACTGCAAAGACAGTGCCTTGGAGCACCTTCCGTGGGCACCTGGATGCCTACAGGTCGGTGAGGGAGGAGCACAAACACCCTCCCTTGCCCCCTGGGCCGGAGCAGGGGCAAAGGACCTGCCGCGCTCCAACTCCCGCAGCGCCTGCCTCCTCCCAAAGCCTCCCGCAGCGCCTGCCCTGCCAAGCTTTCCTTCTGTCTCTGTTCTTCAACAGAAGAGAGGGATGAGCTCATTCCTATAGAGAAGTGAATTCCCACTCATTCCTCAGGCCCAGATCAAGGGAGGAATTGTTTTTAAGCCCTCAAACTCATACCTTCTCGTTGGCTTCCTCACAAAACAAGCCTTTCAAACAATCATTACCCTCCGGAAGGTTGTTGAGCTTCCTTCAGTTGTAAGAGAATAGGGTTCTAGTCTCCAGAGAAATGGTAGGGGAAGGAGGAAGTTTATTGTTTCCCAGACTGTGCGGGGGACAGGATCTAACCGTTGGCCTCTGCCCCGACTCCCACCGTTTGCTCTGCTCCCAGATGCTCCGATCCCCTGACACAGGACAAGGGCAGACTCCCTAATCACACTAACATCAGAATAAGGAGAGGCTGGGCCACTGTGTAGCCAGGCCATGCCCATGCCACTGCCTCTTGCACAGTTCACACGAGAGGCAATAATCCACTGTGTGAGGTGAGAGGGCAATTCAAAAGCTCAAAGAGAAGGAGGCCCTCTGTGTGTGCCATCTTCTCTTTCCTAATGCTTCCAAGGGTCCTCGCATCCCTGGCCCCTCCCTGACCACCTAAGCTCCAGTTCTGACTCCACCATCCCATGGAGCAACTCCCCAGGCCCCTGTTACCTACCACCTCCACACTTAGGCAAGTTTTGTCCCAGCGCCAAGGGCACCAACATTTCTAGTTTGCCTCCTCTGCCCTCGCCCCATCAGCATGCCCGTCTCAGCTCCCTGTCCCTATGCACTTCCCAGGCTCACTAGAGAAGGCGTGACTCCCTAGCTCCCCTGACTTTCCCAGGCGCCTCATCCATGATGAGATCATGCGTGTAGAGGAAAGTTGCTCAGGCAGGTGGAAGATGCAGAGGTCCCTGCTGGTCAGCTGTAAGATGCACAGTGAAGGTTAGGGGGAGATGAGAGTGGGCCATACCCTGGTGCTGAATCCCTGAGGGGCCGGCTTTCCAGGCTCAAGCCAAATTTGCCTTAAATTGGGGTGGTAAGTAAGGAAGTGGTTTTTTTGTTTTTGTTTTGTCTTGTTTTGATCTTCATCTTTGTATTACTAGCATCCAGCAGAGTGCCTAGCACATACTGGATGCTCAATAAAGTTTTGATGAAATGAAATGACTTTATTCTATTTAAGCAAAGAGAACAAAATGAACAGCTTAAACATACCAGTCATTTCCCTTTTTTCTTCTCATCTTCTTTCACCATCCTTCACCCTCTTTCTAAACCCCAGTTTGTCCACTCTAACATTATCATCACTCATCCATTCATTCATTTATTCATTCAGGTGTTCTTTAATTTATTCACAAGCAATTTGCTTACCTGCCATGGCCCAGGCCATGTGCTAGACACTGGGGATACAGTGTAACTATGTCAGGAAGACATCTAAGTAAACAGATTATTAAAATACACTGTATAAAATGTGATGACAGAAGGAGGTGCAAGGTGCTCAGGAAGTATGTAGGAGAGTTATCTAACCCAGATTAGGAGTTGTCAGCAAAGGTATCTTGGAGGAAAATGTGCCTAAGTTCAGTGTTAGAAAGATTGGTTGATCTGGTTTTTATAAGGATGAAAGGACACAATCCAATCAGAGACAGAAGAAAAGCACCTAACATTTTCAGAGATTAAGATCAACCAAAGACTAGTTAACAATAAAAGATCATTAAACACACAAGGAAACAAATGACCATGAATGAAAGTCAACAGATATAAGAAGCAATAGATTTAAACCCCCAAAGCCTTGAGGTATTGAACTTATCAGATATAGATTAATTATGGACTAATTAAATGAAAGATAAAAATTACAAAAATAAACAAGAGACTATCAAAAGTGATCAGATTTGAAAAGAAAATAGAAATTTTATAAATAAAATTTATTGAAATAAAAATGTATATAAAAGGGCTAAATAACACATTAAATACAGTTGAAGAAAGAGTTAGTTAATTGGAAGGTGGGTCTGAAGAAATTATTCAGAATAAGGCACAGAGAAACAAAGAGATGAAAAATATGAAAAGGAAAGGCTAAGGGATCTGGCATGTAGAATGAAAATGTGTAACACATTTAATCAAAAATTCAAAGGAGAGAATAGAGAAACTAGACGAGAGGCCGTATTTTAAGAGTTAATGACTGGCTGGGCGCGGTGGCTCACGCCTGTAATCCTAGCCCTCTGGGAGGCCGAGGCGGGTGGATCGCTCGAGGTCAGTTCGAGACCAGCCTGAGCGAGACCCCGTCTCTACTAAAAATAGAAATAAATTATCTGGCCAACTAAAATATATATAGAAAAAAAAATTAGCCGTGCATGGTGGCGCATGCCTGTAGTCCCAGCTACTCGGGAGGCTGAGGCAGTAGGATCGCTTGATCCCAGGAGTTTGAGGTTGCTGTGAGCTAGACTGACGCCACAGCACTCACTCTAGCTGGGCAACAAAGTGAGACTCTGTCTCAAAAAAAAAAAAAAAAGAGTTAATGACTAAAAATTTTCCAAACCTCATGAAAAACATAAATACACACACATAGGAAGGTTAACAAACAAGACATATAAAAATATTTCCACAACTACATAAAATGTAGTAAAACTAGAGTATACCAAAGACAAAGAGAACATCTTAAAAACCAAGAGAAAAAGATGGATCTTCCTTAGTTAGACAAAAATAGTAGTGGAAATCATTAGAAAGTAGAATAATAGCTTCAAAGTGATGAGCAAAAATAATTATTAACTCAGAATATTGTACCTAGCAAAACAAACTTTCAAATGGGAGGATAAAGTAAAAATATCAGATGAACAAAAATTGGGAGTTTACTATCAACAGTAAAAGAGGTTCTAAAAGATATATTATAGGAAGAAGGAAAATCATACCAAAAGAAAGGTTTGAGATGCAAGAAAGAATGGTAAGCAAATAAATTAATAAATAGGCAAATCTAAATAATCACACATAAAACAATGATAATAATAATAATAATATATAATTTGTGGTTTCAAAAACCTGACAAATAAAATACAAGAAAATAACATGATATAAATTGGGAGGGGAATTATCAGAGGTAAACTATTCCAAGGTCTTTGAATTCTTTGGGAAAGATGAAGTGGTTAAACTTCATATTTTATTACATATTCAGGGGGAAATTATTAGGATAACCACTAAAAGAATAGAATCAGAATGTATAGGCTCCAAACCAATAAAGGGGGAAAAAGAATAAGAAAATAAGCACAAACTCAAAGAGAAAAAAGAAACAGAAAAAGTAGGTCAATAGAAAGCCAAAAATTAGGTGGTAGTAACAAGGCTAAATTATCAATGGCCGAAATTCAACAGTTAAAATACAGAGATCTCCCAGATGGTATTTTATTTTATTTTACTTTTTTTTGGTCAAGTCCTGAGATATCAGATAGTATTTTAAAAAACTCAACCATATGCCATTTAAATGAAACATACCCAAAACAATGATTTGGAAAAGTTCAAAGTAAAGTAATGGGAAAAGATATACCAGGCAAATACTAAGCAAAAGGAAGTTGAAGTAATTATTGACATAAACAGATTTTAGGACAAAAAGCATAATTAGTAGGGTGAATTTATGTCTTGTTTGCCCTGAGACAGTCCTGACTTACTCCTGTTATCCTAGCATTATTATTACTAGCATACCTTTTAAATCCCAAAATGTCACCCAATAAAACATATCACCACTCTTATTATTAGGAATAAATACTTGTCTTGAATTTGAGTGCAAATAATTTATTTCCAGAAACACCAATATGGTAGTAAGGAAGTGAATCAGGAATGAGATCAAGGCCAATATAGGATATGTTATCAAACTGGTTCACACTGTGGGGAACTGGAGCTCAAGTCTATGGGGAGCCCTGGGAGACAAGGTTAAACAGACTTGAGGATAATACAAACTAAGAGGCCAAGAAGTTAGAGTATTAATGTACTAACTCCTCATTCATCATTAGTTTAGGAATTCTTCTGGGGCCTTAAGATGCTTACCAGCACTTCCTGCTTGCCCTGTGAGGGGTCCAAATATGTTTGGCAAACTGAGTTGCAGGTATTCACAGAAAGCAGCCTTCAATGTAGCCTGAGAAGCTATAAACAGAGCCTCAGCAGTGTCTGCTACAGAGGATAACTGCATAATATTAAAAGAATTATTTCACCAAAAGGGTATTAAAACTGAATTGTGTGCATCTAATTAATTAGCCTCAAATATATGAAGTAAAAATTGATAGCATTACAGGGAGACATCTACAAATCTACTTTTGCAGTGGAAAGTCTCAACACACCTCTCTTGAGCCCTTAAAAAGATAGTTAAGTCTTGTAAGATTTTAATGGTTCAATATATAAGCTTGCTTTTTTGGAAATGCATAAAATCTACACCAATTAAAAAATATATATTCTTCTGAAGAACATATAAAACATTTTCCAAAAATTGACCATATGCTAGCACATAAAATAAGGCTCAATAAATTTTTAAAGAATTGTTATCACACAGCCTTCATTCTCCAACCACAAATTAAATTAAAAGTCAATAACTAAAAATTTATATAAATTTCCATTCATTTGTATATTTTAAAACAATTCATGTGTCAAAGAAGAAAGCATGATAGAAATCTTAAAACTTAAATATAAGCCATAATGAAATACTATGTATCAAAACTTGTAAGATGCAGCAAAAGAGGAAGATGTAACCATTGAGAGGAAGGTTTATGGCCTTCAGTACTTATATTTAAAAAAGCAGAAGGGCTGCAAATTAAAGAGTGGAGCAACTGACTTAAAGTGTTACGAAAGGAACAAACAAATGAAGCTAAAGAAAGTCGAGTTTTAAATAATGTAGATGAAAGTAGAAATTAGTGAAATAGAAAAAGGGATATAGTAGAAAGGATCAGCAAAACCAAATGTTAGTTCTCTGAAAAGATGATTTTAAAAGCTTAAATAGGCCAGTGCGGTGGCTCACACCTGTAATCCTAGCACTCTGGGAGGCTGAGGCGGGAGGATCGCTTGAGCTCAGGAGTTCAAGACCAGCCTGAACAAGAACAAGACCCATCTCAACTGAAAATAAAAAAATTAGCCAGAGACTCGTCTCTACTATAAATAGAAAAATTAACCAGGTGTCGTGTTGTGCGCCTATAGTCCTGGCCACTCAGGAGGCTGAGGCAAGAGGATTCTTTGAGCCCAGAAGTTTGAGATTGCAGTGAGCTAGCATGATGCCAGGGTGAGAGAGTGAGATTCTGCTTCAGAAAACAGAAAAAAAAAAAGTTTAAATAATTGATGACATTGATCAATTGGTGAAATTGATCAAGGAGAAAGAACATGAATATAATTGATATTGTGAATAAAAAGGGAGAAATAACTATTGATTCAATGTAGATGAAAAAGATAGAGAACAATGTGAATAAAATGTGTTTGAAAACTTAGGCAGAATGGAAAATTGTCCAGAAAAATTTATCTTACCAAAACTAACTCAAAAAGAAGTAGGAAGCCAGAATAGTCGTCTTACCATTAAACAAACTGAATCAGAAAAAGAAATTAAAACCTTTTCACAAAGAAAACATCAGCTAAAATGGTTTTTAGGTGTGTACACAGATAATTTTCATCATATACAAACGATTCCAGGAAGTAGAAAAAGAGTGAACACTTTCACACTCATCCTATGAAGTCAGTGAAACTCTGATATCAAAATGAGACAAGGAAAGTATAAGGAAAAAAGTTACAGGTCAATCTCATGAACATAGATACAAAACATTCCAAGCAAAATATAAGCAAATGAATCCAGGAATGTATAAAAAGAATACCTATTATGACCAAACTCTATTTATGCCAGGAATGCAAGAATAATTTAACACTAGAAAATTCGTAAATATCATTTGCCACGATAACGGATTAAAGGAGACAAACTATCTCAATAGATGCCCAAAACAAGCATTCATAAACTTTAATACTTAATCATGATTAAAAGCTCTTTGTTGTTGTTGTTGTTGCTAGAGAAAATCGTTCTATTAAACAGTAAGGACCCCAGCGGGGCCATCAAAGGGCTGGGAATAAAGAAACCTGTGACATTCTCTATATTTTCCTGCTTCAGGTAGCAGGTCTCCCTGGGTCTCTTTATTCTGCCTCGGGAGACCCCAGGCAGGAGGCTCCCTCCTGCTGTGGGTAGCCACAGAATTCTTCAGTTTCGGGAAGCCCAGTCCCTCTTGGCTTGTGCTGGTCATTGCCAGCAGTGACTCCAAGCAGGAGCTTGTCTGGTGGGCCAGCCCCTGCCAGGCTGCTCTGCACCATCTCTCTGCACTTGCCTTCTCGGCTAGCACACTGTAGACTTTTCATGCTTCTGCCCAAGAAGGAACTCTGGAGGACTGAGTGGAGGACCATCAGGTGTTCTTTCAGGTCATTTTTGGCCCTGGATGTTCAAAGCAGTCTCAGTTTCTGAGGCTCCTTGTCCAGGGCCAGTTAGGATGGAAAGGGGCCCACAGCTGAGAAAGGCTTAGGCAGAATGGCTGAGCTTGTACCTCCAGTGGTGGAATGTGGAGGTCACTGCAGAAGAGGCATTAGGTGTCTCAGGGGAGCTCAACATTTCTCCTTTCTGCAGAGTGGCTCAGCCAGCAGCCTTCTTCTGAGTCTGCATTCTGCCACCACACTGCAAGCGGTGAATTTTTGGGCTAGGGCAATTTAACTCTTTGCCTCCGTCACAGCCTGGCATCTCTTAGGGGCCTGGCATTTCTTGGGAGCTGGGCTGCGGGGTCTGGGGGCTGGCTTCTCTGCTTCAGCCTTTGCTGGTGTGGCCAAAGGAGCATCCCCGTAGAGTCGGTAGCCGCCAACCAGGCAGTATGTCTCCCCATGCCAGCTCACCCGAGCTTCTCCACGCCCTCGGTAGAGGACATGGCAGTAACCACGTATAGGAGGAGAAGTGGGAGGCGCAGGTGCTGGAAAGAAAACCAGAACTGATCAGTCACTTTTGCTTTATACACTGTGCCGTCACGATGTCCCTGCTCTCATATCTCTTCCTGTATCTGGCTGAAGCCCTCCCCTCTGCTTGGCATCCCAAACACAGCTTTGGCCAATCACTCCTATGGGTTCCCTAGAGATGGCGCACTGGCTGCAAAAGCAGTTCCCTGGAGCCTGCAGCAGCAGCAGACCAGGATGTCCTCCCCATTCCCAGAGAGAACAGTAGAACCTCAAAATAATTGCAATCGGGACCCCCTCAGTCTCTCCCTTCCACAACCAAGGAAAGATTCTTAAGTTCTGTCCCTTCTGAGGATTTCATGGAAGTGGTTTTCAAGCTCTGGAAGAAACAGTCTAATATATATCAGGTAAGAACCCCTCCCGCCTTGGCAGATCCTCTTGGGCCTCATTCATACAGCCTGTCTCAACCATACTGAGCTCTAGCCCTTTGACACTTTTGTCTAGATTTTCTAATACTTTCTGAAGGCCAAATGCTGAAGCAGAGTGACCGGAAAGGTCAGAGCCAGACTCTGGGTGCCATGTCTAGGCTCAAGGAGCCTTCTCACATCTACCCAACCTCCTCGGCTGCCACTTGCTCAGGCTTCCAGTCTCAGCAGCGCTGCGTCACTCTCCTCAGCTCTCCGTTCTTCCCAGCTACAGGACGCCACCCTTGCCCCCCAGGACTCAGCACTCAGACTGGGATGTGTCTGAAGGGGCCCTTGTTTGTGTCTTCAGGACAGCACAGTAAAGGTGCCTGGGTCTGAAGAGCAGGTTCATGAGCATCCCTCAATAGCTCTCCTCAAACTGCTCCATTTATCACTTGCCAACAAAAACACATTTGGCTTTTGCTAAGAGGCCAATCAGGAAAGGGTCTAACTGGAAGCATATTGTAGTTCAAAAGAGAAAGCTAGATTTAAAAAGATTAGAAACTTTAGGAGAACTTGCTCAGAGACAATATTTTGCTTGCCCTCAGCAGTGAGCAGGAACACTGTGGATCCCTGAGGGGGCCCCAGGCCATGGTACTACTTATGGCTAGAGAAGTTCTGCAGTGGTGGGCAAGCCCAAGACTGGCAACCAGGTGAGGTTGTGCATACACCAATGCCTCTTGTCCAGATGCCTGGCCTTGGCCTACCTGCAGTGCAGCCCTCCCAGGGGACAGAGGATAAGTTAGAATTAATGTAGAAGATCCGGTCAGACATTCTCTCTCAGGCAACCAAACAGATTGGTATCTCGTAGAGAAATGGTAGGGAAGTTTCCCAAGGGTGCCAAGTTTCCATGGTTACGCTGCCATGGAAACTGAGAAGGCCTGTGAGGTCATCACTACCCAGTGAGGTCACATAAGCCTGGGGGACAAGGCCACAGAGTTTAGCTGACCACCCCACCCCCGGTCCATGGAAAAACTGTCTTCCATGAAACTTAGGAAGGGAGGGGCACTCCCCTCCCCAGGGCTCTCATCACCGCCTGAGCTCCCCCTCCTACACCCCACCCCTTATCCCCTCCCCATCCATGGAAAAATTATCTTCCATGAAACCAGTCCCTGGTGCCAAAAAGTTTGGGGACCACTGACATTAAGCAATCTGTGACTTTGGGGGACAAGCTTCAGGCCCTTGCAGTTTTGTGGAGGAGAGTAGGGCAGAGGCAGAGAGGAACCCTGCCTGGGCCTCACATCTTCCTCCCCACCCTGCCCTAGTCAAGTATCCCCTCCCTGTGGAGCAAACTATGGGCTGTCACAGATACTCCCGGTGACCCCAGGAGGGCAAGAGACACTCAAATTCTGAGATTGGCCAGAGAGGCAAGATTAACCTATGAGGCAGCTAGCTTGCACAGCACTAACCCTAAGTATTCAACAGTTGGAGAGGCGGACAGAGGGATGGACTAGGGGATCAGGGCAGGCTCCCTGGAGATGGGCCTGAAGGGTGAGTGAGATTTGGACACATGGAAAAGAGAGGGAAGACATTCCAGCTGGGAAGGATAAAAGAAAAGACAAGCTCTTCTCAACCTTGTTCTGCCCCAAATATGAATTCACAGAACTTTCATGTTTTTACAACTTTCATGTTTTTGAGGACCCAAAAAACCCAAGAAGTTGGGGGCCTGCCCAAGGACACACAGGTAGTAGAGAGGCATTCTGCTCAACTGTAGGGCTTCATCTGGGGCTCCAGATTGATAGCTGATAGGAGTGCAAGGACAAGCTCATGACATTTAAAGGTGATGAACACTGGGAGGGATGTTAAAGGTGCTCCAAGGCAAAACGAAGGTCCCAAATGGCTTCAGAAGGTGGGAATGATGGGCCTTTTTTTTTTTTTTTTTCTGAGACAAGGTCTTGCTCTGTCGCCCAGGCCAGATCACAGTGGCATCACTGTAGCTCACTGCAACCTCAAACTCCTGGGCTCAAGCAATCCTTCTGCCTCAGCCCCCTGAGCAGCTGGGACTACAGGTCCACGCCATCACGCCTGGCCAATTTTTGTATTTTTTGTAGATACAGGATCTCACTGTGTTGCTCAGTCTTGATGAACCTATTTTAACGTGAAATTCAGGACAAATTCATGACAAGATAACAATGCGAAATGACAACCTTATCATCACACTCCCCTCTCTTCAAAAAACGTACACAATGACAAGAAGTCCCACCACCACGACAGGGTAAGATGTGGGCTCAGCAGCAGCCCAGGAGAAAAGCAAGCTCTGCGCTGTGAAGAGGTGTTGCTGGGAGAGCATTTGGTCCCACTCGCAGGAGGAAATAGACGACTCTGCCCTCAGCCTGCTCAGGCCCACACAAGGAGCAGCCTTTGGGTCAGTGTGGCCAAGACTCTCCTGGCAAAGAGAGAGAATCTTTAAGAGTAAAATCCTTCAACTAGAAACAAAAGACAACTTTCAAAGCCTGATAAATAGCCTCTATAAAAACCAACAGCAAATATCATTCTTAATGGCAAAACTTTAAAAGTATTCCTTTTGAAACGAAGAAGTAAATAAAGATACTCACAATCACTCCTTCTATTCAACACTGTACTGGCAAAGTGAGAAAAAGAAATAGCAATATAAAGATTGGAAATAAAAACCTAAACTGCCATCATATTTAGATTATATGATTTTTTAAGTAGAAAATGTAAAAGAATCTACAAACTATTAGACAAACATCAGGGGTACTTCAGTTCTTTATTGCTCTGTAACAAACCAGCCAATACTGAATGACTTAAAACAATAACCATTTTATTCCCTCACAGTTCTCTGTGTCAGCGATTTGGGCTGGACTCAAGTAGGGAATTCATTTGCTGGTGCTTCGGGGCTCACTTATGTGACTAAATCATCTAGGGACTTGAACTGGAGCTGGATGCCTAAGACGGCCTCGCTCATACGTCTGGTGATTGAGGCTGGCTGTCGGCTGGCAGGTTTGGGAGTCCTCAGCTACAGTAGTTCATCTCCGCTCTAGGCTAACCCACGCTTTTTCACATGGTAGTCTTACAGCAGCTTTTCAAGTGGGCAAAAGCAGAAGCTGCAAGGCCTCTTAAGGCTTAGACTTGGAAGTTCCACAGCATCACTTCCACTATATTCTGTTCTATGCAATTCACAACATCAGCTCAACCTCAAGGAGTTGGGAAAGAGGTTTTCTTCTTGAGAGAGGGGAAACAAGCATTGCAAAGGGACAAACATGCAGGATGGTAGGGATTATTGCAGCTATCTTTGCAAATTAATCTGCCACACAAAGTTTAACAAGTTAACTAAGAATACATTTAACAAAATATGTGTAAGATCTATATAGAACAAATTACAAAACTTTATTCAAAGACATTATATAAAATGTGGTATATGTATATTATAGAGTACTACTCAGCCACAGACACAAAAAAAAGGTGAACTAATATCTTTTGTATTAACCTGGATGGAACTGAAGCCCATTCTTCTAAGTGAAGTATCACAAGAATGGAAAAACAAGCACCACATGGACTCACCATTGAATTGGTACTAATCAGTCAACACTCCTGTGCTCACATGGAAGTAACATTCACTGGGGATCAGGCAGGTTGTGAGGGAGGGGGGATGAGTAAATTCACACCTATTGGTGTGCTGTGTGCACTATCTGGAGGATGGGCATGCTTCTAGCTTGCCTCAGGCAGTGCAAAGGCAATTTATGTGACCAAAGTGTTTGTACCCCCCTAATATTCTGAAATAAAATAATAAAAAATAAAAAAGACATTATATAAGACCTAAGTAAAGAGGTATACATGTTCAAGAATAAGAAGATGTAAATGTTAGTTTTTCTATATATTCAATCAATTCCGATGAAAATTCCACAAGATTTTCAAAGACCTTAACAAGCAGAAGGCCCAAGAACAGCCAAGACATTCCTGAAAAAGAAAGGGGGAAAGAGAATCACCCTACCAGATGTCAAAACTTGTTATAGTTGTGGTAATTGAGACAGTGCGGTATACATGCAGGAACAAACAATAGGCTAATGAAACAAGCTACATATGCATGAACATTTAATGTGTGAAGGAGGCATAGCAGGTCACTGGGACTAAGCAGTAAATAGTACAGGGATAACTGGTTAGCATTTGGAAAAAAAGGACATTCCCACCTCACGCTATATCAAATAATCGGTTAGTGATAGTTCAAAGATTTAAATGTGAAATTTCTTAATTTTAGAAGAAAATATGGGAGAATATATTTTTGGCTTTAGTGTAGAGGAGATTTTCTTTAAAAATAGGAAGAATGCACTAAACATAAAAGTAAATATTAATAAATGTATCTACAGATAAATTAACAAATTTTGTTATATTGTAAAGAAAGAAAATATAAGGCCAAAGTTGGGTTTTTTTGCAATATCTCTAATCCACATAGAATTATTTTTCAGAATATGTGAAAACTCCTAAAAGTTATTGAGAAAAAGACAAATAAATAAAAATTTCAAAGGAAGAAAAATGGGCAAAAGGTAGAAATAGATATTTCTCAGAAGAGAAAACTCAAATGGTGAGTAAATACTTGGAAAAAATACTTAGCTTTATTATTTTTTAACCAGGCAGATGCAAATTAAGACAACTATAAGATACCATGTTACATACTGGAAGTCCACCAACCATTCTGAGGATATAGCTCAAGGACATTGGTACAATGGACTTGGAAAACAATCTGCCAGTGTCATCTAAAGTTGAATATTTGTATGCATTAAGACCCAGAAATTCCACTTCTAGATTTATTCCGTAGAGAAACTCTTAAACACTTACATGAGGAGATATATAAAGTATTAGAGCAACACTTTATAATAGAGGAAGAAAAAGAACCACTTGATACACTACATACATATCAAGGAAATTGTCAAAGACACTCTTCTGCTAAGAATCATCGCATATCCTTTCTTCCTGACAGCACTTGATTTAGAGTGAAGCCTTGCTTCCTTGGACCCTCCTCAAAATCACCCGATCAAAGGTCAAATCTTGTAATGGGTTGTTTCTAACAACACTCTTACTGAGACACTGCATGGTTCCCCATGGTGTGCACTCTCCCACGCTGCAAGGAGTAATTAACCCAACTTTTTCAACAAGTGTGTTCCTGGTGGTCTTTGGCTGGAGAGCATTGACAGGCTGAACACAAAGAACAGTAACTGATCTCCCCTTCTTCCCAGACATGTGAGCAGATGGTTACATATCTGTGTCAGCAGCTGGGCAATATTTGGTCAGGATGTGACCCATACTCATTGGTACTGAGAAAGTCAAGAAAATGTCAGGTTGAGAGTATGAGACATGATGTTGGGTCCCAGGGACCCAGCAATTCCCCACGATGTTAATGGCACCAGGAATGAGGGAATAGAAGCTGTGCCAGTGAAGTGGCCTGAGGGCAATTTTTCTAGCCAGCTAGGAGGAGGTCATTACTGTCTCCTCTCTTGACTCAGTTCCCTCCCCCGACTCCCCACTACTGGCATCTTGGGACGAAGATGAGAATTTGGAGATTGGGACTGAGCAGACTCAAGCAAAGAGGGGGAAAAAAATAAACAAGAAAGCAGAAGGGCGAGGTCTCAAGGCCAAACAGTGCCTAGGGGTGGTTGGGACTGGCCGTGGCTGGGTGGGTCAGGGAAAGGTGGATGCTATTCCAAAACATTCACGGGACAACCAACGCATGTCCAGTGTTTTCACAGCGCTACTATATCCATTGTTCATAAACCTCATGCGGACAGAAGTGCACAAGGAAAGGGGGCTCAGAGAGGTCATGTGACTTATTCAAGGTCTCTGTGCCAAGGAGAAGTGGAAGAAGGATCTCACCCTTAGTGCAACTGACTTCAATCCCACATGACTTTGTCCCTTTTACTCCACCCACTTGGCCAGTAGGAGCCTCTGGCTGCATCTTTAGAGATCACAGAACAGGAAGCCAGAGAAGTCAGGAGCCAGAGGTGAAAAGAAATTTCCTCTGGAGGGTGGTTCAGAAGGCTACCAGATCCTTTTCCTCTCCTCCCTCTTACAAGCAACTAAGAAGGAGTTAAAAAATATGAAACCCTAGAACTAGGAGTGAAGGAAGGTGCTATTTAAACGGGTCACTGGGTATAACCGGTCACTGGGCCTGCATATCCCCAGGGCCCCAGAGCAGAGCTTCCCTGAAATAACAACGGGAGGCGGCTCCCATGGAGTCACATCGTCCCTGTGACTCATGCTGTCGGCTCTTCCTTAGCTTGTGGAAATGAGACAATCAGGATGCTGCTGGGTCCGGTTGCTGGAAATGAGCACCGGGGTCTCTGGGAGCCATCCAGACAGGCCTCACGGCTGGGAAGTCCCCTGGGCCATCACCGCAGGGGTCCCTGAGTGCCCTGGATGCTTGGGCTGAGCCAGGAGAAGGAATCCTCATGTCCCACAGGAACAGCTCAGGGTAGCTGGCCCCACCAACAGCCTTCAGCTCTTAGCACCCGGCTCTCCAGAGCCCAGGAGTGCAGACAGGCTGTGCTGAAGTTGATCTCCAGTCATGGGGCATGTGACCGTGGGGCAGGGGCTGTTCCTCAGGGTCCCGGAGCCTCTGAGGCTCTGAGGGACACACTGGCACCTCTCCTTGCTGTCTAACCCATCCGTTCTCTCTCAGCTGAGGTCAGGGCTGCTTGGTAGATGAGAATTCCTTTGAGATTTGCCTTCTTTTCTCCTGAGGGAAACTTACACCATCTTTCTGGATTGTAGAGATTTGAGTAAAGTTGGCATCATAACATTAGCAGAGAATCTGGCTAGATGTAGAAGCAGAAGAAACTAAAGGAGGACTGCTGACAGCAACATCCTTGGGGAGCCGGCAGTCACGGGGTCAGACACTCTTGGAGATTGTACCTGGTAAATCCCAACTTGGCCATATAGGCAGTAAATCCACCCTCCCACCACATCCTTTCCTGTCTCCCCCTTGGCTGACTTCAGTGTCCGTACGAAGATTCCCTTTATCACTCTGGCCCCACAGATCCTTGGCCCCGTGAACTCTACTTCACTCCACCTGCCGATGCTCAAGCCATGGGTGTTACCACCACCCTTACTGCCTCCACATCTGAAATTCCAAACTCTGTTCCCTGACCCCCCTTCCTACCCTTCCAACTCTGTCACTCTATAATTTTCACTCTATTCTTTACCTGATGAAACCCCCTAGTTTCTAGAGACTCTGGTGTTCTCTTGCTCTGATTCTGTCTTAGTCTTGGTGTGGGTTTGAGGGAAAGAGGAGGAGGAGAGGAGGAGGCTTCCACTTGATAGGCTGTCAGGGCTGTGGTTGGCCCTGCAGCCCATCTGGGAAGGGGGAGGAAGGGAGGGGGTCAGCTGGGGTCGGGGCCCTGCAGAGAAGTGGGCCTGGAACAATTGGGAACAAAGGCTGGATATTCTTCTGGCTGAGCCCCACAGCCTGGCCTTGGCCTTCCGGGAACAGCTTCAGGAAATGGCTGAGATTCCAGGTTTGGAAGGAAGAGACCTGTAAACTGGAGCTGAGCTCTGAGAGGGGAGAGCAGCCTCTCTCTCGGTTGGGGATGGGTGGCGGGGGCAGCAGGATGACAGCTGATATTGCAGGCTCAGAAGCTGCAAGTCCTGTCTGCTACAGACACAGACACAGGGTCTCAGGACGAGAACAACTCTTCAAAGATCATTTGCTCCAACCAGATTTCCAGGGCCTGCAAAATAACCCTGCCAAGGATGCTCGAATAGTTTCAGTGATGGGATGTGCATAAGAATAAGTAAAAAATACTGGTTAACCTTTACTGATCACTTATAACGTGTCAGGCACTGCATGTACTAAGTGATTTAATCAGTACTCCAGCTCTCAAGGTGGGAACTGTTATTATTATTCCCAGTTTACACATAAGGAAACTGACTTACAGGGTTAAGTGAGGCCTCCACAAAGCTATTTCATCCATCTCTGAGCTAAATACGGACATGCTCTGTGGGAATCTGCCAGCTTGGCCCAGAGGCTGAGTCCCTCCTATCTTCTGCCCTACCTCACCCCTGCCCTATGTGTCCCCGTTGGATGACAGCCCACCCTGCTCCCCTCCACCCCCCTGCGCTCTGTCCTCAGCTTCTCCATGCTGTGCCCTGAGGCTCTGCCTCTGGGTGGCCGCCTGGAAGCAAAGGGATAAAGGTTAGGACTCAAGGATAAGATTTTTTCTTTTTCTGAGGCAGAGTCTCGCTCTGTTGCCCGGGCTAGAGTGCCGTGGCGTCAGCCTAGCTCACAGCAACCTCAAACTCCTGGGCTTAAGTGATCCTACTGCCTCAGCCTCCGGAGTAGCTGGGACTACAGGCATGTGCCACCATGCCCAGATAATTTTTTCTATATATTTTTAGTTGTCCAGCTAATTTCTTTCTATTTTTTGTAGAGACGGGGTCTTGCTCCTGCTCAGGATGATCTGGAACTCCTGAGCTGAAACAATCCTCCCGCCTTGGCCTCCCAGAGCGCTAGGATTACATACAAGGACAAGATTTAAATAGAGTGTTAGGGCTGAAGCATTAAGGCTGTGGTTGGAGTTATGGTTAATGTGAGGACTCCCTTTAAGAAGTCTCAGACCAGATCATGAGGTGAACCCTAGGGCTGAAGTCAGGGCTGGGGAGATGGCTTAAGGGTCGAAGTCAGAGAGTTTCTCCCCTCTGGTCTCCTCCCAGTTCTCCGAGGCACGAAGGGCCAGGCAGGAAGCATCGGTTTCCTCAAAGCCGCTTCCCTCCTGGGGCAGTCTCCGTCACAAACAACCACCACCACCCCACCCCGCCCCTCCTTCCCTCTCAGCTGTGAGCTCAGAGCAGTAGGACAAAGTGCCTGGGACAAGGACGGAGGCCTGAGAGCCGCCATGGGCTCTGGAGGAGTGAGCCTCCCAAGGGCCCTGAAGCCCCTGCCCCTCCTGCTCCTGCTCCTCACGGGTGAGTGTGGCCCCCCTCTCCCGGCCCACACTCCCTTGATCCAAGCCCCGGTCAGGGCAGGAGAGGGTCACTGACTCCTTCGCTTCCCTTTTGCAGTGGGGGTACCAGAGATGATGATGATGATGATGATGATGGGTATGTGTGTGCGTGTGCATGACACAGCCATGGCCTGGATGCCATGCACGTTGGCCCTCTCCCCTGTCACCCCCTGCTAGCTCGTTCTCTGACCTTCACGAGCACAGGCCACCAGGCAAACTTGCGCACAACAGAAGACAGATGAGGCAAGGGCAGGGATTTGGGCCGTGGAGGTGGTCAGACCCGGCTCTACTCCCTTTCTCTCCCAGGAGGCATGGCTCAGGACTCCCCGCCCCAGATCCTAGTCCACCCCCAGGACCAGCTGCTCCAGGGCCCTGGTCCCGCCAGGATGAGCTGCCGAGCCTCCGGCCAGCCGCCGCCCACCATCCGCTGGCTGCTGAATGGGCAGCCCCTGAGCATGGTGCCCCCTGACATACACCACCTCCTACCTGATGGAACCCTCCTGCTGCTGCGGCCTCCCGCCCAGGGACATGCCCACGATGACCAGGCCCGATCCACAGACCTGGGCGTCTACACCTGTGAGGCCAGCAACCGTCTGGGTACAGCAGTCAGCCGAGGGGCTCGGCTGTCTGTGGCTGGTGAGCCTGGGAAGAGGCCCAGGGCGGGGCAAACCTGGGCTGAGATGTTGCCCAGAGTTGAGGGAAGTTCGAGGGGATGTCGGTGAGCAGGCAGAGGCCTGGGCTGGGAGACTCGGGAAACAGAGCTGGCTTGGGGCCGGCCCTGGGAGCCCTGGGAGGTGGGCAAAGCAGAAAGGGGCAAGTGTGGTAGGGGAGGGAGGGGTGGGGAGCGGAGGCTGGGCCCTGCTCCCTGTGGACCCTCCATCCTTCCAACAGTCCTCCGGGAGGATTTCCAGATCCAGCCTCGGGACACAGCAGCTGTGGAGGGCGAGCAGGTGACTCTGGAATGTGGGCCGCCCTGGGGCCACCCAGAGCCCACAGTTTCATGGTGGAAAGATGGGAAACCCCTGGCCCTCCAGCCAGGGCGGCACACGGTGAGTGTACCCCTCCCCATACGCCTGGGCACACCCTGAGGGACTGGCCTGCTCTCTAGCCCCGTGGCCCCCGGCAGACTTTGAGCGAGGGAGGGCAATGAGGCCTCAAGCTTCCCTCCAGCCTCAGAGACCCTCCACACGGGGGAGACTTCACAGTGCACCTGCCCTGACAGGTGTCCAGGGGTTCCCTGCTGATGGCAAGAGCAGAGAAGAGTGACGAAGGGACCTATATGTGTGTGGCCACCAACAACGCAGGGCAGCGGGAGAGCCGAGCAGCCAGGGTGTCTGTCCAGGGTAAGGCAGGGGGTCAGCTGAAGTCCGGGCCAGCTGGGGGCTCCAGTGAGGGTGGTGTGTCCTGGTTTGGGCTGGGGTTAGGGTATGTGGGGCTCAGAGTGGACACAAGGGTCAGAGTGGTGGGGGGCTCATGTAGGGGAGGTTCCCCCGTGCTAGTGTAGAAACAGGAGTGCCGGGCCTGGGGACTCCGGGAGTTGGGGAATGTTCCACGCCTCAGTTCCTTCACTCCGGCCTGTAGGCCCCATCCCAGCCCCATGCTCCCCGCAGAGCCCCAGGACTTCAAGGAGCCTCTGGAGCTTCTGGCTGTGCGCATTCAGCTGGAAAACGTGACGCTGCTGCAGCCGGACCCCGCAAAGGGCCCCAAGCCTGGGCCCGCCGTGTGGCTCAGCTGGAAGGTGGGCCCAGATCCTAAGGGTGAGAGCCGTCCAGACCTCAGGAAAGGGCTGGCCGTGAGCTCCCTGGCTCCTCACCCTTCCGCCCGCCTCCTCCCCAGGTGAGTGGCCCTGCTGCACCTGCTCAGTCCTACACGGCCTTGTTCAGGACCCAGACTGCCCAAGGGGACCAGGGAGCTCCGTGGGCAGAGGCGCTGCTCGCCGGCTGGCAGAGTGCAGAGCTTGGGGGCCTCCACTGGGGCCAAGACTATGAGTTCAAAGTGAGACCATCCTCCGGCCGGGCTCGGGGCCCTGACAGCAACGTGCTGCTCCTGAGGCTGCCAGAACAAGGTCAGGGACTGATCCCCCCAGAACCCAACAATATCCCCTCTGGCTCCTTCTTGCTTGGGGACCCCTGGACTGTCTCACTCCAGTCTAGGGGGATGGTGGGTTCTGCTCCTGGACTCGCTTCTGCCCTGGTCAGGCAAGGAGAACTGTGAGAAGCTTGTATTCTCCTCAGGGGGGCTCTGGCTCTGTGTCCCCCATTCCAGATCTCTTCCCTAGACTCCTCTTCCTCAGCACCCCTTACCGCCTCTCCTCCTCCCCTCCAGTGCCCAGTGCCCCACCCCAGGAGGTGACCCTAAAACCTGGCAATGGCAGTGTCCTTGTGAGCTGGGTTCCACCACCTGCTGAAAACCACAACGGCGTCATCCGTGGCTACCAGGTACCCCCACAAGCTGCCGCAGCCCCTCCTGGTGGTACAAGGGCATCTCTTCTCCCCAGAGTCCTGCAGACCCTTGCCCAGACTCCCTGTGGAGAAGCAAAGGAAACTTACTGTGTTGAGCGAGGACGTACTGTCTGTCAGACCCTGCCAAGCACTTTGCCTCCACGATCTCATTTCACCTCCCAGTCTACCGTAGGATACTACCCCCGATTTACAGACTGGAAAGTGAGGCCAAGGTAACAGGTGAAAGAAACAGAACAGGAATCACACCGGGTTGTATCTGACTCTAAACATCTAAGACAGTGGTGCTCCAAGTGTGGTTCCTGGACCAGCAACATCAGCCTCACCCGGGAACTTGTTAGGAGTGCACGTCCCCAGGTCCTTTCCTGGGCCTGCTCAGTCAGAAACTCCCCTCCAGGTGATTCTGAAGCACCCTGAGTTTGAGAACCACTGGTCTTAGGCATATCGTCACAGATTGCTTTTGCCCTTGTTCTGTTGGTCTCGCCCAAGAGACTTGTAGAGGAGAGGGGACTAGGAAGTGTGGGTGTGTGTTGGGGGGCTCCCCAGGTGGATGGCAGGGCAGGCCGACCTCGTGCCTGGCGTCTGGCCTGCAGGTGGCGGGTGCAGCTGCTGGGACGGTGTCCGGGTGGCTGCTCACCTTTGCTTGTGCGTCAGGTCTGGAGCCTGGGCAACACCTCACTGCCGCCAGCCAATTGGACTGTAGCGGGAGAGCAGACCCAGCTGGAGATCGCCACCCGAATGCCAGGCTCCTACTGCGTGCAAGTGGCTGCAGTCACCGGTGCTGGGGCTGGCGAGCCCAGTATCCCCGTGTGCCTCCTTTTAGGTGAGGGTAGTGCCCACGGGCCCCAGCCATACCCTGCACCCCCATTCCCACCTTTCGCTCCTCCTGCTCCTGCCTCACACTTCCAGCTCCTCCCCCTTGTCTGCTGGACCCTCAGCGCCTCACCTGCTCCTCTGCCTGAGCTCTGCATCCCATATAGAGCAGGCCATGGAGCGAGCCGCCCGAGAACCCAGTGAGCATGGTCCCTGGATCCTGGAGCAGCTGAGGACCACCTTGAGGCGGCCAGAGGTCATTGCCAGCGGTGGTGTTGTTCTCTGGCTGCTGCTACTGGGCACTGCTGTGTGTATCCACCGTCGGCGCCGAGCTGGGGTGCACCTGGGCCCAGGTGAGAGTTGAGGGAGACCCCAGGGTGGTCAGGCCTCCCCTGGGTTCAGCCATAACGCTGCAGGGGCTTTAGATCTCTGGCCAGGTGATGGAGCCTCTGGATTTAGTCCTCCTCCTGCCTTCCTCCAGGTCTGTACAGGTATACCAGCGAGGATGCCATCCTAAAACACAGGTGAGAGATGAAAGTGGCTTGAGATGGGGGGATGGGGAGGCCAAGGGACAGTGGGACCAGGACAGAGAATTGAATGGGGTACTAATCTGTCTGCTAGGCAGTTTGAGGCCCTAGTACCTGAATCTCTCCTACACTCCAAGTGAGAGTTCATTTCTCTTTCATTAATGTTTCTATCACAGCACTTGACAGGTGAGTAAACTGAGACTCATAAAATGAGTGACTTTGGTCAAGGCTGCACAACTAGTAGCTGGCCTCCTGGATCCCTAATCCAGTGCTCTTGTCACCCTCCTCTTATTAACACACACCACATGCTTCTACCTTCTTACTCAGCTGGGGGAGAATAACTGGCATGGCCAGCTCTGGTGTCTGATGTTCTCTGCGCGCTCAGTACACACTGGGCTCTGGCCAGGTGATGGAGCCTCTGCGTTCAGTAAATCTCCCGCTGAGCTTTCCCGCACCGTAATCCACCCCCAGCTCCAGCAGAGGGCGCTCCGCCCCTACATCATAGATTTACTCTTTGTTCTCGAAACCAGGGCCAGACTGTAGGCACTTCTGCTCCAAGTGTGTTTGGCTGCCAGAGCAAGTCTGCGGTTGTGAGACAAGACACTAAGAACACATCCTTTTTTCTCCTATTGGCTGAGTTTTACACGAAGTAACCATTTTATCTCTCTGCCTGCTTCCTTGGCTCTTTATCTTGTTAGATTTCCTCTGGGAGGTTTCACACTCCAGGTCTGTATCTATCAACACAAGTTATCAAGCACCTACTGTGTGCCAGATACATCCAGGCCTGGGGCTGCCATTTTGCCGCCAGATTCTCAGCCCAGAACGAGATTCCAAGCTGGCTGGTGGTGTGTTCCTGAGTTTTTCTGTGTTCACTGGCTTCTCTCTTCTTGTACCTCCTGGGCTTTGTCTGCTCTGCCCTGAACTTTCTCTGTCTCCCCTGGGACCTTCTCTCTTGTACTGGAGGAAGATGCTGTTCTGATCATTTATTTGGTTTATTGACTCCTTTGGCATAGTCACCATGTGCCAGGAATGCTCAGCCTAGGCAGAGCCAGGCATGAGAGCGTTTGAGTACCATAGTGTGGGCAGTGCAGAAGCACATACAGGCTACATGGAGTGGGGCAGGGGAAGGAAACACAGGAGAAAGAAGATTCTACATTTACCCTGACAGCGAGAAGGGGAAGGGCAGAGGGAACAGCAAGTAGTAGCCTGCTGCCTCCACACGGAGAGACAAGCCATTTGGTCTCTCTGGGGCACAGAATGTGAGATGGATCCAAGCAAAGGAGAAAGGGAACTGGAGGCCAGACCGAAGAGGGCTCACCCACCCCGTTAGCCATGCTGGGCACCTGGGCTCTATCTTGGCAAATGGGGAGCCATTGAAGGTTTTAAGCAGAGAAGTGTCTGTTCTTAAAGGATTGCTCAGGCAGCTGGAGGCCAACATCCATGCAGCAAGCTCCTGCTCTGCCAACTGAGGGATCTCACATTTCTTCATTTAAACTCACGGCATCAGCCTTGAGTGTAGAAGGCCTTGGTGTTGCCATTTTACAGATGAGGAAACTAGGGCTCAGAGAGGCTAATGCATTTATATGCTTACCTAGAGTTGCACAGCTAACCCTGGCAGATAGGGATTTCAAGCCAGATTAGTCTGGCTCCAGATTTTCTGTCCTTTTCATCTCAGCATGCATAGCTGCCTCTTGTTAATACCTCCTAGCTCTGGGCAACTTGGATTTCCCTTGATCTCGGGATAGAAAGGGGCGCTGAGTCTGGGGCACCAGGTCAGAGATCTTAAGGAGTCTGTGAAGGGCTGCAAAGTAGTAGTAAGGATGAAGCCATCCGTCTCCTCAACCCCTTCTGCCACTCTTGGAGCTGGAGGTCTTGGCCAATGAGGTTCTCACTTCCCCCTGCTTTTCACCACCTCACCCCCACCCTCCACTGCCCCAGGATGGATCACAGCGACTCCCCCTGGCTGGCGGATACTTGGCGTTCCACCTCCGGCTCCCGGGACCTGAGCAGCAGCAGCAGCCTCAGCAGTCGGCTGGGAGTGGACCCCCGGGACCCCCTAGACAGTCGTCGCTCCTGTGAGCATGCCCAGTGGGGGCACAGGCCTGGCGGTGGGGGGGCAGGGATCCCAGGGTTGGGGAGTGAGATGTGCTCACCATAATTCCTCCTATCATTTTGATCGCAGTGATCTCCTGGGACCCCCGAAGCCCTGGTGTGCCCCTGCTTCCAGACACTAGCACTTTTTACGGCTCCCTCATCGCTGAGCTGCCCTCCAGCCCCCCAGCCCGGCCAAGCCGCCAGGCCCCAGCTGTCAGGCGCCTCCCACCCCAGCTGGCCCGGCTGTCCAGCCCCTGGGCCAGCTCAGACAGCCTCTGCAGCCACAGGGCACTCTCTTCTCCACGCCTGTCTCGGGCCCCGGCAGAGGCTTGGAAGGCCAAAAGGAAGCAGGGTAAGGAAGCGGAGGATAGACATAGCTTGAGCTGGGAGTAGGAGGACCCGGGAGTGGCAATGTGGTGGGAAAGAGGCCTCGAAGCCAGGGGTGGGCTGCAGGCCCCAGCAGCTTCCATTCCCCTCTCCGGGTAGACTCAAGGCGTCTTTCTCCTATCACAGGGCACTCAGCCAGGAGTATGCTCACCTCGGCTTTTCTTTGCACTGTGCCCTTGTTTTGATTTGGCCACACCAACAGTGAGCTCTGTTTCTGCAGTTAAATCAACTTAGCAAACATTCAATATGTACCACTATGTGTCAGACATGGGGGACACAAATGATACCAGACACAGCCCTTGACTTCTGAAGGCTCATGGTTGTCTAAAGAAAGAGCCGACTAGCTTACAAGTAATGTTAAAGCCTGGCAGAATGTGACCAGCACTGGCCAAAGCCTCAGGCTCCCCAGAACTTATCTCCTTGTGCGCTACATACAGGTGTGCTTGGGCACCGGCTCCTTTCTGGACAGATTTCTCTCCTGTCTTCCAGCTTTCTGCTTTGACTTTACAGAGAGAAATAATTATAGTCTCCATTTCTTGAGCAACTACTATATGCTAGGTGCTTTACTTATATTTGTTATTTCGCTTAATCCTACCTAGGTATTATTTCTCTAATTTTACAGAGAAGAAAGAGAGTTAGAATGATTGGGTAACTTGCTCAAAATTCCACAGGTACTAAGCCACAGAACTCAAATTTGAATTCAGGATGGTCTGCCTCCGAAGGCTACTCTGAATCTCTCAGCTCCCTTGGGAAATCCTATTCTCTCTGCTATTTCCTCCCATTCTGACCTGCAGAAGGCTGATCTGCACGCTACCTGCTGTCTTCATGAGTCTTCTGTGCCGATTAGTAAGACTTAACAAATGTTCTACAGCCAACACTTTTTTTTAAGTGGATACAATCCAACTTTTATCAAGCAAAGATGGATTAAGAGTAAGAGCTTGTTCATTACCCAGAATTTCATGACTCTAAATGTTAGCAAAGCTGGCATTCTTACCAGTTTTGCCTCAGAGCTATTGCATTATAAATCCTCGGTGATAATGAAACACCAGCTAAAAAGAGGGTGAATAAGTCTCATTTTAAAAACAGCCTTTGCACAGAGAACTACACTGACTTTAATGGATTATATAGCCACTCTTCGAACATTAATACTATGGGGAAAAGGTGAGTGGTTTTCTAAAGCCAGTTCTTAAGAAGGGGTCCAATTCTGAGATGAGACTTCCTAACCTGTGGTTTAGGTCCTCAGTTCACCCCCTATTTCTCCTTACCCCAGCCCCATCTTACCACTGTCCCAGGGTAGAGCAATTGCAGTGACTCTCCTTGGCTGGTGGACACGTGAAGTTCCACCTCTGGCTCCCAGGACCTTGGAAGCGGCAACAACAACGTCATGCTATGATCTTGCCCAGAGCCATGGAGTTGATTTTTCTGCTATCACCTCATCCAAAGACAGATGTTTCTGCCTTTTCTAAAACTATCAGGCTGTTTCAGTGCCACCACTCCCCTTGACCTGCTTGTTCCTTTTTCTTATTATTTGACCTTAGTTGGGGTTCTCCACCACTGATATTGTCACAACTGCACTCTCCCATCTCTCATCCATTATATCAGGTTCTTAGTCTGCTCACTTTGCCAGATATATGCACTGAATATCCTCATTCATTTATTGTTTCATTCAAACAAATATTTATTGTAATTCAAGTATGCCAAATGAGATTTGACCTTTCACCTTGATAACATTTTTATTGTTAGTTTCTTTCTTTCTTTCTTTCTTTTTTCAGATAGAGTCTGGCTCTGTTGCCCAGGCTGGAATGCAGTGGCATCATCATAGCTCACTGTAACCTCAGCTCCCGGGCTCAAATGATCTTCCTGCCTCAGCCTCTGGAGTAGCTGGGACTACAGGCATACCACCGTGCCCAGTTAATTTTTCTATTTTTGTAGAGACTGGGTCACACTGTATTGCTCAGGCTTGTCTGAAACTCCTGACCTCAAAGAATCATCCTGCCTCGGCCTCCCAAAGTGCTGGGAGATAGGCATGAGCTACCGTGCCTGGCCTAGTCTGTTCACATAGCATTGAAACTAAAGTCCAAGTAACTCCAAGCGAGGTGGGAGGAATCCTTTTGTTACCAGGGTCTCTTAGAGAAAATGAAATGGGCTGGGATAAACATGGCATTTTCCAAGCCTGGCTTTTCCCCTTCCTTTTCCACTCAAACCAACCAACCAACTTGTGCTCACATTTCTGAGCTTAATTAAGAAGCCAGGCACCAGACAAGACAAAGCTGATGACAGTGGAATTGGAGCACCTACCCGGAAGGTGACCCCCAGGACTCTGCAGGTCATATGAAAATTAAGGGAAATGAATAAAAACCAAACCAGCCAAAGTACAAAAGGAAACTTTGATGGAAGAAGTCTAGACATTGTGTGGGTTTTCATCCCCATGGAGCAGAAGATCTGGCCACTGGTGCATGGATTCCTAGGGCCCAGGTGGGGTCTTGGTCAGTGCCAAAGCCTTGGTCTCTTCCCTGCTCTGAAGCTGCCCATGGTGGCTCCCAGATCTTGAGATCAGACTGACCAGATAACTCTACCAATAAGGGAGACCCTTTCCTAGCTGGGCTTCTAATCATGTGATGCTAATCTGAAGGCTGTTCCTTTTCTCCTTTGTTGGATATTCTCCTGGTTCATGATCCTGGGAGAATCTCTTCCCTCTATTACCTTGTTCCTCTCTGGTTTGAATTTCGATCCCTTTGAGTTCTAGCCTGACAAAGAAGCATGCTCACAGGTCATTGCCACAGCTCAGGCTGTCCTTTCGGTTTCCTCAGCTTGTCTGTTGTCGAGTTCACTCAGAGCCCTGTCTCTTCACTGCCCATGTGGGCAAGATTATAGCTGCTGTCTCAGATGGGGCTGCCCTCACCTTGCATTTACATCACATCTCTGATATCACCCATGCATTCACTCGTTCGTTCAACATATATTATTGAATATCTACGAGCAGGGCATTGCCTCCCGGGTGACACCAACATGTTTTCCTGTTCTGGAGCTCCTCTTCCCACCAGCTGACTCCCTCCTGTCACAGCAGTATTGTCTGGGGCTTCCTGTTTCTGTCTCACCCACTCAGCTCAACCTGACAGTCCAACCCATCTCCCAAGTGAGGGACAGTCAGGTCTCCCAGGCTAGAATCACATGAGTTGTTTGCAAGGTGACAAATGGAAATTAATAGATTCTGTCCAAGAAAAGGAGGAGTATTTGTCTTCACAGAGCCAAAATTCATGAGGAGAGTAGCGGTGCGAGGGTGTAGAGACCAGGAAGACCGAAATGAATACAGTCAAGGAAAAGCAAGTTGTTTTTTAAAGTATCCATTAGGCACCAGAACTTTTGAAATCTGTTTTTGTTTATTTAATTGCCAAACCCATCATTTGAAGTGGTTATTTACAAAGGAAACTGAGGCTCAGAAAAGTCACTGGGCTCCCTGAGGTCACACAGCTGAGCCTGGCTATGAGGGTGGCCTTCCGACTCCAAGCCTGGTGTACTTTGCGCCCTGTTGTGGCTGCTGGTTGAAGATGGGGGCTGGGGGATGGAGGGGATTGCTTGAGAGTCTTCCATCTTTTCTCTGTGTTGAGAGTCACATGAGCTGAATTGAATCACAGGCCGAAGGCAGAGCCTGCAGATGGGGTCTGAAAGGCCCCCAACCACCAGCTGTTTGCTTTGCAGAGCTGCACCAAGCCAACAGCTCCCCACTGCTCCAGGCCAGCCACCCCATGGAGCTCCGGGCCGGGGAGTTGGGAAACAGAGGCTCCAAGAACCTTTCCCAAAGCCCAGGTAAGGGGGGATGGTCCCTGAGAGGGAAGTTGGGGGTGAGGCAGGGTATAGGGGACCCTCTGGCAGCCTTCTCCTCCTGTCCCTGGGTAGGCTGGGTGGGTGAGGTGGGGGGACAGGAAGCTGAGGGGGCTGGGTGGGCTCTGGAGCTGATGGGGAGTCTACCGTTCTCATGCCCAGGCCACTGTTCCCCAGGAGCTGTGCCTGGAGCTCTGGTTGCCTGGCGGGCCCTGGGACCGCAGCTCCGTAGGTCCTCGAATGAGCTGGTTACTTGCCCGCTCCCTCCAGCACCCCTCTCTCCTCGTGGAAGCCCCACACAGAGTCAACAGACCCAGTAAGGCAGGACCGGGAGGTTGGGGGTGGGGTGTGTGCTGGGACGGGCTGGGGAGGGCTGGACAAGGACTTGAAGAGCAGCACTGACCATCCTGCCATCACTCTCTGCCCCCAATCAGGCACCTGGTGGCACCCCAAGCTCCATTCTCTGTCCCGCTGCCAGCAGCCCCCGTCCCCATCCTCAGCCCCAGCGGCACCTCCAGCCCCCAGGCATCTTCCCTCTCTGGCCCCAGCCCAGCTTCCAGTCGCCTGTCCAGCTCTTCACTGTCCTCCCTGGGGGAGGATCAGGACAGTGTGCTGACCCCTGAAGAGGTGGCCCTGTGCCTGGAACTCAGTGAGGGTGAGGAGACCCCCAGGTAAGTAGCCTGAGAGATAAGCACAGAGCCACAGGTGAGCATGCTACAGGAGTATGCTGAGCTCTTCCCCACTGCGCCCTTCCTCCATCTCAGTGTTTCTGCTGCCGCACCACCCTACCATGCCCTGACCATTGCTGTCTTCCTTTTTGCCTCTTCCTAGGAACAGTGTCTCTCCTGCGCCAAGGGCTCCTTCACCCCCCACCACCTATGGGTACATCAGCGTCCCAACAGCCTCAGAGCTAGCAGACATGGGCAGGATGGGTGGGGGGGTCGGGTCCGGAGCAGGGAGCCTGTTCCCACTTCGGCCCTGCCCCACCCCGACCCCCAGTGAGGGCTCCTTGGCCAATGGTTGGGGCTCAGCCTCAGAGGACAATGCTCCCAGTGCCAGAGCCAGCCTCGTCAGCTCCTCCGATGGCTCCTTCCTTGCTGATGCCCACTTTGCCCGTGCCCTGGCTGTGGCTGTGGATAGCTTCGGTTTGGGTCTGGAGCCCAGGGAGGCAGACTGTGTCTTCACGGGTACGTGAGATCACCCCACCTTATTCCTCGCCCCTCAGAGGGTCACGACTACTGTAAGACTCCCCTTGTCCCCAAGCAAGAGGCAAGGCTTCCCAACCATCATCATCTCTTCATCATTATTGTTAAAACAGCTACTCTGTATTGGATGACTACTATGTCCCAGCTACCAGGATAAGCACTTTATATACATTTAATAGTAACAACTCTATGAGGAATATTCTTTATTTCTTTTCTCCAAATGAGGAAACTGTAAGTCAGATAGGTTTATTAACTTGCCTAAGGTCACCCACAGAACAAGAACAAATTGTCCGATTCTAAAGGCTCAAGACAGCCAACTGCAGGCCCATTCTCCTGCCTCCAAGATCCTCCTGTTGCCCAGATGTTGGTCTCCAGGAAAGGCTGCTCCAGCCTCTTCCAACTCTTCCTCTCGCCCTATCCATGGCAGGGGCCGAGGAGCCACTGGGCTCACCCCTGCCGTGTCCAGCAGAGTGAGACCATTATCTCCATGTCAGCAGAAAGTAGCTCAGGGCTCCCTTCCCCACACACCCCGGCAGATCCCCCACACCCATCTCACTAACCCTAACTCTAACCCGTGCCCCCAAGAACAACAACCAGGCTTGAGGCTTATGGTGCACAGGAGGGCAAGGATTATCCAGGACAGACGTGCCCATAATGGAGGGAGAAGAAAGATGCCCAGGGAATGGGAGAGTGAAGAGAGGGTACAGACAGATGGCCAGGGAGGAAACAGTTCAAGCTCTTCTCTCTAAGGAAACTGATGGATTGGGCCCCTGGGGATCTGGCCACTGAGTTAGGGCTAGGTTATGTTTGGGGCTGGGTATATGCCCTTAACTGGTCCTAAACTTTCTGCTCTAAACTAGTCCCTAGAGGCTGAAGGTCAAGCCCCCCCCCCATAGATACCTCTACCCTCCCTGACAGATGCCTCATCACCTCCCTCCCCGAGGGATGACCTCTTCCTGACCCCCACCCTCTCCCTACCCCTGTGGGAATGGAGGCCAGACTGGTTGGAGGACATGGAGATCAACCACACCCAGCGGCTGGGAAGGGGGCTGCCTCCCTGGACCCCTGACTCTCAGATCTCTTCCCAGAGCAGTCGGCTCAGCTGTCCTGTGCCCAAGGCTGGTGGTAAGTACTGTCTGCCTGGCTAATGTGGCCATCTTGACCAGAGGGGCTCTGGGGAGCAGCCCAGAGGAAGCCCAGGGCCTGGCAGGAGAGCTCAGTAGCGGGAAGATGACTCCACTCTCCTTCAGCTTCTTCCATAGATTCCTCATGAACTGTGTGCCTGAGAGTGCCGAGAAGAGAATCAGAACCACTTCTCCCGTCCGCCCACAAGGCCAGGGCTGTGGTGTGTGCGTCTTGACCTACACTTCTCTGCAGTTGGGGTCCACCTTCCCTGACCTCCAGGAGAGTTCTCCTTCCAGGATCATGAAAACAAATGAAAGCAAAACAAAATAAGAGCAAAGCAGACCTGGAGCTCTCAGGAAGCAAGACATCACCTCCACCTGACTCCTAGACATTGCTTTCTCCTCTGTCCACCCACTCCCACAACCAGGTCATTTTGGCTGAAGGAGCAGCCTGTCTCCTGCTCTCCCCACCCACTTGGATCGGGGGAGGTGGAGGAGCCAGAGGTGTCTTCATGGAGGACGACAGAGACCTGTGGGAGAGGGCTGTGGAGGAAGGAACTTCTCAGAACCTCCTCTCAGCCTTGCCTGGCCTCTCCTCTAGAGGCTTGCTCGACTCTCCCCAACCACAACATGCAAAGGAAATATGGAGGAATGCCACTGAGGCACTGAGGTCCTCCCTCCTGCCAAGGCAAATGGTTCAAGGCTGGGTCTAGGGAGGAAGTGAGGTGTGAGAATGTGAGACAAAAGCACTCTCCCCACACTGTTGTCACTATGAGCTTAAGAAATTTGATACCATAAAACTGTAAATACTTGAGTGCTTTGAGATCATTCCTTGGGACATCATTTTGGGGAGGACACCTGGAGAGACAGCAAGAGTTACCTGATTTAGGAAGGGATCAGCATTCATTGACACTCAGGGAGTGTCACTCATTTCTGTTCTGCAAGTGAAGGGAGGACGATGTTCATCCACTAGATGCTAAGCAGAATGGAGGAAAGGGAGAGGTGGGGTGTTTCAGGGTCTGCTCGTCCTGCCAACATATTCTGAGAAGACAACTGCTTTCAGCTATCCCAGATGGTTTCTTAATATAAATAAAGTAGTTAAGTTCCACAAAAGGTAGAACCACCTGCAATGGTTGGCTAGTGAACACCCTTCAAACAAAACAACAGAACGGAGAGATGGGTCTCGCAGCAGGACTTCCAGAGCCTGAGCCACGGAACACCATGGAGGGCGGGCAGGTCTGTGTCTTCCTTACTTAGTGGGAAAGGGCAGGGAGGAATCCACAAGTTAGACAAGTTGGGGGGTGGGGACAGTTTGCTACAGAGCATGACCAGAGCCACAGGAAGATACCTTTAGGGAGGGCCGATTCAGAAGCAGCCCCCCAAGCCCAGCAGGACCCAGCAGCTCTTCCCCAAGGCCCCTTAAGGTTCAGAGGCTGAGCTAGGAGGGACCGGGGCCTGGGTGCTTTCTGAGCTACATCCACCAGGCCGGTCTGAGCTGGATTTTCATGGTCTCAGGAGGAGGGATCAGTACTCCAGATACACATCTGTTCCTCTCTATTTGCTTTTCCATTTTTAGACTTTGTTTTTCTTTTAGCTTCCTGGTAAAATTCTTTTTGAAAACATTCCAACCCAGCTTGCCAGCCTGAAGGGGAAAAAGGGATTTGTACACATATGGGTTCAAGTGCCAGGCGAGGGCAGGGCCTGCGCCAGGTGGAGCCGGTGAGAAGGAAGCAGAACCCCAGGTAGCCGACGAGTGGGTGGGCTGTAGGGGAGGCGCTGATGGGGACAATGGCGTTCATGGCGAAAAGTTTTAACAATTCTGTGCTAGCCAACCCAATCACATCTGCGCCCAGTCTGGCCAGGAGGTGCCCCTTGGCACACGCCCTCTGTGAGGGAGTCAGGGGGTCTAAAACGTGCTGTTCTTTCCTGCTGGGGCTTCCCTCATAAGCTCCTCCTTTCTCTGAGTTTAAGATTCTTTTTATTGTGAGGGGCATGTTCCCTTACAGGAGAGTACACACCCCAGAGGAGGCCACTATCAGGACTTGATCCTCCGAAGGTGGGACAAGATTCTCACTATTGGCCATTTGGAAAGTCTCTGTGGTTGTAGCTGGGGCACAGTGGGCTTCAGCTCCTCGGGAAGCAGGACAGGTCAGTGTCTCAGTGCCTGCCCCCACCTCATGTTTTGGCAGAGCTCAAAGGGAAGCAGAAGCTACCGGTGTGCCCTGGCACTGCCCTTCTTCCCAGCGTCCTGCACGAAACCAGCAAACAGGGCCCAGGGCTCTGATCAGACTCTTTTTATTGTTTTGTTTACAAACAGGCTTCGGTTAGAAAGAGATGGAAAGGGAAGAGCTGGCTCTCTGGCCACTCAGCCAATTAAAGCTGCAGAAGCCAGCATCGCTGCGGGAGGGAGGGGACACCCCTCCGACTCCCCTGTGCTCCCACATGCTGCCCAGGGAATGCCCGGTATTCCCATTGCCTCACTGAGGGTCATCTTGGTTCCTAGAGAGAGAGAGAGAAGCGCTGCTTTGTCAAGCCCGGCCCAGGGCACACAGGCCGCAGGCGGGCTCAGCCCTTCTCCCAGTCCAGTCCTGTGGGGGGCCCAGGCTCCGCTCTCATACGCCATCGTGCTCGCACCCCTTGCCATTTCTTCTACAGCATTCTCCCCGGCCCCTCACTCTCTGGGTCCCCTCCTTCTGACACTCCTCTACAGCCCTTTTCTACCTTCCTGCTTCCAGTCACCCCTCGGCCCACCGTCCCTAGCCCTCCACCCTCATCTGTGCTTTCTACCCTCACCTCCCGGCGTTTCTGTCCTGGCCTTTGGCTCTGGCTCCGGCTCCGGCTCCGGCCAGGGCCCCGGGAGCCCCGAGAGCTGCTGGAGCCCCTCGAAGAGTTGCTGCCGGCTGTGGAACAGGTGCTGGTGCCCTGGCCCCGGGGCAGGAAGCTTGGTCTGCTGTATGGGAGCCAGGCCTCTTCTGCAGCACAGGAGGGAAGGGCAGCGGGCCCAGGCAGGGAGAGAACATCACTGCTCGCCCACCTTGTCACCCAACCACAGTGCCAGCTCTGGGAGAAGACTGAAGGGCAGGCACAGGGCTCAGCAGCCTGGGGGCTGAGAAGCAGAGTGCCCAGCACATGGCCTTGACATACAGGTGCTCAGAACCTGTGGGGAGCTCCCAAGCAGAGGGAGCCTCGGGGGATGGGGGGCAGAGCACCCAGGCCCCACTTTTCTCTCGTCTGGGCTTCCGTCCTGGGAAAAAACAGAACCTGGGGACTTCAAGGAACTGTGTTCAGAGAGGGCTAGAGAGACAAGGGAGTCTTTGATGTGGATCAAATGCATGAACCCAACTGTAGGGAGGGGTGAGCTGGGCACCATCTGTCCAACTATTAGCCCCCAGTCCCAAAGCCCACCTTCCCCTGTGGCAGTGGCCCTCCCACCTGCCCTGGCCCTCCTTACCATCTGGGTGGGGCCCACGCTGGGCCCCCAGGGGCATGGCCTGCACCGCTCTCCTCTCCCCACTGCGCTCCCGCTCCAAGGAGGACATGCTGCCTGCTGCTCTCAGCCCTAAGGCCCAGTTGGCCTCTTCCTCCGGCGGCGGCAAGGGTGGTGGGGGCAAGTCTGGGGAGGGACCTGCCTTCAGCAGAGTCTACTGCCTCTCCTGACACTAACCTTCCTCCACCTCCTCTCCCAGGCACCAGGAGGCTGCCAATGAACAGCCTTGTGATTTGGGTCCAGTTGCTCCCTCCTCCAGACTCCAGAGCTCACCCTCGGTTCCCTGCCTGTCTGCGCCCCCTCCCCGAGTGCCACCATCTCCCAGGCATGGCTTCTCACCCCCAGGACTGTGATCCCTCCTATAGGGAAGAGCCCTGGGTTTCTTCCGGATCCGGGCACGGGGTCCTTGAAGCGGGGGAGTCATCTCTCCAGGCACCTGCCGGGTTCTCCCTGTGGTGTTAGGAGATGAGGGGAGGGACAAGTAAGGGAGAGGGTCAGAAGAGGCCTGGGGTGAGGGGGAGAAAGCACTGCAGTGGGTACAGGGAGGGGCGAGCGGAGGTTCTACTGACTCACCTGGGGCACTGCTGGCTGTGCTAGGGGCAGGGCTGGGGCTGAGGTGATGGGAGGTTGAGGGACCGGCACCCAGGCCAGCAGGCCTCCATTCATGGCTGCCCAGAGTGGGCTGGGAGACACTGAGAGGGGAACTTGGCCCAAGGGGCACCCTCCTGCAATGACATGAGGCCTCAGCATCTGTTCCCACCACAAAAACTAAGTGCCTGCTATGTGCCAGGCACTGTGCTAGACACTCAGCCTAATACTCAGATGAACAAGACATAGCCCATCCCCCATAAGACCTCCTAGGCTATGGGCGCATGAGGAAAGCCATGTTGGAAATGCCTCAGGAAGCCTGCAGAGTCACTCCAACAGAGAGACAGTCTGAAGGGAGGGAGAGGCCTTGTCAGCCTCCACGCTCCTGCCCAAATCACACTTCAACCCGGACACAGCCCTGAGACCTCTGTACCCCAGACTCATCTATCCATCCATCCATCCATCCAGTCACTGAACAGATATGTACCGAGGGCTTGCAATGTACATGGTACGGTATACCTCCCTACCTGGGCATCTGATGGAGATGGGGCATGTCAGTGGGGGGCTGGGGAGGGTCAGGAGGTGAGGGGGTAAGAGTGGCTGTGGACTGCTGTCCATAGGAGGGTGTGGGAGAGGGGATTTCCCCTCGGGATGGGGTGACCAGGCACCCTCCACTAGAGCTGGGCTCGGTCAGGTGGCTTCTCTCAGGCATTGGTGGGCACCACTCCTCTGGCTCTGAGCTGGGGGAAAGAGGCAGGAGAGAAGTCAGAAGGATGAGTAGCTTCTATACCTTCCCCTTGGTCTTCATGTTGCCCCCTTCCCTTTCTGTGCCAGCATCTCTGTCCCCACCCAGGAGCCCCCAGGCTGGTACTCGGTGTGTGGGCAGCGGCAGCAGGCAGCATCCTTACCTGCCCTCCAGCTCCGCCTCAGGCCCCTCCAGGCAGTTCAGTTCACAAGAAGAGGGAGGTGGGGGCAGGGCTTCCGGCCAGTGCAGAGAGGGCATCTGTGCAGGTTTCCCCAGAAGCTTCACTTTGCCTCCCCTGGCTCCTGAGGAGAGTAGGATGGGGACATACCCAGAACAGGCAGGAAGGAGCCAGAGATGAGACAACATGTCAGAAGGAAGGGCCAGGCTAGGTGCCAGAGGGTCAGGGTGCAAGATACTCTTTGGGGATATGCTTGTCAGGGATAAAATGGGGGTGTTAGGAGTTGGAGTCATACCACTGTCCCCCTGGCTCCACTCTGGAGGAGCATACTGGCTCCAGGTGCCTGGATCCCCTGAGGGATGTTGGGGGAAACCCCCGTGGAAGGTCTGCAGCTCCTCTGCAGCTGGGTCAATGGTGCTGTAGACAGGACCCTCGCCAGGGGCGGCAGTGCCCCGGGCTGTCTGAGCCAGGTATAGGGAGATTCCTGCTTCTGCAGAGGAGAGAGAGGGAGGCCCAGGGGAGGAGGCAGGGGGCAGAGACAGAAAAATAGAAGACAACAGGAGAATGGAGGGCAAAAGCAGATCCCACCAGATCAACTTCTTCCCCCACCCCCACCTTGCATCCCAACCCAGGGTGAAGGTCAGGTCTGAGAGAGGCTCCCCCAACTCACATCCTCCCCAGGGGCTGACCGACCTCAGGAAGACTGGGACTCCTCGGCTCCCTTCACTTTGCCCCAGGAGGTTGAGAGAAGTGTGCTGGGGGCCAAGTGTGCCCCTGAGGGAATTAGAACTCCTCACCATTGTAATATCTGTCGTCTGGGTCAGGATTGCTGGGGCAGCAGCTTCCCCTGGGCTCCTGGGCTGAGGGGCTTCGAGAAGGGCGGGGCCACGAGTCTGCCAGCCATGGGTAGGGGGCAGGGCCAAGGCCCATGGGTGGCCTGAGGGAGAGTAGGTAAGTGTTGGGGACAGAGAGCCTGGAGGGGCCAGCAAAGGTAAGGGAGGTGGCGGCCTTGGAGAGGCATGGGACAATGGTAATGGTGGTTGAGGGTGGGACGTGGGGATACTCAGCAGGGTGGGCGGTGAGCCCCGGAGGGGAAAGAGGGTGGTCTCTCGGTGGGGAAGTCTATCCTTGGGAGATGGGTAAGAGAATTACCTGGAACTGGCTCCAGAGAGGCCCTCTGAGTGCGGGAAGGACACTGGGGAAGAGGAGGGGAGAATGAGTGAGAGAAGAGCCCGTGCTGGGGGGTCTGAACCCCACTGGGCAGAGATGGCTTACCTGCAGGTGTGTAGGCAAAAGAGGCTTCCGAAAAGGAACCCGTGGGAGAAAGAACAGGGAAAATGAGAAGGGTCAGAAATACCCACATGCTTGTCCACTCCTTGGCCCCGGTCCCAATTCCAGCACTCAGGTTGCACCCTGGACCAATTTCATCAGAATTGCTGGGGACGGACCTCAGGTGTCAGTATTTTTCTAAAGCTCCCAAAGTGATTCCTATATGTAGCCAACCAAGATTGGAAGCCACTGACCTCAGAGACCTCAGAATCTCTCCAGAGACGTCCCTTACTGAGCAGAACTCAGGTGCCTGTTTCAGCCGGCCCTGCCTTTCCAGCCAGACCCGGCCTCCCAGTTTAGGGCCTGGGGCCCGGCCCCGCCCACTCCTCCAGGCCCCGCCCCTCCCTCCGTGCGCCCTCCAAGTGCCTTTCCGCCTGCAGACTTGCCGCTTCCTTACCGAGCCTGAGCTGCAAAGCCTGCCCCCTTCTCGAGGCGTTTTAGGGGCAAATCTCACCCCTCTCCCCAGATCCAGGTCCTGCCCCCTCTTGGCCCGCCCTTTCCCCAATCCTGTCAGCTCTCAGTGCCACCATGCGACCCCGACTCTCCCCAGCGACTGTGCTCGCGTGGCGCCCCCGCCCTCCCTGCCGCGCAGCGGACCCCGCCCCTGCCCGCCTGCCAGGCTCCGCCCACTCCAGGGCCGCGCGCGCCGCCCAGCCCGGCTCTCACCGGTGTAGTGACTGAGCTCCTTGCGCTGCTTCCGCCGCCGGTAGAGGGCGGCGCAGAGCCCGAGCAGCAGCGCCCCGCAAGCGGCGCCGCTGCCGGCCAGGAAGGCAGGCTCCCGCAGCACCCTCGCCAGCCGCTCCGCCAGCCCCGGGCGCACCTCGAGCCCAGGCTCCAGTTCCGGAGGGGAGGCTGTGGGGGCCAGAGGGGTAAGGGGAGGAGGCGCCCGAAACCCAGGAGCTGGGAAAGGGCCACTCCTGATCCCGCAGACACAGCTGTCCCAGGACCCTCACCGCCCCCCAGCCCCAAGTTCCGGAGTCCGGCCCAGCCATGCCCGCCCACCTCCGGACTCACGCAGCTGCACCAACACTGGGGCACTGGCCACGCCCACGCCAGCGCTGGTGGCCGCCGCGACCTGGGTTCGGTAGAGCAGACCCGGCAGCAGTCCCCGGAGCATCGCAGAGCGTGCCCAGCCTGCCGCAGACCGGTTGAGATGGAAACGGCTGTCATTGCCCAGGCACCAGATCTAGGGAGGCCGAGTCCCGAGTTTAGAGAGTCAGAAATGGGATTCCCGCCCCACTGGAAAACTTAAGGTTCCAAATGGTACAGGGGGCTCAGTCATGCCTGATTCAACCTGGAGACAACACGCTGAAACCTCTCTCCTCTCCCCTAACCTCATTCCCTGGCCCAAAGCCAGTCTAGGTTCCCTCCGCCGTAATCCTAGACCCTAGATCTTCCCTCTCCCTCCCGGCCGCCCATCCAGTCCCTCCTCAAATCCTGTACCTGGTATTCTGTGATGACCCCATTTTGCTGCGAGGGGAGTGGAGGTTCCCAGGACACAGTGATACTGCTGTTGCCATCACCCCCCAAGGCCACTGCCACTCCTTGGGGGGGACCGCTGGGGGCTGGGCCAGGGTGCAGCATGGAGAGAAAGACACAGACAGTCATTGCAAACTGCCCCACCTGCCCCAACCTTCAGCCTCCCTGTTCTGACGACTCAGGGAACTGAGAGGCATCCCTCCTTCCACCCACTCACCTTGCTCTCCCCCGGAAAATTCCACCCTCCCCCACTCCCTCTTCCCCCTTGTCCATCCCTTGGCTGTGTGGCCCTCCTTACCCTCCTCAGGAATGCTCCTGGTCACAAAGGGGCTTTCAGCTCCCAGCCCCTCCTGGCCTTGGGCTTGCACCTTTATCTGGATTTGGGTCCCTGGGGGGAGTCCTCTTAGTACAGTACTTTGCTGGTTTGGGGACTGTATGTCCAGCACTGCCCAGCTTCCCCCGTCAGGGCCTGCTACCCTCCAAGACACCCGGAAACCTTGCACCAGCTGGACTGGGCCATCCACCTGCAGGAGACAGGACAAGGCCTACCAGAGGGGGAAGCTGGAGCCACACAGGCCCTCCAGGCCCAGGCCCTCCTCTACTCATGCCACCTTCCCCAGCCACTCACCTCCCACCCTCCCATACTCCTGGAGGCCCTCACGTTTCCATCATCGTCCCCGCCCTTAACCTCATCCCTATGCCACACTCACAGTCCAGGACACCTGCAGGGTCCGGGGCCCAAGGACTATGGGCTCCTTCATACGCACAGCCACTTCGGCCAGTCCCCACTGGCCTCTCCATGGGTCCTCCACTGGCCTGGATGGGATGCTGTCTGGTGACCAAAGAGCCCACTCAGCTGAGGCCACCAAGGGCAGGGAGACAGGACTGAGAGTATGCTTGTGTCCTGCCTCTGCCCTGCCCTGCAGGTCGCACTACTTAGTACTGCACAGCACACCCCAGCACAGGGGGCTGCTCAGGGGAATCACTTCCAGATCTGGGCCTGGGTCTGGCTAACGTGAATATTCTTTCTGCTGCACTACATGTGCATCCTTTAAAGGTCTCAGTTCCTCATCTCTAACATGAAGATGAGCCCTCCAATGTTCCTTCCAGTCTTCATAACCTATATTAGCTACGGGTAAAAGGCTCAGAAGTGAGAAGCTACCAAGATAAGTGAATATTCCCCTTCCCCCCACTCCCTTTTCTCCCCTATGAGAGGGAAACATGACCTCCTATTCCACACTGGCCACCAGTATAGACCTGGCAGAGCAGGAAAGCACTGTATGAACTGCCATGGTGTCATGGTTTTGGAGGAGGGGGTGCTCTATGATGTTACTTGTCATACCCATGAGTCCAGGGACTCTGACCTTACCCTGTGTGCGGACAGGCTCAGAGACAGGGCTGGGCTCACTGAGGCCCCAGGCTCCCACTGCTCGCACCAGGAACAGGTAGATGGTATTGGGCTGCAGACCACTGACTGTGTGTGTCTCCAGCTGCACGCCATCTGCCACTGTCCGCCATGTGTTGCCAGCTGCTTGGCTACAACAGGAATGAGGTAACAGGGTTGTCTAAGCCAGGAAACCCCAACTTGTCTACTCCATCTTATCCATTCTCTGTGGACCCCTGCTACCTCCTCACCTTGGGAGAGGGGACTGGAGAATCCCGCCCCACAATTGCAAAGACTCTAAGGATATAGGATCTCCTCCTTTTAACTCTCCAGGTTTGCCTTCCAAACTTTCTCCATACCTGAAGGCCTCTATCACATAAGAGGTGACTGTGGCCCCAGCCTGTGGGCTGGGCTTCCAGGTCAGAGTAACGCTGTTCTTGGTGATCTCAGTGACCACTGGCTGAGAGGGAGGCCCCGGAGGGGTATTGACTTCTGTAGGGGGATCTGGTGATACTTCCCAATCTTCTGCAGTAGGAGATAATCTTTAAGTAGAACGATGGGGAAAGAATGACCCCAGGATAACCTGCCTCCTTCCCAGAGGCGCTGTGGAGCTCTAACCAGTGGTGGTGGTCAGAGGGGACATAGTATACTAACCCCTACTCACACCCCTTCCCCATCCTCATCTCCACCACTACTGACATGGCATTTGCAGGGTAAAATTAGTCTTGGGGTTTGGGGAACTATTGACTGCCTTCAAAGCAGGTTTGGAGAAAGGTGCTGTCAAAACAAGGGAAAGAAGGAAACACTTACCCCGCATCTTAAGCCAGCCACTCCATGTGGCCTCCCCTATGGAACTCTTGGCCACACAGCTGTAGAAACCCAAGTCCATCTCCTGCAGGAGAGGGTAGAGCACTGGTCAACTGGGAGTGGAGCAGGGGGTGGGGGTGGAGGCAGGTAACAGGGGATGGGGAGGATGTTGGACACTTTAGGTGGTCTGAGAGAACAAAGGGAAGAAATGGGGTTGGAGGTCCAGTGGGTACTTACTAGCATTGGCAACGTGGACCAGGAAGCCATTCTCAGTTACTAAGGCCCCAGGGGTGACACTTACCTGCACGTTGGTGATGTACAAGGTACCATTGGTCATTAGGGTGAGCTGGAGGCCATCCCCCTGCAGCCACTGCCCATCCTTCTTCCATTGGACACTAGGTTGAGGGTTCCCAGTCACTCTGCATGGCAGCCATACAGAGGAGCCAAGTGCCAGCGTCTGATTGGCTGGTCCCTGAAGGATGACGGGAGGCAGCCCATCCAAGGAAGCTGAGAGAGGAAGAACTTGGTCCCCTCAGGGGAGGAGCCTAGGGCCAGGCAACCAGCCCCTTGTCCTTATTCTGTGCTCCTTCAACCTCCTCCCAACCCCCTGGAGATAGGAAGTGCTTTGATAATCATGTGTAGTCTCTGCCTGGCACCAGCCATCTATTAGTGGCTGCTGCTGCTGGTTTCCAAACTTCAAGGACATGTCTCAGGAACACACCCCTCCCCTTGCAGATGTAGTATATAGAATACAAAAGAAACAGATCTCTTTAGGCCATTATTTCCTTCCCAGCCATGGGTCCAGCCTATCTCCGTGGGCATGTACCTCCTTTTATCTCCAACAGGGCCTTGGCCAGGATGCTGCCAGCCACACTGACAGCCTGGCACACGTAGTAGCCAGCATCCCCACTCTGCACTTCAGTGATGTTGAGCTGTCCTCTTGGAGAGACTGAGAAGCGCCCCGTGGGCTGAAGTGACTGACTGGGGAAAAGCAGGACCTGGGGGACAGAGCAAGGAACCAAGGTAGGGAATGAGCAGGCAGCTGGGCAGGGAGAGTGCCACATTCCCATCAATCTTGGAATCCAGAGAATTCCTAAGGTTCTAATTCTTACTCTGTCCCCAGCCAGTGACGTGACCTGGGACAAACTAGTTAAACTTATTCACAAAAATGAGGAATTTTATTAGACAATTTTGGGATCTATTTCCCAGCCCTGTACTAGTTGGGAACTCTGAGCAAGCTATTTAACCTTCCTGAGCCCCAATTTACCCAAACTTGACTCTTAGAGAATAGTTGGGAGGATCAAATAAAATAATCATATGAAAGTTTTCTAACACATTGAGTGATAACTGTTAAATACCTTCCCCTTCTTTCTGGCTTTAACCTTTTTCTTTAGCTAGATACATGGAAAATAGGAAAGCAGGTTTGGATCTCAGGATAAAAGGCACCGTGCTGAGCCCCTCACTGAGACCTACTCCCACCCCTCCTACTAGCACCGTCTTTATTCATGTGAGAATCTAATTAAAATGCAGCAGTCCCAGGTGCTAGAGAAGACGTTGGAAAATGGTGGCTGTGGATTTGGAATGAAGTAGCAGGTTGCCGGCTTTCCCAGTGGGGTGGGGTTAATCAGACTTCTTTGATTTTACTGATCCTCTTTCCTAGTAGCAAAATTCCCACCCTTCCTTTAGAGGGAGTGACGCACGTTGTAAAGTCAATTAAAGTTCATTCAGGTTGTGTGCTCTGGGATTTGTTTGCTAGGTTGAGCTTTCCCTGGTGGAAGTCCCTTGGCAGCTACTATAAATGGCTATAAATAGAAGAGCAAGTAATTTCCTGCCCTGAGAAACTTTGGTTCAATACTTGGTTTCTGGAGTAGTATGTTATGTCCAAAACTCAAGGCTCCAGAAGTCTGGGGGAGGAGGGAACTAAGTGAGTTTTCTATACCCTCAGGACAGCTTTGCCCCAAATAGAAAAATTTTCTGGGGAACTACCATCCAGGACTGTTCCCTACTACCTAAACATATTATTATCATTTAAATTATTATCATTTTAAAAGTATCCAGTATGTTTCAGGCCTTTTACCTTTTATATTCGTTATCTTGTTTAGTCCTTCCAAATAACCTGCAAGGGTTTTGGGAGTGGGGTACCAAAGGTAAAACAGAAGCCCCAGAGAGATGTTTGCAGAGTGTGGAGAGGGTGAGGGAGGCTGAGGCGCAGAGGAGGGCTGGTCGGAAGGGCCTTGGAGACGGCCTCCTACCTGACTCCCCTCCTTCTGCCAGAAGATGGCAGGTGGGGGGTTTCCTTTGGTCTCACACTGGAAAGCCACACTCTCTCCAGGGGCTGCCATCTGGTCCTGGGGCTGGGTCACCAACTGGGGTGGGACTGGGAAGGGGAGGTGAGATAAAGGAACAGGGAGTCAGTGGCACTAAGAAGGGACACTGAAGGAACAGGAGAGAGAAGCCCAAGCAGATATCCAGCTCTTCTTGCCCAAGCTTGTTTAGGGCCCTCCTCCTCCGGATCTGTGCAGAAGTCCCCAGTACCCTACCCAGGTCCACTGCTCTGCCTTTCCTTCCCCTTTCTGAGCCACTCCAGCCCATCCTCCTCCTTCCCTTATAGCATCCCTGCCGCAGGCAGTCCCAGGTAGAGGCCTCACCATGGACGCTGAGGGAGCCGGATGCTTCAGCACGGCCCACGCTGTTCTCCGCCACACAGGTGTAAGTCCCCTCATCTTCAGCACTCACACGCCCAATCCAAAGGCTGTGGTCACTCCGGATCTCATACCTGCTCCACTCCCCACCCCCAGGCTGGGTTGGCCACAGCTACAGACCCTTTCTCTCTCCCCCAGGGCAGACACCAGGGTCAGAGTACATAAAGACAAGGCAGGACACAATAGGGGCAGAAGCTGGTACCCATGGACTCCAGAATGGAGGTGGGGACGAGATAGCACAGGGGCCACAGGCTCTGGGGAACAGACTTGTCTGTGCCCTCAGAGAAGGTGTCTCCCTCCCAGTTTTCTAGGGCAGGGTAGGCTCTCGAGCTGGCTAGGTCTCCTTATGGGCAGAGGGAAGGGGCTCTCACCTGCCTGTGGGCAGTTCCCCATCCTCCTTGCGCCAGCGTAGACGAGGGGGAGGGTCCCCCTGCACCTCACATAGGAAATTCACAGGGGCATTGGCCAGGACCACCTGACTCACTGGTCTCCGCAGGAATGAAGGACGCTCTATGCAGTGGGAGTGAGTGAACAGCCAGGGTGTTCGTGCAGCTACTTACTCCCCAGGCTACTGGATCTCATATCTCCAAAACTCCCTGAACCTACCCAGTACCATGAGTTCAGCTGCTGCACTCTCCCGTTCTCCTGCCATGTTGGAGGCCACGCACACATACATCCCTGCATCACTCTTGTGTGTGTGTGACATCATCAGCTTCCCTCCACGGATCTGCAGAGTAATAATGGTAACTTTGGTCCCTTATAGCCATCAAAGCATATACGTGTGTGTGTGTGTGTGTGTGTGTGTGTAAAGTTTATTTGATCCTCACAGCAAGCCAATGAAGAAGACCAATGATGTTGATCCACATATCAGATAAGGAGTCCCTGGGGCATCACGTTCCCTACCTTTTTGATACCAATTCCATCCTACCCTCCTCATCTCTCACTCAATAGCTGACTGTTAGTCTCTAGTCAGCTGATACCCTAATCTCAAATCTCCTGCCTTATCACCTCCAAGACCTTATTTCCTGCCCCTCCAAGACCCTTAGATTCAAACCTTCCTTTTTTGAGACCTGTCCCAGAACCCTAGCCTATGGCCCCGCTCCTCATGAGGTCCCCAGCCAGGGCCCCGCCCCTCACCGTGATCCTTCCCTCCTCCTCCTTGAGTCTTGCACTGTCCTTCTTCCAGGACACGGAAGGCTCCGGGTGGCCGCGAGGGGGCACGCATTCCATTACTGCCGGCTCCCCCACTGCCACCACTACGTTTCCAGGAGACTGCCGGAAATCATCGCGGAGGACTGGAGAGAGAGAGGAGAGGGGAGGGAGAATAAGCTGGGTGTGAGATGCCATAACTAGGTGAGCACGCAAGGAAAATGTTGTTTGGGGGAGGAGTTGATCGCCGCGGACCGAACTCTTTCCCAGGTGTGAAAATACTGGCCTACAGTCAGATCCACTTTCTGCTCTGGCCATAGTGTGGGCTTTAGAGACCGAAGGTCGGGAAAGGAAGATGCTGAGGTCGCTGGGGCTGGTTCTGGGATTGCCTGGTGCCCTCCCGCCAACCTCAGGCTCTGGAAGCGACCAGCTGACCGCCACCAGACTCTTACCTGCCACTTCCAGCGACGCATTTCTGCTAGCTGCTGCCCCCAGGTAGTTGCGAGCCACGCAAGTGTAGACACCTTCGTCCGGCCGCGCCCGGCGCCCGTGCACGATACGCGGGAAGAAAAGGGCGCCGCTGGGCAGCAGCAGGCGGTGCGCGCGCGGGTCCTCGCGCGCAGTGGCCACGCGTGCTCCGTTCTTGTACCACTCGATGTTGGGTCGGGGCCGGCCCTCAGCGCGGCAGGGCAGCGTGGCCGGCTCGCCCCGGGAGACCAGCAGATCTGGAGGCTGCTCCACGATGCGTGGCATAGCGTCTTCCGGCCCGACCCTTGACCCTAGGGACAGGTGGTGGCACAGAGCGTTCACATGGCAAAATTGGGGGGAGAGATTAAGGACCCAGAAGGAAAGAGAACCCTCTGGTAGTAGTTGCATCTCCTGTGCTTCCTCTGCTGGAGTCCCCGCCTGCCCATCCTTGCCCACCCTCTCCCTCTGTAGGCTCCAGGCTCCAGAAAGGAGACACCTGCAGACAGGCATATCAGTAGAGGAATCAGGACACAAACTCCTAGGCCAGCTTTCTGGACCACCCAAGGACCCCCACCTTCTCTCCTGCCACCTTTAAGTAGACCAGGCCTGTGCTTCTAGCCGGCTGGTGTTAGCCTCCCACCCACACTGGTTCACTGATTGTCCTAGCTCAGAGAACGACCACAAGCAGTGTACCGGAGCCAACATTTGGTTCTTCACTTCCGCAAGGTCCCAGGTCTGTGAAATCGGAAATGTGGACCGGCCTGGGGTCCCTTGTGAAAGGGAAGACATGAGTGGTAGGGCTGAGACTAAAAGGAGTTCTTAACCTGGACTCTATGAACAGGCACAGAGCCCTTCCTACTGACGCCCCAGATAATCTCGCTTAGCTTTTGGGCGTCTTGTAAAGTCACAGGAATAGAATGCAAATGGTAGTGGGAATGTGAGTAAAGCTCCTTTTCCTGAGAGGTGCATAGTTTTCAACAGATTATTCTACTGGTTTATTTGGCCAAGAAAGGCTAAGAGCCACTGGAAAAGGGATTCCTCTTTTTCCTTTGCTCATTTGCATCAGTTCGTTGGCATAATATGCTCCTGCCTCTCACTTGGACTACAGACTTCTGCCTGTTTCATCTTCACACAGTTTAGGATCCAGGATCCGGGACCGGGGGTTCTACCCAGATACCCTCAGCTCCCAGTCCAGCCCTGGGAAGTGGATTTGTAACCCGTGGCGGCCAGTAGGTGTCGCTGCAGACTCATGTAATCTGGTGTCAACTGGGGCCCACTCTCAGCATCTGGTCTGCACCTCCTCTGACCCCACCCCTCCCACCCTGTTCCAAAATCGGCAGGAACCTCTTGCTTCCAGCCCAGTGTGGCATTGGGTTTTATTTCCTGCCCCTCCTCTTCGAAGTTCTGGTGTAGACAAAGCTAGATGGGTTGTCATGTGCTGGTGCTATCCTGGGGAGTTTATTTAATTGGTTGGAGACAAGATCAGTTTCTCTCTCACTTGGGGAAGGGAGTAATTTTCTCAGTCTCCTCCCTTCCAAGTGGAAATCTCTGCTTCTCACGCGCCTCTTCTCCTCCATCCCATCCCAGTCCCAAATTTGAAACATCCATGGTGAGTGGTTAAGAACTCAGCTGTTGGTGTCCAACCAACCAGGAACGGAATCTCAGACTTTAACCCTTCATAGCTGTAAGAATTGGGCAAATAATTTAACTTCTCTGAGTCTCAGTTTCTTTACCTGTAATGTGGGAGTAGGGATAGGGTTTTCATAAAACCATAATATATGTAAAGCACTTGGGGTATAAATGTAGCCATTCTACCATTATTTAATGCTTTTCCTCCCCAGCACACTCCTTATCCTGATCTCTACTTGATCAGTTCTACCAAGCCCCAATATTCTTTTTTCCCCTTCATATAACCCTCAGGTGTAATAGATGTAGATCTGTTATTGCTGAACTTTTGCTTCATGCTGCTTTTGTATCCATTTAGATACCATTCAACCTCTATAAATTTGTTTCCTCAGAGACAAAATGTGACAATCAACACTTTCCCTACACACCTCACTATGTTTTCGAGCTTAAATGAGACAATGTATGGTGAAAACACTGTAAAAGCGCCAGCTAGGTGAGCCAAGGCATCACTCTCTAGGATGCCCCCGAGAAGGGCTCTGTGCTTAATTAACCTCCCGGGAATCTACGAGGGTCGGGAGATTGGAGAATCCGGGCTCATTCCCCATCCTCTCCCTCCCTACTCCTTCCATACATACCACACTCTTCTGGTTGGCCATTTCCCCCTAATTCCTGTAGACACAGCCGAGGCGCCCTTTCCCTGGAATTTCTTCCCTGTCATTCCTGGTCTCAGGAGATGCTTAGACAGCAGCCTAATGAATAGCTAATGGCCATGCTAATAGAGCTCTGGGGCTCCTCCCCCAGCACCTGGAGTACCCCTCCCCCCGCGCCCGACAAACACACGTTGCCCAGGTCTCCTTTCTCGCTGCCTTCGAGTCCCCAGCACAGTGGTCACCACTAGACTCCGGTGGGTCCAGGCTGAGGGACGAGGGGCGGGGAGCACCTGAAGGGAACCGCCCGCGGAGGGGTCGCGGAACGCGGGAGTTCCCAGCGCGGCCTGCAGGGGGCGCGGATCGGCCACTCCCGCCGCCTCCCCGCCGTGCTAGGGGAAAGCGCGCTGTCTCAGTCATTTATTAATCACCGTAATTAGCGCTAACGACCTCGCTGCCAGCACTGCCCGCCTGCCGAAGCTCTGCCAGGGTGGGCCGGCTGTGAGTCCCACCACTGCGAGACAAACTTTAAGTATTCTTGAAATGATCGCAGCCTCAGTCCTCTGCGTAGCAAACACATCCAGCATTTGGGCTTCCTCACCCTAAGTGAGTTCTTGGAAAACTTCTGGTCCCGAAGAAAGACCTACCTGCGTGAATCACCAAGTGGCCTGGCTTGGCTGAGGCCCGCCGGCGACCATGCCCCCTCCTCTGCCCTCCCTGCCTGGGCCGGGGCCTGTCTTAGCTCGGGATCTCCCTGCCCGTCACCAGCCACAGTTCTCCTCGCCTGCGGTGGGCGTGGGGGGCGTTTGGGGAGGTGGGGAGTAAAGGACTCTGCAGCCATCTTCTCCCAAGCCCTCGACCTCCCGCGGATACCCCCACTCAGATGCTTGAAACTCCAAATTGTCCCTGAGCCCCCACTACCTGTGCAGGCGCTGGGAGGCACTGCTCAGTTCCGGACCGCGGGGCTGGAGCGCTTTCGCCTTCCCCTCCGCGCCGCCCTCTCACCTCCTCCCCACGCCCGGATCCGACATCCCCGCGGGCAGGGCCGGGACTCACCGTTAAGAGACGGATCGCCCGGAGGCAGCAAGGTGTGGTTGAGCGACGCCACCGAGGAGTTGAAGCCAAACAGCAGCTCGCTGGAGTTGGAGATGTCCCCGGCCAGGGAGTCCGCGAACAAGTTCATCTGCAACAGCGTTTTGAGCAGGTAGCGCAGCATGGCTCCACCCAGCTGGGACCGGGGCTGGGGGCTCGGGGCCCAGCCCCTGGGTCTGAGACCCGCGGGCTGGGAGCCGTAAGCCCCTCCACAGCCTCTGCGCGCTGCCGCAGCCACGGTGCCGCTGTCCTGCCGGCGCGCCTGGGTACGGCCCGTGCCTCCGCGTGCCCTCCTCCTTCCTTCGTCCTTCTCTCCACCCCCCAGTGCCGGCGTCCCCTGGGAGCTGGGCGGGCGGAAAGCAGGTGCCACGCCGATCACGGCGTAATTAAGGGATTAATCCGCCTCCCTCCACCCTCCCACCCCAACACGAACGGCCACTAGCAGGGAAGGAGACTCGAGTCGGATAGCGCGCGAGTTGGAGTCCCCGCCCCGCGCCCCGCGCCCCGCGCCCCGAGTCCTGTTCTGGACACTGAGGGAGAGTTTCCCTCCTTTCTCCAAACACCAAAGATGAGGGCTGAGGTTCTGTCGGAGTCTGCCCTTTTGCCTAACTTTAGAACGGAAATCTCTCGTCCCTTTTCTAGGCCTTTAGGGAAACTGAGGCAAAGCGCAAGCAGACGTTCCGTTAGCTCTTTAGCTCTCAATGCCCTGGCTTCCGTTCCCTCCCAAGTCCTGTGGCCTAGCGACAGGAGAGCAGGAGGCTGCGCTGCTTTTGGAGCGGGAGTTGGGAGTGAGAAGAGAATTCCACGGCAGGTCCACCCCTTTTCTCTCTAGTTGTCTGGTCTGCAGTCCGGAGGCCAGGCGATAAGGTGGCGCGCCCTGACCCGGGAGTCCTGCTCCAGACGTCCTAATCTAGGGGGTTCCTACAGGAGACTCTGATCACAGATAAAATTGGAGGGGGAAAGCCCAGGGAAACCCAGGCAACTCGCATTTATTTGCATACTTTTGTATTACTCTGCTCTGACATGTTTTATTAAATTGTTTTACATTTTTGAGAAGACTGAAGGGGAACCAAGGAGTCTAGACAAAGACAATGAGAACAATATTACTTCTCTAAAGGCAAGTGCAGGAGAAGGAATCGATGCAAAATGCGTGCAAATCTGTTTGAATCGGAAAACAGTCGTCCTTACTGGAGGGAAAAAACCCGTATCCCCCCTCCCAGTCCCAGCCTGCCTCTGACTTTCCTGCGGTTTTATCTACCTGAAGATGTTCTAATCCCTCCGCCCTCCCCCTCGCAAACACACACGCACACTTTCCTAGACTGGAGAGGACTTTGGGTGTCCAGGAAAGAGAGAGTGGGGGGGTCTCCTATCTGGGGTGGGGCCCTGCTGATTGGTGAGTGAGTGGCCTCAGCCCTCAGGCTCTGTGATAAGACAACCTTCATGGGGTGACCGCTTCTGTCCCGAGAGGGGGCAGATGAACAGGTCGAGATCAGAGGGGGGTGAGTGCTACACAGCTGCAGACACCCTCCGCCTTCCCCGCCCCCCACGAGTAAGCAGAGTCAGGAGTTGGGGTATTGCAGGCAGAGGGCGCTCAAGTGAACCCGAAGGGGCGGCGGGCTTGCCTCAAGACTCCTTCCTCAATCCTGATGCCTCCCTGCGGAGCCTCCTATAGTGGGTGTTTAGGTGTCTTCCTGCCTCTGGGCAAGACTTCGGAAGGCTGGGAGCGCAAGGTGGCTGGCAGGGGATAGGGAAGCAGCGCCCCGGGAGCTGTTTTCAGCACCTCATCTGCAGGTGCGGGTGCCGGACTAGGGGCGCCCCACAGAAGACTCAAATCAGACCTCGAGGCTGAGAAGGGCTGGGGCAGGAAGGAGACTGGCTTAGCAGCACATACTTTCTAAAACATGGGGTACTAAGATATTTGACGTCTGTCCCTTGCTCCAGGGCCAGGCAGCATTCAGGAAAGAGGGATGCGAGGGATAGATTTCCCACCAGAAACCTATCCCTTCAGGAATGATCAACCCAGAAGTGGGTTCCGGTCCTATATTTGCCAGTTGCAAGACGTCCCGGCGTTGGATCTCAGTTTTCTCATCTGTTACGGAGGAATTGGATCTACTCTGACCCTTCAGAGCGGCGGTTCCGAGGGCTCTTTGCTCCGCCCCCTGCTGGCTGCGGTCACCCGGGTTCCATCACACCAGAGGCTGAACCAGCACAGAAATTCTGTGTCCTGGCACCAGGCCCTGCTTTGGGGCAGGGAGGGCTGCAAACCCTCCCACCATGCGGATCCTGCCCGGTCCTAATCCCCTGATTTGCTCCCGACCGGCCTCTCAGCAAACACAGGGCCCGCCAGTGTCTAGGGGCTTGTCACCCTGTTAGCGGATTTGTTTCCGGAGACGGCGCAGTTAATTGGCCCTTTATGTGGGGATCAGGGCGTATTTGCTCAGGGTTCCCTGAGCGGAGGCTGCGGCTCAGCCCGTGGGCAAGGCTGCTTTCTAATCCCCATCATCTGGGTTTGGAGGCTGGACAAATAGCGCGGCCACTCTCCTCTTCGCAGGACTCTCCTGGCCGAATCTCCTGTCTTCTGCACCTCACCCCTTCTCTCTCCACCTTTTCTTGTTTCTCTCTGCTTTTTCCTTCTTTGTACTTCTCTGTATCTCTAGAATACTCTCCTTTTAAATCAAACACAGACCTAAGCCAAAGGAGGGTTGAGAGCTCAACTGGGTGGTACCAGAATAGAAATTCCTCCCAGCCATCCTATGAGTTCTCTCCCTTTTTCCTCTGTGCTCCAGAGCGTCCTAGAGCCCTGGGCCTGGCAGAGCGTGGAGTCCATAACCAACAGAGAAGGCCCAGGGAGGTCACTTCTCCCAGCTCTTCTGTGGCCCTCTCCTCCCCTTCCCTTTGTACTAATGTCAGACAGGCAGCCTGGAAACTGGCCCTGAATGTTTTCAAGTTCAGCTTCTCTCTGGGCTATTCCATAGGTGGTTCTGGAAGCCATGTTTACCTCTTCCTTGTTTCCTCACCGCCTGTCCACCCCCCTTCCTCCAGAGACAACTCCCTGGCTTCCACCTCCTGCTTAGAGTGGGTAGGTAGCTCACTACACTATGTCTGTGTCCTAACCTGTACACTGCAGGTGAGGTGCTCGGGCAGCACCTAAAACACAGAGTCAGTGCAGTGTGATCAGAGGGGCCTCATCTGGGTCCATTCACTTGATTTATAAGTTTCCACCTCAGGCTGAAGAAAGAGTCAGAGTTGAGTTCAGAGCCCCTCCCTTCTGCCACCTCTGAAGACTACTCTTTTTTAGAGTTTTGCCATTAATACATAGAGTGCAAACTTTAGAAAGGGCAAGACAGAGAAAAGGAGGTTGTGAAGGGGGATTGGCAGAAAGAAGAGAAAGTAGTAGGAGGCAGGGAAGATGGGGGGAGTTGAATTGGTGGAGTTAGGAGGTAAGTTTGTTCTGATAAGGCATCTGGTGGGGTGTGTGTGTGTGTGTGTGTGTGTGTGTGTGTGTATGGGTGTGTGTGTGTGTGTGTGTGTGTTCACAGGAGAAAATGGCCTGGGGCCAGGGATTGATGAGGTGATGAGGTAAATGTGGAAGAGGAATATTTCTTTCCCCAGGTGGTATTTGGGGTGGGTGGGTTTACAGAGGCGCATAAGAGATGGGAAAGGGAAGTGATTATGGGTAACACAGGAACCCTAACACAAGAGTGGTATTTGGGGAACCATGAGCCTCTAAAGGAACTCTCTACCCTTCCCCCTCCACCCACTAGTGTGTGTGCTTGTGTGTGTGTGTGTGTGTGTGTTGGGAGACAGACTAGCTACCCCAGGCTAACTTCCTTGGCCTAGTGCCAGCATATAGGCCAGAGAATGTGGCTGGGAATTTTTAGTGACCAAGCTGGGGGCCGTATGGGGAGACTTCTTGGTGGTCCAAAGCCTGCATGCCAGCTGGTAGTGGATGAAGCTGCTGGCATGTAATTGCCCAGGAGGGCAGTCTGAGGACAACCCCCGCAATCTCACACTGATTGCTACTGCTGCCTCTCCACAATGCACACACACACTGCCCTGTCCATTTGCATCCCCCCAGAGCCTACAGCCTCCCATCACTCTCTCTGCCTGGATCTCTTCCCAGGGCATTGAGCATGTGTGTGTGTCTGTGTGTGTGTGTGTTGGGGGGACAAGAAACTAACATCTGCCCCCACCCCCACTAGGCTATGCCTGTGAATGGCCCAGCAGGTCTGCTGGCTTCAGAGTGATGCTACCAGGGGCAGTGACCCAGCCGGGAGGGGCCAGAGGGCCACACAGGAGGGGGGATCACAGAGCAAAGAGCAGGCACCCAGCTGGAAAGCAGACAGCAGGAGCCTGCCCCTGGCAGGAGACAGAGTTTGTTGGCTCAGCCTCTGCAGCTGCTGAGATAATAAGCCAGAGGTCCCTGCACAAGAGTCCCCCTTGCCCAACAGGGTTCCAGTGGAGGAGGCTGCGGGGACACTCTGCAATACACTCCACCCAGCCTGGAAATCTGGAGGCAGCTGGGTAGAACACATCCACATCCCAGTACAGACATAACAAAAGCTAGGGAGAGCAAGAGCTGTCTTGGTTCCTTTTCTAAAACTAGGTACAGAGCAAGCACTCTGTAAATAGATGTTTGGTGAATATACCTGAGTAAATGGTTATTCCTTACAACTGCCATCTTAGAGCCAACTAACCTTCTCTGTCTCTGTCTCTCCTTCTGCATTAGGACTGCTCTTATAGCTACTGTAATAGTACGACAAACTGTGTGGCTTAAAACGACAGAAATTTATTCCCCAGCAGGCTAGAAGTCTGGAATCAGGCGTCTGCTGGGCCATGCTCTATCTGAAGGCTCTAGGGGAGGGTCCTTCCTTGTTTCTTCCAGCTTCTGATGGTTGCCAGCAAACCTTGCCATTCCTCCACTTGTAGCTACATCACTCCAATCTCTGCCTGTCTTCTCACGGCCTTCCTCCCTGTGTGTACGTATGTCTCTGTTATCACCAGTCATTGGATTAAGGCCCATCTTAATCCAATATGTCCTCATCTTAACTACTTATGCCTGCAAAAACCTCATTTTGAAATAAGGTCACATTCTGAAGTTCTGGGTGGACATGAATTTTTCTTTTGAGGAGGGGACACTATTCAATTCAGTACACATTTTTTCCCTGTTTTTCCTCTCTTCCCTTCCTCATTATTTCTGATGATCCAGGTTAACTTCCTATTTTGCTCATTTTAAAAATATTTTTATTATTATATACGTAATACATGCTCCTGCAAAAATATCCAAGGAGTATAAGAAATATAAGATGAAAAGTCCAAGTTCTCACCCCATCATTAAGTCTTTCTTCATGCTACAGACCCACCTGCCTGGGAAAGCTACTGGTGGTTTTTTATGTATCCTACCAGATTTTTTTTTTTTTTTTTTTTTTTGAGACAGAGTCTCGCTTTGTTGCCCGGGCTAGAGTGAGTGCCGTGGCGTCAGCCTAGCTCACAGCAACCTCAAACTCCTGGGCTCAAGTGATCCTACTGCCTCAGCCTCCCGAGTAGCTGGGACTACAGGCATGCGCCACCATGCCCGGCTAATTTTTTCCATATATATTTTTAGCTGTCCAAATCATTTCTTTCTATTTTTGGTAGAGACGGGGTCTCACTCTTGCTCAGGCTGGTCTCGAACTCCTGACATTGAGCGATCCACCCGTCTCGGCCTCCCAGAGTGCTAGGATTACAGGCGTGAGCCACCGCGCCCAGCCCCTACCAGATTTTTAAAAAGCATATGTAAACATATGTATCTCTATTCTTTTCAAAACATAAATATGATCAGATTAGCCAGACACAGTGGCGCATGCCTGTAGTCCCAGCCACTTGGGAGGCTGAGGCCGGAGGATCATTTGAGCCCAAGAGTGCAAGACCAGCCTCAGCAACATAGTGAGATCCTCATCTCAAAATATATATGTGATTAGATTATTATACTATTCTGAAACTTCCCTTTTTTTAACTTGTCAATATTTTTAGGACATCCCTTCATAGCAGTACATGTATCTCCATTTTATTACTTTACTGACTGCCTAATATTCCATTGCATAGATTTATCATACATTTGTTATCAGTCCCCTATTTATGGAGGTTTAGGTGGTCCCTGGATTTTTGTTATAAAACAATGCTACTAATAAACATCTTACACATGTATCTTTGCACACATGTATATCTATAGGGTAAATTCTTAAAAGTGAAATTATAGAGGCCAATACTAGCTAATGATAGCTAATGTTTATTGAGTGGTTTTATTATTCATTCATTCAGCAGATGTTTACCAGGTACTTACAATGTGCCAGACACAGTTCTGGACATGCAGGCTACCAGTAGTGAGAAAAACAGATAAAGAATGAGACGTGAGCACTTTGCAGGCACAATCTCATGTAATGCTCGTAGGAACCCCACGAGGCAGGTACTATTATCTCCAGTTTTCAGATGAGAAAAATCAGGCCTAAGAAAAGATAGCAAGCAACATAACTTTACTTAAGTAAACTTCCCAAAGTTACATAGCAAGAAGTATGTGCATTTAAAATTTTAATAGATATTGCCAAATTGCCCTCCAAAAATTTGCCACAGTTGACAGTCCCACAGTAGTGCATGAGAGCTCCTATGTGATCACCTTGACTGAATATTATAACATTTTTTAATCTTCCTTGATTTGATGAATGAACCATGTTTAATTATTATAATACCTGTATATTTAATTCAGAGTAAACTTGAGCATATTTTCATATGTTTATTGGCCACTTGCATGTTTCTGTGGTTTGCCCTATTGTGTCATTGGGGAGAAATTATTATTTGTCCCTCATATATGTTGCAATTTCCCTCAGTTTGTCATTCAACTTTTGACTTTAAAATATTTTGCCAGATTTTAGAAAATGAAGTCAAATGTGTTAATGTGTTCCATTATTCCTTTTGGGTTTGTGTCATGCATAGAAAGGGCTTCTTCATGCTAAGATTAAAAAGTTAGAATACTTGCTTTCTTTTAGTAATTCTAATGTTTAACACTTCACACTTAGATCTTTCATGCATCTAGACTTTATTTTGGTATAAGGAGTAAGGTAAAGATATAGTTTTTTCCTAAAACAGATAAGCAGTTGTTCCTGTCTTACCTTTGCTGATTTGTAGGGCCACTTTTCTCATATGCTAAATCCTATGTGAGAAGGAATCTCTGTTCTGTTAGTTGATCTGTATGTTAATTCCTGTGACAGTACTTAATTGTTCAATTGTTAGATCACTGTAATATATTTTACTACATGACAGTTTCCCTTTGTTACTGTTTAGAGCTTCTCTAGCTATTCTCGAATTTCTTTCAATGATCTTAATTATCCTTCTATTAAGCTTTGGAGAAATTTTATTGACGTTTTTGTTGAGTTACATTGAATTCATTGGTTAAGTTAATAGGTTAATTTAAGAAATTTGACATGTTTTCAATATTTCTTTTTTTTTTCAAGAACAAGGTATTTATTTGTTCATTAAATGAGTATTTATTGAACATCTACTCTGTACCAAACCCTCTTTTAGGCACTGGAAATACATCAATTATCAAAATAAACAATAGCTCCTGTCTTCATGGAGCTTGCATTCTGCTAGAGGGAACAATGGATAAGCTAAATAACTCAAATGTATAGAAGTTAAATACTGGTGAGAATTATTTGGTAGTGTGGGAGAAGCTAACATTTAAATGGATTTCCCAGAAAAGGTCTCACTGAGAAAATGATATCTGAGTAAAGACCTTAAGGAAGTGAGAGAATGAGCTACGTGGCGGTCTCAGGGAATACAGAGGAAATAGCCAATGAAAAGACTCTGAGACAGGAGGACAACTAGTGAGTTGGAGGAAAGGAAAGGAGGTAGAGTAGAGCGAATAAGGGAGAGGGACATTGAGAGATCAAGAGTAGAGAGATTACGTAGGACCGTGTAAGACATAATAAGGACTTTACCTTTTTGTGAGTGAGATGGGAGTCATTGGAGAGATATGAGTGACATAAATCTGACTTGTTTTTAAATGGGATCTCTCTGGCTGTTATGCTGAGAATACACTGGAGATAGGTCAAGGGAAGAAGCAGAGAAGCCAGCTGGGAAGCTTTTGCAATAGGCACAGGGATGTGATGATGGTGATTAGGACCAGGGTGGTACCAGTAGAGATGAGAAATAGCCAGATTCTGGATATATTTTGAAAATAGAGTTAACAAGATGTTACTGAGATGGGGAAACCTAAAGGCATTGCAGATTTGATAAATTATATTAGGAGCTTGGTTTTGGGCATGTTAAGGTTGAGATGCCTGTTAGAAATTCCAGTGGTGTCATCATATGGACAGTTGGATGAACTAATCTGAAGTTTAGAGGAGAGATCTAGGCTACAGATATAAATGTGAGCATCTGCATCATATAAATGGCATATAAAACCATAAGATCATCAAAGGAGATAGAATAAAAGGACAGGTCCTCGGACTGGGCCCTTAAATACTCTTAACATTTAGAATTTTGGGAATTGAGGAGAAAGAATAAAGAAGACTAAGAAGGACCCAAAGAGATAAGAGGAAATCTGGGAGAGTGTGGTATCCTGTAAACCAAGTGAAGAGGGAGGTAAAGCAAGTGAAGGGGGAGGGAATAAGCAATGATAAATTGGGAGCTCAACTAGTTTGTGTCCCTCCAAAATTCATATGTTGAAATCCTGATCCCCAAGGTGATGGTATCAGGAGGTGTGGCCTTTGTGAGTTATTAGATCATGAGGACGGAGCCCTCATAAATGGAATTTGTGTTCTTATAAAAGAGGCCCCAGAGAGGTCTTTCTCCTTTTCTACCACGTGAGGACACCTTGGGAAGACAGCCGTCTGTGAACCAGGAAGCGAGCCCTCACCAGTGAATCTGCCAACACCTCGATCTTGGACTTCACAGCCCCCAGAAGAGGGAGAAATAAATATTTGTTATTTAAACCACCCAGTCTATGGCATTTTGTGGTAGCAGCCCAAATGGAATAAGACAACTAGGATGAAGACTAAAATTTACCATTGAATTTAGTAATGCAGATGTCACTGTTAACCTTGTGAAAAGCAAATTTGGTAGATCGATGGAGGCAAAATCTGACTGGAGTGGATTTAATAGTAAATGAAAGCAAACCGGGCATGGTGGCTCACACCTGTAATCTTAGCACTTTAGGAGGCCAATGCCGGAGGATTGCTTGAGGCCAGGAGTTTAAGACTAGCCCTGGGGAATAGCAAGACCGCTGTCTCTACAAAAAATAAAAGTTAGCCCCATGTAGTTGTGCGTACCTGTAGTCCCAGCTACTCAGGAGGCTGAGGCAGGAGGATTGATTGAGCCCAGGAGCTGGAGGTTGCTGTGAGCTATGATTGCACCACTGCACTCCAGCCTGGGTGACAGAGTGAAACTTTGTCTTAAAAAACAGAAGAAAAAAGAGTAAATGGAAGCAAAGGAATTAGAATTTTGCTGAAATGGAAAAGAGATTTATAAGGAAATAGTTGAAAAATAAGTGGGATCAGGAAGGTTTTTTTTAATAAGATGAGAGAAACAACCTCATGTTTATGTGCTAACTAAAACTATATCATTGAGAGGGAAATGGGATACAGAGAAGAGAGAGGAGAGTTGCTGGAACAATGTGTCTGAGTAGGAGAGATGATGGGGTCTAGAGCATAAGTGAATGGGATCATTTAGCTAGGACACAGATAGTTCATCCACAGTAACAGGGAAAAGGGTAGGATGGATATACAGACACTGATATAAGGAGGTGGAAAGATGTGGTGGTGGGAGCCCACTGGAGTATTTTTTATAATTGCTTCTCTATTCTCCATTAGGAAGCAAAATTATCAAAGAGTGAGGATAGGGGAAGTGGCTTGAATAGAGAAGAGAGGGTCTGACAGAGTTACGTAGGAAACCAGGGGAGTTAATGGCTCTGGAAATACAGTATATGCTAGGCAGCATTAGAGGGCTACTTGAGGTTAGCGGTCATGAATCAAAAGAGACCAGTGTGCATGGTTTTGCATTCTTCTCCAGGTACACTGGGCTGCTTGGGTGCGGGTGCAGAATAGGTGGAGGGTTGGATTTGCCCGAGGTTGTGGGTTAGCCAAACAAACTCAAAGAAGTGAAAGACAGGTAAGGAAGTTGAAGATGTATGCAAGAAACTGAATCTGATGATTGAACATGGGAATTTAAGCTGAGTAATGAGAAAAGTGGGACCATGAGTTGATAAATTCAAGGAGCAATGGAAAGGGATTGATATAAATGGATTGTCTTGGTGTGGTCTAAGATTCGTTGCAATTGGAATACTGGAAGTGGTGAACTGGAAAAAATTGCAGATGGTGATTGGAAATGAGAATGCTTGAAATTGAGATCATGGAGAAGTTCAGTTACTGATTATGACAAAGTCTACTAGGGCATAACCACAAGGGTTAACCACAAGGGAAGAGTAAACAACAAGACTGTGGGAGGAGAGGAAGTCAAGAAACAGCAGCAAAGATATTGGATGGATTATCCAAGTGTGCATTAAAACCATCAAGAATTGGGGCAGGGGAAGAGTTGGTGAGAGTGACAGTGAGCTGGGAGCTAAAACCTGCAAGAAATGGGTGACATGAGCCCAGGAGTTGATAGGAAGTGGTACTGAGACAGTGGGCATGTCTAAGGTCTTATGACCTTAGACTCAGAGAGTTTCTTAGGGAGGAGGGAGGGGGAATGGCTCAGACTTAACAATGGGAAGCAAGGAGTATGCCAACCCCACCTCTGAGCACAATAACAGAGTTGTGGAAGATAAAACAGCTACCTCATTTTTATGTTCTTTATTAATTTTAAAGTTTTCATCATTTAGATCTAGAATACTTCTTGTTATGTTTAGTCCAATATTTATTATTGTTTTGTTATGACTGTAAACAGGATCTTTTCTTTTGGACTCTTTCTAACTTCTCCATATACCCCTTAAACCTTGAACCCCAAACTGTGCATGGCACTCTGGTGGGTTTCTGAGAAGTATTTCATCAACTTTCTACCTCCTGCCAATCTCCATTGCCACTGCCTTGGTTTATGTTCTCATCATCTTTCACCCTGACTATTGCAAAGCCTCCTAACTCCCTGCTTTCAGCCTCCCACTAAGAAGCCATCCTCTGCACTGATGCTATAAGGAGTTGTTATATATTTGTTCAACTCCCATCTAGTAAGCACCTGCTAAGTGCCAGACACTGAGCTACATGGTTGTCTCTAATGTTCAGATCTGATGTTACTTAAAAATGATAATGGCTCCCAACTTCCTACAGGATAGACCTCACATAGGTGGCACACAAGGATAGCCACAGTCCAGATGCTGTCTACCTTTCCAAGATCTTCTCCATTACCCCCCACCCTTACCCAACCCCCTCTGGCCATCTATATACCACCACCAAACTGCCTTTTTCTCTTGACCATGTGGTACTCTTTGCACTCCTATGTCTTGGCTCTTGCTACTTCCTCTTCCTGAAATGCCCTCTTCCCTCCAGGTTCCACTTTCTGCATCCCTTTCATCCTGGTAATCCAGCTTCAGTCACCTAATTAGTGAAGTCTTCCTGACTCTCTCAGACTATACAGTCCTCCCAGACCACTTGGTTTATTCCCCTCCCATAGAACTTACCATGTGATGTTTTAATTATTTGTTTACATGTCTATCTTCCCCATAATCTCCAAGTTCCCCTTAGAGAGCAGGGACTGTATTTTAATCCTCTTTATATTCCTGGTGCCCAACATAATGTGTGGCATATAGTAGGTGCTTATTTAATGTTAATGAAGACATGAATTATAACATATAATATTTACTGTGGCTCTCACCAGGCATCCTTTTGTGAATAACATCATCAGCTCTGCATGGTAATCCCTGATGCACCACCATGATTCCTAGGGAAGACAAGGCAACCTGGAAGTCCAATTGCTTCCTTAAGATCATCCAACTTTTGGATGATTACCCAAAATGCTTAATTGTGGGAACAGACAATGTGGGCTCCAAGCAGATGCAGCAGATCTGCATGTCCACCCAAGGGAAGGCTGTGGTGCTGAGCAAGACAAGCATGATGTGCAAAGCCGTCCAAGGGCATCTGGAAAACAACCCAGCTCTGGAGAAACTGTTGCTTCATATCCGGGGGAATGTGGGCTTTGTGTTCACCAAGGAGGACCTTACTGAGATCAGGGACATGCTGCTGGCCAATAAGGTGCCAGCTGCCACCCATGCTGGTGCGGTTGCCCCATGTGATGTCATTGTGCCATCCCAGAACACTGATCTGGGGCCAGAGAAGGTCTCCTTCTTCTAGGTTTTAGGCATCACCACTAAAATTTCCAGGGACACCATTGAAATCCTGAGTGATGTGCAGCTGATTAAGACTGGAGACAAAGTGGAAGCCAGCGAAGCCACACTGTGGAGTATGCTGAACATCTTGCCTTTCTCCTTTGGTCTGATCATCCAGCAGGTGTCCAACAATGGCAGCACCTACCGCCCTGAAGTGCTTGACATCGCAGAGGAAACTGTGCATTCTGGCTTCCTGGAGGGGTCTGCAATGTTGCCAGTGTTCGTCTGCAGATTGGTTACCCAACTGTTGCATCAGTACCCCATTCTATCATCAGTGGCTACAAACGAGTCCTGGCTTTGTCTGTGGGGACTGATTACACCTTTTCACTTGCTGAAAAGGTCAAAGCCTTCTTCGCTGATCCATCTGCTTTTGTGGCTGCTGCCCGGGGGGGCCACGCCACCACTGCTGCTCCTGCTGCTGCCAAAGCCCAAGCCAAGGCTGAAGCCAAGGAAGAGCTGGAGGAGTTGGATGAGGATACAGGACTTGGTCTCTTTGATGAATCACCAGAAAGAACCAACTCAGTCAGCTCTATTTGCAAAACAAGAAAATAAAGGCTTACTTCTCTTTTTAAAAAAATTTACTGTGAACTTCTTATGGCCAGGGCTGTTTTAAGTGCTTTAAATATATTCACTCATGTCAAAAGACAAAATTACAACAGATTTAGTTTAAAGATCTTACTTGGCTTTTATTTGCGTTTCTGGAATCAGGCAACACGTCCTTCTACAAAGTAGAATGAGTGTTCTGAGGAGCCGAGCAGAGGAGTTTGGTTTTATAGACAGAAATGGGCTAAAGAATACAGAAACAGAAAACAAAAAGTAGACTGATCATCTCAATGTTTCTTTTCTTCTGAAGGTTAAAGCAGAGGGACTTCCTTGTCGTGCCTTCTAAAACTGGCCTGCTTGGGGATTTGACTATTGTCTCTCTCTCCTGAGTTCTTCTGGGATCAGATAAAGATCTGAATGTCGGCATGGTGGTGTGGAACTTCAGCATAAGTCGCTGCATTTTGGTTTGGTCTGTGGGGCCTAGTGCAGAAGCTCAGTCTAAACCAATGGCCTCCTATAAATTTTATTTAACACTCATTTTTTTCCCTAATAACTCTAAGATTAGGTACAATTACCATCCATATTTTATAGATGGGGAGACTTAGGCACATAAAGGTTAAATAACTTTTCCAAAGTTACTTGGCTAGTAAATGGAGGATCCAGGATTTAAACTCAGGCTGATTTTATACTTGTATGCTTAATCAATAGGGTATACCACATCTCTGTGAAAGACCTGCATCTGTATAGCAGGTTTAGTAGTATAGAAGAACAAAGACTTCCCTTGCCCCAGTTCCAACACATACACATTATACTCATATGTAATTCTAGCAGCAGAATGACTCCTACAGTCATATTGCTGAATGTAATCTACTAAGACCTCTGGATCTTTTTCTGCCATTCTGTTTTTAGTTCCTCAATCCCTAAGTCCCTTATACCTATCCTTATTAAACCTGCTGCTCTTTGTATTTTCCCATTTCTCTACTTCCTGGCACTTTCCCAGTTTCAGAGAAGTCAGAAATGGCCTCTGCTCTTTATTTCTCTTTATCTCAATTTCTCTCCTCTCCTCCTCTCTCTCTCCCTCTCTCTCTCTCTTTCTCTGTAGGTGAGGCTCAAATTCACAAAGGAAGAGACCAATTAAGATCTTCAAGTCGCCTATATCCTACAGGGAATATCCCACTTTTCAATTAAAGAGGGATATTTCCTTGCCTCTAATGATTTCCATTCAGAGGGAAATGCTTTTGTGTTAAATACATATGTGAAAGGTTTTCCACCTTACATCACTGAGCCTTTATTGTCTGAGTTTCTTTGGTGATTGTGTGTGTGGTCATAGGTTTGTTTGTATTCACTTCGAACACTAGGCCTGTCTCCAGTATCTGCAGGAATCCCTCTGCCCGGAGTCCCTCCTGCCACTGATCCACACTGTTCTTTGGTTTCTTATATCACAAGGAGCTCCTTTCCACTGACTACTCCTCAATTTCATGTAGTAAAGATGACTCTAGCATCTCTTCGGGCTCCCACAAAGAAGCATAATCTGACCTGGGAAAGTCCAGCCTCACCATGATCTCATTCCTCATCTACACAATGAGAAGAGACACAAGTAGGTTTTAAAGGTATAAGAGAAGTCACTACTCTGACAAGCCATGGGAACCTACTCCTTTCCTTCCTTCCTTTTGTGTGACCCTCTCCCTTTTCCCATGGCTTCTCTTCCACATCTCTTTTCCTTTGCATCTTCCCTGCCCCCATCCTGCTGCCTGTTTATTTTTAAGCCTTACCTCCTAGGTCCTGATTGCATAGCTCATAAATATTCAGCATCTCCTAGGAGCAACCTCTGAATGGTATTTCACCACCCAGCGTTGCTCCCCCATCTAATCAGAAATGGGGCTAGACTTTTCTGAGAGTCACTTGCTTCCATCCCCTGAGCCCTGCACTTATCAGCATGGGGGCTTTATTTTCCTCTTCATGGTCTTAATCATAAAAAGATTCCTCCTGTGACTTTGGAGCCCCTTACAGATTCCAACCTTCGTAGTCTCAGAGACCTGTATCTCTAAATGTGAGAATTTCCAAATATTCCATGATGAAAAGGTTTACCTACTCCAGGGCAATAACTCTGCCTTTAGAAGAGGAAAAGGAACCATAGGAATGAATCTGGAGTTATGATCCAGGTAGACAATTATACGCACATAAGCCTATCTACTGACAAGCCTGCCTCCTAGGAGGCATTCAGTAAATATTTTAGTTATATTGAATGATTTCCTATATGCATATGGAAAAGATGGAATGAAAAATAAACGAAAATGTGAGCAATGGTTGAATTAAGGGAGAGGGAATGCATATAATTTTTCCATCTTTCCTCCATTTTCAGATATTTTGTTTTCTTAATAATGGAAAGTATAAAATGATCATTTATAAAGGGTTAAGTAGAGGCGGAGGGCAGGCAGAGCATGGGTCTGTGGCTCTCCTTAGCACACTGATCTCCCATGGGCGTCCTAGAACAGCTCCAGGCCAGGCAGCAGCCAGGGGCTCCTCTCCCCCTTTGGTTTGGCACTAGGCTCAGCAAGGCCACAGCTGTTTGTATTGGGAGAAAGAAGGAACAGAGATGGGAGTAGGAAGTAAGCACAAGGAATCAGAGAACAGTAGGTCCCTTTGCAAACATCCTCCCCAAATCTCTCTTCTATGACATTTTAAACAGATGTCATCTAGGTTTGGCTTGACTCCCTCCAGAGGCAGGGAGCTTGAAACCTGATGCGGGAGGCCTAGTGCGAGGTAAGGCAGCTCTCACATAAAGGGGCGCTTGTCTACGGATACCTGCCTCATCTACTGGGCTGCGTTCTAGTCCTGCCTCCAACTAAAGGACTGGTTCAGAAGCGGGTAGGAGAGAGGTAGGATCAACAGACAGACATGAAAGTCCAAGAATTACAGAAAAGAGCATCTCTGGTAAGATTCAAATATCAGTGGAGACACTGGAGGTTGAGGTCCAAGCTCATCTTTTATGTTGCCTTGAGCCATCTCTGCGCAAAACCCACTAGGGGACTTAGGTTGGCAGAGGTTGGGGATGGGCTGTGTAGCAATGATTTGGGCTGGTGTCCAAAAAAGCAGCTTCATAGCCCCCATTCAAATCCTATTTCAGCACAGCTTATGTTGGAAATGGGAGTGGGGAATATTCCATGGGGCTATTTCAAAAAGGCCAGGGATGCTGTCAGTGGAAGCTGTAAAAGTGTCTGTGTGTTTAGGGGTGGGGGTGGAGACAGGGCCCATGTGTTTTGGGCTCTATTAACTAACTCCCTCCCATCCATCACGGCCTTCCCCCGGGCCTCCACAGCCCTGGCAGCTGGGTCACCCCGGGGAGGCTGGGCTGGGGGTCCCTAAAGGGAGCTAGGCTTCAGGCAGAGCAGTGGAGACACATGTGTGCCTGGCTGGGTTGGGGCCGGCACCTCATTGAGAAGGGGGCTCTCCAAGCTGGGCTTCATTAGGGCAGTGGCACTAATAGGGAGGGGGTGCAGGGGGCCGGGCTGACAGCCAATTACTTGCTCGTCTGCATTATGGATTAACCCATCTGGGCCTGGGAGATTGGCTCTGAAAGGGGCACAAAAGGGGGGGGCGTGACCACAATCACACACTGAATTATCCCGTCTGAGCGCAATTGTCCACCAACAAACGGGGCCTCAGGATGGGTGACCCCCTTGAGCTCTCTTCACCCCCCACCTCTTGCCCCACAGGAAGAGCTAGAGATAAACTGCTGCCTGGTTAAAAGGCAGGGGTCTGGGACAAGGAAGACAGAGATGCCACTCCAGACAGGCAGGGAATTTAGGGGAGAGGGGCTTGGATTTGAGGTTCAGCCAGAGAAGCCAGCAGTCAAGTGAAATTCTCCCAACATACTTTTTCACTTCAGCTGTCCACCTCGGAGGCGACACGTGACCTAAGAAACTCGCCCGTCTGGAATACTGGGCAGCATCAGAGAGCAGAGGGGCTCAGTCCAGGGGAAAGGAGAGGGAAGGACCAGAGTCAGATGTCTTGCATCTCACCCGTCACCCCTTCTGGGGCTAATTGATTCCAGACATGAATAAGGGGCTCTCGCATGGGGTCTTGAAGGACCCCTGCCCTGCTCTGGCATCTCTGATGCTCTCCCAGTGGGAGTGGCCGCACCCCTCCCCCATGCCTCCTCCTCCTCCAGGAGTAAGACCATGGTGCGGCAGGCAGGGGGGCTCTCTCCTCTGGCTAATCCCCTCATTACCATCTCATAATCAGAATCACGCTTTCAATGTAAATGGGGATTTTAAATATTGGTTTCTCTAGACACAAGCTCCTTTGGAGAAAATTATCAGTGTTCCCCTTTTGCCAGTGCTGGTGGCCCCACAGTGAGGGGGGCGGTGCGGGGCGTCAGTGAGGGCTGGGGGCTGCAGAGTCAGGTCGGTGGGGAGGGTGGAGGTGTCTGACAAGGGAGGGTGGACTGATTTGTTTTTAGTTGGCCTGGGCAGCCTCAATTTCCCTGATTCAGCAGAAGAAACTCATCCAGAGGAAATTGGCTCATTTCAAACTCATCAAGACTGTGTTGGAGCTGATTGGCTTCTGGTCTCAAATCACTCTGGACTGGAGATCAATAAGGAGTTGTAGATCCCAAAATCAGATTACTGGGGGAAGGGAGGTGTATTCATTAGGGAGCTCAGGCTCTTTGCCCTGGGACCATTGCTAGAACCCCCTGGCATGCCCCGGGAAGTGACCTGGACTCTCTTTCCAGCCATTTCTGGATACAAAACATGACATAAAGTTAGAAGATCCTTTCACATCCAAGACTTCATGTTTGCGGATTCACAGCAGTCCTGCGACACAGGGATGGCAGCCAGCCAAGGAGGCTCGGAGTGGGCCAGGAACAGCTCAGTCAGCTCACACGGCTGGGCAGTGACAGAGTCACATGGGAACACAGGTCTTCTGAGTCCAAACTCACCCCTAACCCTTTGTACCATGCTCTGTCCTTTAAAATGGAGGCTACTACTCCTCCGCCACTTGTGGGGAGATGGGGCCCGTTTGGTGTGCCCGTGGTCTGACCACAGAGATGTGCTGAGGATGTGGGGGTCAGACAGAGGTCATTCTCTGCTCTGCTCCACCGCTGTGGTTAGCACACGAGGACCAGGACTGACTGCTGGAAAGGCCATCACACTGCCTGTTCTCTCTCTGTTCACGGCCTCCATCCCTCACCGCCCTGTCTCAATGCTGGGTTCCAAACTGGGAATGAATAATAGCAATAATAATTATAATAATAACGGTTTCTTCTCACATCTGCTTAGCATTTTACAGTCTACAAAGTCCTTTTTATGTGTCATACAACCGCCTTGAGAACTAGCACCACAGCTTAAGGCTGAGGACAGAGGTTCAGGAGTCAGCCTAGGTGCATTTACTCCCACTGCTTATCAGCTGAGCGACCTCAGGCAAGTTATGTCACAGCTCCTGGCCTCAATGTCCTTACCTTTGAAATAAAGAAAATAATAATAGAACCTACTTCCTAGAGTTGTTGGGAAGAATAAATGAGACATACCAAGTGCTTAGAGTAGTGTCTAGCACATACTAAGTTCTCAATAAATGATAGCCATTTGTAGGGAGGGTAAGGAGCACGATCCCATTTTGCAGATGCAGAAGCCGAGGCTCCAAGGACTAAGTAACTTGCCTAAGGTCACTCGGTTGGCACGGCAGAACTGGTTGTTAATTCAGGACCCATGCCCAAAGTTCCTCGAAGAGAAAAAAGCGGCGGTGGTCTCCTGAGGTCCTTTGTTGTGTTTTAGATGGCAAGGCAGGCTCTTCTGTTTAGCCGGGTGAGGCGCCCGCGGAGGAAGGAGAGGCGACTTCTCCGCTGCGGCTGGCGTGGCTCCGGGGGACCCCTCCTCTCCCGGCCAGAGGCGCCGAGCGCAGCCAGGGGCACCATGTGGCTTGCGCTAAGCTTCTACTAAAGAGGGCGGGAGATGCCTTCGGAGGGCCCCCTCCGCAGCTCAGCTTCCTCCGTTTAGCTTTCTCCTCATTAACTCCCCGGCCTCATTAATCAGCCCCGATGAAATGCGCCCCCGGGAACACTGCCTGCCCGCTCCGCCGCTGGGCGCTTTAATTATCCTCCCAGCGGGAGCAGGCGGGGTTGGCGAAGCGCTGTGCTTTGCCTACACACACACACACACACACACACACACACACTCACTCTCTCTCTCTCTCTCTCTCTCTCTCTCTCTCTCTCTCCACGCACACGCACACAGGTCCGCAGATGGCCCAGCTGAGTCAGGGCTTGGATCGTGGCCCAGCCAGTGCTGCAGACCCCGGCTCAGTTCCCGGGATGGTACCCCAACCCCAGGTGGCGTAGAATCTCTTTGCATCTGCCCTGGGAGCCTACAGCGGAGTGGGCATTAGCATCTGTCCCTGCCTTGCATGAGAAGGAGGATCCTCCTTCTTTCCAAAAAAGTCCATGAACCTTCATCTCTTTGGTCTAATTTCATTTACTAACGAAATCCTTACTGGGCTACACCTACTATGTGCACCGGGGACACTGGGTGTTGGAAATAGAGACATAGGGCTGTTTAGGCCTCAGGAAGCTCTTACAACGGCCAGGAGGGGGAAAGTGAAAGATTAATCAAACTGAAAAAATAATACCACCACCAGTAGCAAGGTGCTATTCTTAAAGCACAAAATGCTGTAGATGTGCACAGTAGGACATTGAATGCAGCCAAGGCTTGCCAAAAAGGGTTTTCCTAAGAAGATCAAAGCTAGAAGTGGGACTTAAACTCTAAGTGGGAGTTAGCCAGTGAAGGAGTGGATATTTAAAGCAGCAAATAGCAAATACAGAGGACAAAATATGGACAGAACTGTGTGTACAAAGCCCTGTGGGTAATTCAGTCTGGCTGGAGGACAGGGTCCCGACAAGGGGACAGCTAGAGGTAAGAAGGTAGCCCCCTTATAGCCCAGGTCATGAGGGGCTAAGAACGTAGGCCTAGATGTAACCTGAAGGCAACAGTTACTGACGTATTTCAAAGCCAGAAGGTGACATGATTAGACTTGTGTTTTGGAAAACCTCTTTGCAAGTGATGAGGATGAATTGAGGAGGACAGGAATGGAGGAAGGGAGGCTAATTAGCAGGTTAGGTGACTGACTGGGTGTGGGAGGCAAGAGAGAGAGAGGAGTTTGGAATATTCCCAAGCTTCCTCTGCAAAGCATGCTTTGGGAATAGGGAGGAAGGTTATGTTGAGGTGGTCCCAGGTCTCTGGCTCAGCTCAAATTGAAGGTGAAGGCAGAGACCAGCGGGTTCCTTCCTGTCTGCCTTATCCTCCCCTTGGTAGGCGGTCAGGAGATGTCTTCTAGCCTCAGGTAGGTAAGTTACTGCCTCAGCTCTCCCATCTATCAGATGAGACATTTGGATTGGAGCTGGTTTACAGACTCACACCTGCAGGTCCAGGCAGACAACAGAAGAGCTCTGAGCAGACCAAGGCAGGAATGAAAACCTGCCAAAGAGGCTGTGCCCCTCAGTCAAAGCCTGCTCTGGTCTTGCTAGAAAAAGGCTCAAGGTTGCCAGATCTTCTACAGCAGAAGACAGAGCTCAGTGTTTTTAACATGAGATCTCCTAATTTTAAAATGCCGGCACAATCAAAACACACTTGGTTTGAAACACATCAAATATGTGTAAATACATGAGTTCATAATAATGTTTTTAAAAAATCATTGGTCACCTTTGAGGATGCTGAAGAATCAACTCAGTATTTTAGAAAATAATAAAAGAAAGAATCAAGCATTTGTCCTACTTTTCCTATTTGAAATGTACCTCAGGATAAACAAACAGTTGATGACAGGTTCTCTTTAGAGAAGTATTATGGCTCGTAAATGAAGAGGGAATCATAGAATTAGAATATCACAATTTGGCAGTGCCTAATGAAATAATGGATCTAGGCAGTGGTCATTACTGACAAGCAGATATTACTCCTGATAGAATTAAACAATATTGCCTATGAAGTATTCTTGAAAAAAGAATCAAGCGTTAATTGATGAAGCCTCTATATCTAACAACCAATTTACAGGAAATATAGGGGCAGAAGAACATGTGTAAATGACACCATGGGGATACATTCAACAAAATCCAGACTGTGGAACATTCAACAAAACAAATGATTGGGTTTCTTTAACAAACAAATTGCCAGGGAAAAAAGAGATTAAGGGGAGGAACATCAGATCAAGTCAGACAATGCACTGTGTAGATTCATTTGGATCCTCATCTGAACAATGAAGAAGAAGAATTAAGACAACTGGGAAAGTTTCAACATTGACCATATATTTGAGGATAAAGAATGATTACTTTAGATGTGATAATGGTATTACTATTACCAGAGTACTTACCTTTTTTAGGACTACCTTGAAATATTTAAGAAATGATATGAGAAATGATATGAAATGATATAAGAAATGATATGATTCCTGAGATTTGCTTCAAAATCACGAGGAGAAAGTGAGGCAATAGACGAAGGAAGATTGCCTTTGGAGGGATTAAATGCTGAAGCCAGGTGATGGGTATATGGGGGTTCTTATACTATTCTCACTAATTTTGTATATGTTTATTATCCACAATATGCCATTATTTGTAATACAATAGTTTAAAAAATACATCATGGACCACAGTAAGTCTAGGTTTGGTCCACAGCCCGCCGGACTGTGGCCTCTGACTCTCTGACACTTCAGCTTCCAACCAACTCTAAATCGCCCACGAATCCAAACCGTCAGGGTCGGACCCAGTATTGCCACTAGACCTTGATTTCCCACACTCTTTTCTGGTCCCTTTTCACGCCCTTTCCCAGAAGTCCCCATCTCCCAGGGAACGTGGTAGTGTTGCAGAGAGGAACATTAAACAAAGCAATAAAGACCAGAGCGAGCTCCCTAGGACAGAAAACACCGCAGGATTAGGGTGTTTGGAGCTGGGACAGGAGCTGTCGCAACCCAGCGCCCTTTCTCTGTCCAATTCCCTTGCCTCCACCTTAAAGATATACACTGCGTCTGGCCAGACCTCTCACCTTTTACCTGAGCATTCCAGAGCCCAGACAAAGGCATCTACTGCCCAGGAAAAAATAATAATAAAAGGCGGGAATCTCCCCTGGAGCAGTTCAGGTTGGAGAAGAAGGTGGTCGGTCTGGGGAGACCGAGCCACTGGGGCGGAGGAGGGGAGCGAATGGAAATGCCCGTATCCAAAGGCACGTGAGAGGGGCAGTGTTGGAGACAGGCACAGTGCCATTTCTGTGCGGTCTCTTCTCTTACTGCAACCCCTCCTCCCTCCGCCACCACTCCCGGGCAGTGAACGACCCTTCCCCTGGCACGTGTCTGCGGCGCTGGCTGCTCATTTAGTGAAAGATGGGCCGGCTCGGAGAAGGAATCACGCGGGCGGGGCGCGGGGAGGACGCGGACTTGGAGACACACAATGGGCAATCAGCGGCAGCCGGGGGCGCCCCCAGCCAGCGCGCTCCTGGGGCGCGGCCGTCCCTCTCCAGCCCCCGCGGGCCTCTCATTGTTTCCTGGATCCCCCTCTCGCCCGGCTCTGGGAGCCCAGATTGGCGCCCGCGCTGGGGTTTGGCGGGGGTCGGTCTCGGCCGCAGACCCGACGCGTGTCCCGGGTGCAGGCCCGCCCTCCGCCCTCCCGCGCCCCGGCCCCCGCGTCTGCGCGCGGCCGGCCTCCCGCTCCCACCGCTTTCATAGCCGCTCCCCGACCCGCCGGGGTAACGAGCCGCCCTTGACCTGGCCCCCGCGCCATTGTGCGCGTGTGGGGGTGACGCCGGGCCTCCGAGGGCGGTGGAGGGTGACCGCGCGCGCGGCTGCGACCCCCGCTTCACACCTGCTCCCCGCCCCCAGCCCCAGGCAGGCGCGGGTGTGTCCCCTCCCTCCCCGCGGGAGGGGTCTCAGCTGGGGCTGCACTTGGTAAAGAGGCCGTGGAGAGGCCGGCGGCGGCCCGAGGAGGAGCTATAAATTTGGAGCAGATGCGGCCTGACAGTCACCCGGCCCCGGGAGGTGGGGGAGGGCTCTGCTCCCCGCCCCGGCCCCATCTTCTTTTCTGCAGCTGAGTTAGACCGACTCCAGGCCGAGGTGACACGGGACTTTGGACACGGGCGGCCTGTCCTCCTCACGCCCCCACCTCTGCCTTCCGCTCTTTGTGTGCCCACGTGTAGGGAGAAGGAAGAGAGGGCAGGGAGATGCCTAAATTGGCTTATTACTTTCTCCCTAAAAATAATAGTTTTTCAGAAGAGACTGTGACAAAGTCTGCCACCCTGGCTCTGAGCTGGTGCTTTTTGGCATCAGCTAGAGAAAAATATGGAAGATAGCAGTTCATTCCACACTATTAAGTGTCCATTTTGTGCTAGAAACTGCAAGGTAGGGAGGCACAGGCAGACACTATGGGGGAAGAGGGGAAAGGGTAGCAGAAAAAATACTGAGGAATAACACTTGCTGTGCTGTATTACTTGTGCTGTAACACTGCACATTCAAATAGCTTTTTCTCCTTCCAGCAGAGGAGGGAGCGGGGTGCAGAGTGTCTCCAGGGCTTTGGTGGAGTTAGTTCTCAATTTAGGTATCTAAACCACAAAGCTGTATGGGAGAGGGGAGGGCTTTCCACTAACCACACTACCAGGGAGGTGAGATGGGCCTTCCATGGATCTGGAAGCGAGTGGAGAGCGCTGGAGCTGAGCGTAGGTGGGGTGGATGTGGCCCTAGTTTGTCCAACTTGCTCTGGAACCTGTAGGGATCCCTCTCTAGAGTACTGTGAAGTCTGAGTCCGCGTCTCCCGTCTGAAGATCTTGGTAGCATCACCAATCTGATGGAGGGTGATTTGGGGGTTAGTGTCCACAACACTGGTGCCAAGCTGAGTTGGTAAAAACGTCTGCAGTGATTCTGTTCTTTGTGGCTGTGCATTGGTTCCCTCTAGCACTCTGGGGAGGGGGCAAGTAGTTTGGCTTGTAGGATGCACTGCCTCTCCCCTTGACTCCCACTCCCCCCAGTCTCCCTGGTCTGTACCCCCGTAGCTTTCCTAGGCTAGTGGTTCTCAAACTTTAGCATGCACCAAAATCACCTGGAGGCCTTGTTAAAATGCCACCCAGAGTTTCCAATTCCTTTGGTCTCGGGTAGGCTCAGAGGATTTGCATTTCTAAAAGTTTCCCAGGTGGTAACAGTGCTGATTCTGGGGCTCACACTTACAGAGCACCACCTAGATGGACAGGAAATTAGCAGCTGGTGGAAAGAGGAGGGAGCTCAGTGCTGGGAAGGTCACTGGAGGCTGAAGCTCCCCAGGGTACTGGAGCATCTTCACTCTCTATGAGGGATCCGTAGGCTAAAACCCCCAAGAACTTGGCATATTCCAGAATTAGCCGTGTGTGTGTGTGTGTGTGTGTGTGTGTGTGTGTGTGTGTGTGTGTGTGTGTTTTCTGGAGACTTAGCACTCCCCCTAATGGACTCAGATGATTCTGTGCTCTTCTCAGCCTTGCAAAGGGAAGCAGGAATTATCCTAATTTATTACCCTAATATTTTCCCAACCTAACTTGGTTACCCACCCATCTCTGTGTCACTAAAGGAGCAGGGGCATTGCCCTCCACATTTCTGTTTGGAAACTGATGAGCATAGATTTTAGTACACAATAATGACTCAAATGTTTGTGTATGGATGAATGTATTAGTGCTTTCTTTCCTCTTTAGGAGAATCCTGACACCTACCAGTCCCCCTCCTCACCTTTGCTTCTTCCAGCAGTTCTGAAACATTCCAAGGGTGATTTAAGATGGTTGGGTTCCAGCTATTTGCTGAAAAATTCTCCCCGAGGTGTCAGTGTCATTATCATCAGGAGCCTTCGGCTGGTGGCAAGCCAGACCCACATCAGAAAGAGGCTGAGGACAGTTTGCAAAAGTGGGTTAAAAAAAAAAAAAAAAAAAGCACAGTAGAGAGAGATTGTGAGAAAAGCAAGTGGCATTTTATTTCTCACCACCAGGTGGCAGACATTGCCGCATTAATGAGAATTATCCCTGGACTTGAAACCTGGCCTAAATTCTACTTTTTTCAAACGAGAGCCAAGGCAAAAGGGCTGTTTCTCTACTTAGATGAGTTGGGAATTGAGGCAGGGAGGATAGTTGCTTGAAAACATCTTTGTAGCTGCTGCCAGTGTACTTGAGTAATCCTTGGAGCTTCCTCATCAGTGAGAAAGGGCCCGCTGAAACTGTCTAGTTTTTTCTTTGGGAAAAGAGGTACACTCTGTTGTAGATGTAAGAAAATGGGTTACTTAACTAAGAAAAATGCAAAGACTCCATAACTTCAAGCCAGAGGTTTCTGCCACCACAAAAACACATGACAGCCCTAAACAACTTTACAAGGACATGGCTTTGCTCCCTTCATTTCCATCCCCTCTCTGGCAGGAACTCATATTTCCTACCACTCAAGAATTCTTTGTTCTGTTTCCCATGTTGAAATGTCTTAAAACTAAAGAAGAAAGCTTTATTTTAACTCTAGAATCCACTCAGGCACCTTCTTACTAAATTCTAGTCTGCAGTCTGATGGACGTGTGGGTGATCTCTCCTTTACCCCAAATGTCCTAATGCTCAGACAATATTCAGTGTATAAACTGAATTCAATATAAATTATATAGTAGCTATAGCAAGAGTTATACACATACAGCAAGAATATATGCCTCTTACAGGAGAGTTCAATGAATGTTTTAGGAGAAGGGTAGGTAAAGATTTCTGTTCAACACAACTTTCTCATCTTAGGTGTATGTTACAACAGGTACTGAGAATATATTAATAGTAGCATCCACTACAATGTCAAGGTCAAAGCAGATCTATACAGTACATAGAAGACAGGAAATTGTCTATACCAACATCAGGTTCTCTAGCGTAAGTGGAAAATTACCCTTTTAGCCTGCAGGGGTTATTACTTCTTTCATCTGATCAGCTTTAGGCCTCTTCCCCCTTTGGTAGTGGTACACACTGAAAATCTTCAACTAAGTGAAACCCTCCAGCCCAGAGTGCTGCTCTGCCTTGGGCAATTCACCTTCACCGCAGCAGCAACCTTGCACACTGTAAATGTTTATAGATACTCTAACAGAGCCCGTGAGAAACAACATAAGAAGATTGAAATTGTACATCTTTTGTTTCTTCTATGTGTGTTGTTAACAGTCAGTCAAAATATATTTATGGAATGCCTACAGGCTACATACATAACATGGTATTTCACTCTTCATTGAAAATCCATTAAAACAATTACTAGGTCATGCTTGGAAACTTTTCACAAAGGAATTTTCTTTAGTTGCTGGGTTGGTAGGAACTAATTTGAGATGCAAAACTAACAGACTTATTGGAACTAGGAAGCCCTTATGTAAACCACCACACACTGCAAATAATATATGTGAATTTATTTGTACCTATGTCTGAAAATACGGACTTAAAAGTTATTAGTACCTCATGTTACTAATGTGTGTCGAAGGGAAGAAGAGTTTTAAAAGTTAGTGAATCATCTTTTACTAACACTCCAAAGTTAAATGTTTACCTAGAAGGTTGTGCCCCGGTTATAGGCCCTTAATGACCATCAATTAAAAAAAAACTGTGTTCACATCCATAACAGTTATGGAATGTCATTCCCTCTTGTCTTTCATACCAGGAAACTAGGCTGAAAGAAAAACCCCACATTTTTTGATCAAGGTAAAAAGAGACTCATTCAAATCAACATTTGGTCTTTGAAATTAATTTATAAACATAAGGAGTTTTCATAAGTTTGTTTATTGTTTTTTTCCCCACTGCTAACTTTAACAACCTTTATTAGCATATATGTACATACACAGTTGGTTCTGTCTCTTTCTTTCTTTCTTTTTTTTTTTTTTTTTTGAGACAGAGTGTCGCTTTGTTGCCCCGGGCTAGAGTGAGTGCCATGGCGTCAGCCTAGCTCACAGCAACCTCAAACTCCTGGGCTTAAGCGATCCTCCTGCCTCAGCCTCCCCAGTAGCTGGGACTACAGGCATGCGCCACCATGCCCAGCTAATTTTTTCTATATATATTTTTTAGTTGGCCAGATAATTTCTTTCTATTTTTTTAGTAGAGACAGGGTCTCGCTCTTGCTGAGGCTGCTCTTGAACTCCTGACCTCAAGCAATCCACCCGCCTCACCCTCCCAGAGTGCTAGGATTACAGGCGTGAGCCACCACACCCGGCCTCAATCATTTTTTTAACAAGGAATTTTTATTACTTAAGACACTGGTATAGAAATTACCCCCATTTCTTGCACATCTTGCATGTTAGGGGATCTTGTTGAAGGTTCCCAGTGGTAGTGGAACCTCCATGATTTCTATCCCTGGCCCATGCTTCTAGTCCCAAATCTTTGCTGCAATCACTCTCCATCCAATCCAAAGCCCTCTACTGTATTCCCTACCTTCTTAGGGCAGGAGAAGAGAGAAAGAATAGAGTTGGGCAGAAGGCCTTATTCTGCCTTAAAGGAAGGGTACACTTAACGTCAAATGATGGAACTGCAGTGACTGACCAAAGGGAAATACAGTAGTATAAGTTTAGAGCAGAAACTGGGGTCAGACAATCCCAAGGCCAAAGCTCAGATACGTCACTGACCAGTGTTATGATTTTTGGCAAGTAACCTAACTTTTCTGAGCTAAGGCAGAGCTTCTTGCCTGTAATGTGAGGCTTAAATAAGATAATGCTTGTATAATGCTCAGTATCTGCCTAGTACAAAGCATTGATCAATAGATGTTCTTAGTACCTATCAGATCTCTGTGAGAATAGAAGCCTACTTCACCTCTGCTTCTGGGGACAGACATTTATCTGTGATCAAGAGAGTATCTGTGTGTGATATTATGAAACATATACTTGGGCTTCCATTTCCTAACATATAGCTCCTAAAATCCTTGGAATTTCTGGAGTGATGAGAGTTCTTATGTCAATGAGGTGACTGGTGGCCAAGGCATGATTAGAGGGCTGGGACTTTCAGCCCCATGCTCCAACCAATGGGGAGGGGAGAGGATCTGAAGTTTGTATGGGTCACCAATGGCCAATGATGTAATCAGTCATGCCTACATAATGAAGCTTCTATAAAAACCCAAAGGGATAGAGTTTGGGGAGCTTCCACATAACTGAACACGTGGAGGTTCCTGGAGGGTAGGGCCCTGGAGAAGGCATGGAAACTCTGTGCCCCTTCCCATATTGCTTGCCCTGTGCATCTCTTCCATCTGGCTGTTCATCTGTATCCTTTGTAATATCCTTTATAATAAATGAGAAAATGGGAGTAAATGTCTCCCTAAGTCCTCTGAGCCACTGTAGCAAATTAATGGAACCCAAGGAGGAGGTCATGGGAACCCTGATTTATAGCCAGTTGATCAAAAAGCACGGGTTACAACTTGTGCCTGTGACTGGCATCTGTAGAGGGAAAGTCTTGTGGGCCTGAGCCCTTAACCTGTGGGATCTGATGCCATCTCCAGGTAGACAGTGTCAGAATTGAATGGGAAGGTATTCAGCTGGTGTCCACTGAAGAATTGATTGGCATGTAGGGAAAAAATCTCACACATCTGGTATCAGAAATATTGAATGGCTGTGTAAGACAGTAAAGAATGGGAAGAAAACACTTTGGTTTTTGTTTTTTTCTTATCCATTTAGTGTGCCTGTGCAAATACAACAGAAAGCTCATCGAATTGCCAGTAAATCAGGATACTGCATCACAGGGACTTTCTGTTCTGGGAAAAGTCTGTTTTCAGTAGGAGACAAAAAATGATCAAGACCCTCTGCCTGTCTTCTAATTGTTTTTTGTTTGTTTGTTTGTTTGTTTGTTTTTTGTTTTGTTTTTTGAGACAGAGTCTCACTCTGTTGCCCAGGCTAGAGTGCTGTGGCATCAGCCTAGCTCACAGCAACCTCAAACTGCTGGGCTCAAGCGATCCTCCTGCCTCAGCCTCCCAAGTAGCTGGGACTATAGGCATGCACCACCATGCCTGGCTAATTTTTTTATATATTTTTAGCTGTCCAGCTAACTTCTTTTTTTTTTTTTTTTTTTTTTTAGTAGAGATGGGGTCTCGCTCTTGCTCACGCTGGTTTGAACTCATGAGTTCAAACAATCCTCCTGCCTTGGCCTCCCAGAGTGCTAGGATTACAGGCATGAGCTACCGTGCCTGGCCTGTCTTCTAATTGTTGTTGAGTTGAGTTGCATTGGGTATTTCCAGAAATAGGCAATGAGACAAGGATTTGAGTGCAAGGAGTTTATTTGGGGAAGTGGATCACCAGTAGGAAATTAAAGGTGTGTGAGAGAAAGGCAGAAAGCCAATAAAGGAAGAGTTGTGGGTAGCTGGGGTTTAGTTCCATCAGGAAACTCTAGTGGACAGTATAAGATGCACCTCAGAGCTATCCCATCTGAGGGGCAATGAAGTAGGAATATTTATCTACCAACGCTCCATCTACCATTTGTTAAAATCTGCTTCTGGGATCATTAACTGTTGCAGGCATGGCCCTGCAACGGAACTCTGGAGGCTTGCACTGCAACTTTCCTAATGGATCTTGCGACTCCATGTGGCATACACATCTACAACAAATACCTCTGGCACCATGGAATTAATGGTCACAGGGCCCAAGCAGCAAGGCCACTTAAACTGCAGCCAGAACCTGTTGCAAAATCTAGTCTTGCTCTGGGCCTCCCTCAAAAACTGGCAGCCTTCAGAGTCGCCCGATACATGGATAAGAGCAGTCTTCCCAAATGTGGTGTGTGCTGTCTCCAAAATCCAAAGAGGCCTAGCAGTACGACATCTCTGAATGGAGGGAAGTGCAAAGTAAAATAACTTGTCCTTAAACTCATAGTGGATGTCTTGGCATGCCCCAAACAACCGGACCCCTAAAAACTTCACTGATAAGACAGGCCTTGAATTGGTTAGGGGTTTATTTCCTCACCTCTTGTATATAAGTGATCCAATTAACATAATGCTTCAAAATAAGGAAACTTTGTGGAGTTCTGGGGTATATCTCAAGACAATCAAGGTCTTCTGGGCAATACTTTGAGGCTGCTGTGGGAAAACACCCTTAAGATTCTCAGAAGCTGTGGCTGAGAGGTCCTTTAGGCATTGCCTTAAATAATTCAGAGGTTTTAACAAGGATTCTTACAGCCATACCCTTGGTTTGATTTTGGCCTCAAACTTCTTTAACTTTGAGTAATTTTTACCAGTGGGGAAAACTGGGGATAAGAGACAGTTGTATTTTGCAAACTAGCAAATCCCTGGGCTTCTATAAATCCTCTAAATTCTGCTTATAAGCCAAATAGTTCCTTCTTTCGCTCATCTCTCTTTTCCTATATGTTATTATACACAGTTAGGAGAAGCCAAATGGCACTTTCAACATTCTGCCTGGAGATCTCCTTAATCATATTTTAAAAACTTTATTAGGTACATTTTCTATGTCTCAAGTTTCCACAGGCAACATTTTGCCAACTATTCCATGACAACATAATACAAGTTGCCCTTTCTCCAGCCTCCAGCAACTATTTTCTGACTGCCTTTCCAGCTCCAGCAGCTGTTGGTTCGCCATTCCTCCAGCCTTTGCTCACAGCTCCCTTGGTGTGTTTCCAGCCCCTAACCACCAACTGGTCTTAGGGCAGAATTCCAGGAGAACAAGAGTGGAAGTTACAAGCCTTTTGAGGATAAGTTCCAGAACAACATCACTTCTGCCACATTTTATTGGTCCAAACACACCAGAGGGCCATTCCAGATTCAAGGAGTGGAAAAATTAACCCACTCTTAATGGAGAGAGTTATAAAATAATGTGATGATGCTTTCAATTTGCATCAGAGGTCTTTTCACTTGCAGGTGGATAGATCTACAGAATAAATTCCTAAAAGTGTCTTGCTGAGTCAAATAAAAATATGCATTTGCAATTTTGTGAGATATTGCCAAATCACCCTTCACAGAGGTTGTACCAAATTTTCAATCTCACCAGCAATAAATAATGGTACCAGATAAAGTTTCCCCAGATCTCACAAGATGGTATATTATCCAAAATTTTTCCTCTGCCAATCTGACAGATTAAAAATGGCATCTTCCTATAGTTTAAATTTGTATTATGACTGAGATTGAGCATATTTTATTTAACTAAGAGCCATTTATATTTTCTTTTCTCAAAACTGGCTATTCATAAGTTTACCATTTTCCGTTCGGTTTGTTGGCTTCTTATCTTTCAATGCACTCAAGAACTGGCACGTGTTAGTGGTGGGATATATTTGGATACCAATCCTGGGACAGGATCTCTTGAGTCACTGAACTAAAAGTTTTCTTAGATATCCGATTTTGGTCTTGCTAAAGTCAACAAATTCTATCCTAACCTGGGAAGGGCTATCAGTATGAGGAGAATATAATGGCTTACACTTAAAGAAAATAGATTAAATATGCCCAACCTCACCCACTACATGCAAAAATCACTCCCTTTAGACCAGATGGCTACAAATTAGGGGGTTCCCATGATCACCCTCAGGTTTAATAATTTTCAAGAATGACTCACAGAACTCAGGGCTAACAATTATTATTTTATTATAATGAAAGGTTACAAATTAGAACCAGCCAAAGAAAGAGACACAAATGGCAGAATCTAGAACTAAAAATAATAGAGTTCCAAGTTTTGTGCCCTCAGGAATGTGTTACCATCCTGGCATCGATGTGTTGTAATAAGCAGAGTATTGCCAAGCCTAGAAGCTCATTCTCGTTTTGGTGTCCAGAGCATATATTGAGGCCTCATTGGGTAGGCACAATTGATTTATTACCCTTGAACTCAGTTTCCAGCCACCCTCTCTCCCTGGTGGTCAGATTGATTTCACTCCTATCACTCAGGAAATTTCAGAGGATTAGAGGGAAACTCCAAGGAGCAGGGACAAACGTCAGACCTCTCTTTGGGTAATGGTAATTCTTCACTACACAAATACCCATAGTGTTTCTTTGTTTTGATTTTTTTTTATCCTAATTTAAAATATTTTTTGTTACATTGTAGCAACATAAATAGAGCCAATACTTGCCCTTCACAACATGTGTGGCCAACCTCATGTACATTTTAGTCCATTTCTTTTATATCTTTTTTCTTCTAAGGATTAGGGGCACATATATCTCCCCTAGAAGGTCCTCCTTCATTCTCCCTATGCTAATGTGGTGGTGTACAAGTCTTGGAAGGGACAGAGTTCATCTTTCATGTCCTTGTTCTCCCCACCTTCCTTTTCTTTCTTTCTTTCTTTTTTTTTTTTTTGAGACAGAGTCTTGCTGTGTTGCCCGAGCTAGAGTGAGTGCCGTGGCATCAGCCTAGCTCACAGCAACCTCAAACTCCTGGGCTTAAGCGATCCTCCTGCCTCTGCCTCCCCAGTAGCTGGGACTACAGGCATGTGCCACCATGCCCAGCTAATTTTTTCTATATATATATTTTTAGTTGGCCAGATAATTTCTTTCTATTTTTAGTAGAGACGGGGTCTCGCTCTTGCTGAGGCTGGTCTCGAACCCCTGACCTCGAGCAATCCACCCACCTCGGCCGCCCAGAGTGCTAGGATTACAGGCGTGAGCCACCACACCCGGCCCCCACCTTCCTTTTCTGAGATGTCCTATAACCCAGTGGCCTCCCTTTGCCCCGTGCTCTTTGCTCACTGTGCAGGTGGCATGGAGGACCCTGCTTTTCACTCTTAGCCGTCACTGGGGAGAGCACCATTCAACATTTACCAGATTACCATTGTTGCTCTGCTCTTACCAACTATCTACATGAAAAAATAACATTGTGAACTCTTAATGCTAGGACATTAAAGTCTGATAAAGATTTAGTGTGTTCTCCTTCCCAGGTATATTTGATTTTGAAAAGAAATTTCTGTAAAGTTCATAGGGATGATTCTCCAAATGCAGAATTTTAGGCTGGGGGAAGGCGTATTTGGCAGAGATCCTGATGGGGGAGTAAGGTATGTGGATATTTGGGGGAAAGTTGTTCTAGGCAGAAGGTATAGCAAGTGCAAAGGCCTGAGGCAGACATGTGCTTTATATATTCAAAAAACAGCAAGGAGGCCAGGGTGGCTGGAGCAAGGGAGACAGCAATAGGAGACATGATCAGAGAGGTAACTGGATTATGCTGTTTTGTTGAGAGTAAACTGAAGTGGGGAAAGGATGGAAGCAGAAAGACCACTTAAGCAGCTCTTAAAATAATCTAGAAAGGAGATAATGGTGACTTGGAACAGCAGTGGAGCCTGTGAAAAGTCTAATTTTGAATAAATTTTGAAGGCAAAGTTAACAGAATTTGCTGATAAGTTAGACATAGAGTGAGAAAGAGTCAACAACTCCATGGTTTTTAGCATGAGCAGCTGGAATGATGGGAAAGACTGGACAGAACAGATATGGAGGGGAAGATCAGGAGCTATTTTGAGCATATAGTTTGAGAGGCCCACTGGGCAATGGGCAGTGTATTATGTGAGTGTGCAGTTGGGAAGACAGGCTTGGCCTAGAGATGTAAATTTGGAAGCCATCAACATAATGATGATTATTGAGAACTAAGAGACTTGATGAGATCATCAGAGAAGTAAGTATAGATAAAAAAGGAGAAGAGGTCTGAGGACTGGTTCTGGAGCACCAGCAAAGGAGACTGAGAAGCAAAACTATATATGGTAAGGGGAAAACCGGGAACCGGAAGAGTATAATGTCCTGAAAGCAAAGTGCAGAAAGCATGTCAGGGAGGAAGGGGAGATCAACTGTGTCAAATACTGCTGGCAGGGTAAGTAAGATGAAAATGAGATTTGACTATTGAATTTAGCAATGTGGAAGGCATTGGTGACCTTGACAGGAGCAGTTTCATTGGGTTCACAAAAGGTCAAAGCCTGATTGGAGTTGTTGGTTCAAGAAAGAATTTGAGGGCAAGGAGGAGACAGGAATTGAATATGAAGTACTGAAAACACTTTTGAGAAGTTTTGCTTAAAAGGGAAGTAGATCTGTCTCTAGTTTGGGACTGTTAAAAAAAAAAAAGAAGGGAAGGAGAAAGAGGATCACTTCTGGAATGGCAACATGAGGAGCTCTGAAGACCCTCTTCCCAAAAAAACAACCATAACTGATGAAATTATTTCAAGAAACAACAGCCTTTTAAAGTCTCTGGAAATTGCCTAAGGGCATGCAGTAAATTAAGAAACATTTATTCAAAAAACTCTACTAAATATCAGTAACAACAGGGAGAATCTGTGGAACTTAAGCCACAATCTGCTCCCCATCTTGCTCACTCCTCGAGCTCAGGGTGATGGAAGCTCCTCTACTCTGAGTAGCTGTGGTTATGATGACAGGGCTTCCTCTTCCTCTAACTCCTACTCTAGGACTATGCTGTCTCCCTGTGAGGGGCAGGCCACCAGCATTTCTCATACTCCCAAACTCTGTGTTGCAGAGGAATTTTTATTCCAGGGAGGTTCTGCCAAGAGGTTGGGGGCTCTTTATCTTCACCCAACTCCCACTTGTAGGTCAGAGGCTTTACCTAGGTGTGGCAGGCCAATAATATTGGGGCCCCAGTCACTCTCACTCTAGCTCATTTACAGGGCAGAGGTTCCACATGGGGAGAGGCAAGCCAAGAAGACCAGAGGCCTCCCCAATGAAGTGTCCTGCAGGGGCAGATCACTCTGAAACAAGCAGGCCACTGTCTCTGCCACCAACTCTGAAGCAGGGGTACAGAGATTTTGCCCAGGGAAGAGGTAGGCTATAAGAATAGACAGTGCCAAAGCTTTCCCCAAGAGAACTGACTTTATTTGGAACAGAGTATGCAGGAAGTTCAAGCCTAAGGGTACTTCCAAAAACAATGGAGATGTTGGTGGTAAGCAATTAAAAGGAGGCTGGTAGCTCCATGAGAACAATAAGCTAAACTGTAAGCTAGCTAGTTTACCAGACAGAACCAGAGAAAGAGACAGCTAAGAACAGCCTTCCTGGGTTCAGGACAAACCTCAAAGACTGTCCTCAAAAACTATCCTTGCAAAGGGACCCAAATTTAATTGGATTAGACTACAGAGAAATTTGTGCCCTAGGTCATTGTAGAAAATGATAGAGGAATCATGTGGCAATTGGTGGAACCTAACAGTTGAGTGCAAATGGAGATGTAAAAATCCTCAACAAAATACTACGAAACTGAATCCAGCAACATATAAAAGGGATTATATACCATGACCAGGTGGGATTTATCCCAAAAATGCAAGGTTAGTTTAACACCTGAAAGTCATTTAATGTAATTCACTATCTAGTAGCAATAGAATAAAGGACAAAAATCACATGATCATCTCAATAGAGGATGAAAATGCATTTGATGAACTCCAACACCCCAAAACCCCTTCACAATGAAAATACTTGTCAAACTAGGCAGAGTAGGGCATTTCCTAAACCTGATAAAGGACATTTACAAAAAACCCAGAGCTGATGTCATTCTTAATGGCAAAATACTGAATGCTTTCTCCCTAAGATCAGAAATAAGGTAAGGATATCTACTCTCGCCACTTCTGTTCAACATTATGCTGAAGGTTCTAGTCAGGGAATTAAACAGGATAATGAAGTAAAGGGCATCCAGATTGGAAAGAAAGAAGTAAAACTATCTCTATTTCCTTTTTTTTTTTTTTGAGACACAGTCTCACTCTGTTGCCCGGGCTAGAGTGAGTGCCGTGGCGTCAGCCCAGCTCACAGCAACCTCAAACTCCTGGGCTTAAGTGATCCTACTGCTTCAGCCTCCCGAGTAGCTGGGACTACAGGCATGCGCCACCATGCCCGGTTAATTTTTTCTATATATATTTTTAATTGTCCAGATAATTTCTTTCTATTTTTAGTAGAGACGGGGTCTCACTCAGGCTGGTCTCGAACTCCTGACCTCAAGCGATCCACCCGCCTCCGAGAGGGCTAGGATTACAGGCGTGAGCCACCTCACCCAGCCTCTATTTCTTAAATGATATGATCTCATATACAAAAAAGTATAAGGAATTCACTAAAAAAACTAGAATTAATAAACAAGTTCAACAAGGTTGCAGGTTACAAAACAAACTATATACATCAACAGTATTTCTATATACTAGCAATGAATTATCTGAAAATGAAATTAAGAAAGCAACTTCATTTACAATAGCAACAAGAAAAATAAAATACTTCAGAATATATTTAACATATGAAGTTTAAAACTTACTCTCTGAAAACCACAAAAATTGTTGAGGACTTCAATATATGGAAAGATATTCTATGTTCACTGATTGGATGATTTAATATTGTTAAAGATGTGTAAACTAAAAATAAAATTCTAAGCCCCTCACTGACTGAATGGTCCAAGGCGACCCCAGAAAAATTCTAAAACTGAGTTCCTGGCCTTGAAGGGAAGGGAGGTCAGACATGCCTCATTATACCCCCTCCCTTTTGGAGTTTAGACACAGCAACTGACGAGCATTAATGTTAACATAGAGATCATAAGACTCACAAACAGACTCTTTGTGGCAATAAGGTACTAAATTATAAACAGGACCCAAGGCCATGCAAGGCAAAGGTTAAGTCATGCCTGAAGGCCATCATTTTGCTTAACAATAGAAATTTATTCCTTACCATTCTGGAGGATGGGAAGTCCAAGATCCAGGCACCAGCAAATTCAATGTCTGATGAGGAAGACACTTGGAAGCTGCCCCGTGGTTCTAGAATGGCACTTTGTTGCTGCATCCTCACCTGGCAGAAGGGATTAACATTGTGTCCTCACATGATGGAAGGCAGAAGGGCAAAAGAACTAGCTAGTTCCCTCCAGCCCACAAATCCCATTAACGAGGGCAGAGCCCTCATGACTTAATGACCTCCTGAAGGCCCTGCATCTTAATATTATCACATCGAATCTTAGATTCTAACATATGAATTTTTGGAGGATACATGTATTCAGACTATAGCAGATGGCAATACTCCCTGTCTACAAGTTGATCTACAGATTCAATACTATCCCTATCAAAATCCTAGTTGGCTTTTTTTTTGCATAAATGAATAAGCTGATGCTAAAATTTATATAGAAATGTAAGGGACCCAGAATAGCCAAAACAATCTTAAAAAAGAGCGAAGTTGGAGGACTCATTCTTCATAATTTTAAGACTTACTATAAAGCTATAGTAATGAAGACTGTGGAACTGGCATAGGGATAGATATATATGTTGGTGGAATAGAATTTAGAGTCTAGAAATAAACCCTCATTTTGCAATCAATTGATATTTGACAAGGGAACCAAGATAATTCAATTGTAAAAGAATGTTTTTTTTCCATGAACAGTGCTGAGACAACTGTATTCCAGATACAAAATTAAAAAATGAAGTTGGATCTCTTTCTTACACCATATACAAATATTGATTCAAAATGGATTATAGACATAAATGTAGGCATTAAAAGTGTAATAGTCTTCAAAGAAAATATAGGAGTAAACCTTTGTGACTTTGAGTTAGGCATAGACTTCTAAGATTTGATAGCAAAACCACAAATGAAATTAAAGAAATAGGTAAATTGAACTTCATTAAAATTAAAAACTGCTGTGTTTCAATTGGTGCCATCAAGAAAGGGAAAGACGACTGATAGAATGAGAGAAAATATTTGCAAATATTTTCTTTATATAAAGTCTCACATATCTGATAAGAGATTTGTCTTCAGAATATATAAAAAAGTTACAACTGAAAGTAAAAAGACAAGTAACTCAATTAAAATGGGTGGAGAATCTGAATAGACATTTCTCTAAAGGAGATACATTAATGGCCCATATGCATATGAAAAGATGTTCAACATCACTTATCCTCAAGGAAATACAAATCAAAACCACAATGAGATACTACTTTGCCTCACCAGGATGGCTATAAACAAAAAGACAGACAATAACCTATTGTAGACGATGTAGAGGATAAATATATACCCAAGAGAAATGAAACTATAGGTCCACACAAAAATTTCCACAGAAATATTCACAGCACTATTATTCATAATAGCCCAAATGTGGAAACAATCCAAATGGCCAATAGATGAACAGATAAAATGTGGTTTATCTATACAATGGAATATTATTTGGCAATAAAAAGAATGAAATACTATTAATAATTCATGCTACAACATGTATGAACCTTGAAAACATTATGCTAAATAAAAGAAGCCAGTCACAAAGACCACATATTGTATGATTCCATTCATATGCAATGTTCAGGAGTGGCAAATCCATAGGAGGAGGAAGTTTATTAGTTGTTGCCTAAGTCTGGTGTGGTTGGGAGGGAATGAAGAGTGACTGCTAATGGATGTGGAATTTCTTTTTGGAGTGATGAAAATGTTCTAAAGTTCATTGTGGTGATGGTTGCATAACTGTGAATGCATTAAAAACCATCAAAATGTACACTCTAAATGGGAAAATTGTATGGTACGTAAATTATACCTGAATAAAATGGCTATACTTTTAAAAAAGGAAATATATTCAATAGCTGGAGGAGGAGGGTATGTTTTGAGATTTTTTTTTTTTTTGATGAGAAAAATAAAGCAGAATTATACAGTGATGGTAAAGATCCAATACAGGGGGAAATAATTGCTGCTGAAAGAGCTGGAAAGGAGCATTTCTGGAGCAATGTTCTTGCAGGTAGAGGTGGTAGGATTTAGTGCTTAAATGGAAGAACTGATCTTAACTAAAAGTGCAGACTACTAACTAGTACTAACTAGAGGGCCAGCAAGCAGGTAAGTATTAATAAATGTGTTGGGAGTTTTGATTCTAATCCCTTACATTTCTTTTTCAATGAAATAGGAAGAAAGATAAGGAGCTGAGAACGAGGGTTGGATGAAGAGATTTTTTAGAAGTTCAAGGTGACCAAAGGCATAAAATATTAAATAATTATACAGGAGAGTGAGTGAATGAAGGAACAAAAGAAATGAAACGACTGCTGAGCCACATTAAGAGCTCACTTGAGGTCAGAGGTCATCATTTAATTGAAAGGCAGACCAGTCAGCATGGTTTTGTGGGTTTTTTCCTAGCCATGAGCAGTTGCATGGTGCAGGTGTGGCATAGGCAGACAGTTGGATTTAAACAGGATTGTGGTTTTGCCAAATGAATGCTGCAAAGAGAGAAAGGAACGGTGAGTTGAGATCTAACAGCACTCACTCATAAGGGCTGAAGGGGGAGATGAGACAGCCAAGGTTGAGTAAGAGCCAGAAAGTGTAGAGAATGGCCTGAGAAGAGATTGCGGACAAAAGAATTTTTTTCTGTTCACTGACTCTAAATATAAGAGGAGGGGAAGGGTGGGTAAGGGAGTCAGAAATAAGGATTTACAGAACTTTGAGCACTAAATTCCAGGGCACTGAGGTTGTCCAGGGACTCCTGGGCTTCTCATGGGGAGTGCCTTAAACAGGTAAAGGTCATGATGAGATTAGTACTGGTGGTCAGAGTCAGATAGTGGTAACAAGGCTGTCAATGTTGCATAGGGGTGAGTTTGAGGATGGGACACCTTTCCAACAGCATGCAGATGAGAGGAAATAGCAGCAGTGATCTTTTATTGTGTTTAATAGTATCAGGTTCCATGCAAATTACAGTACATAACATTACCTTATTTATGCCTCATACCTTCTGATGAGGTAGGCTTTATGTCTCCATTGGGCAATAAAATTGACAGTCTACCTTGAGTGTGACAGTGGCCCACGGGAGGATGCAGTCATGGGAGAGAGGAAAGACTGTTGCATTATTTCTTCAAACATTCTTTTTTTTCTTTTTTTGAGACAGAGTCTCACTCTGTTGCCCAGGCTGGAGTGCCGTGGTGTCAAGCTCACAGCAACCTCAAACTCCTGGGCTTAAGCAATCCTTCTGCCTCAGCCTCCCGAGTAGCTGGGACTACAGGCATGTGCCACCATGCCCAGCTAATTTTTTTCTATATATATTTAGCTGTCCAGATCATTTCTTTCTTTTTTTAGTAGAGATGGGGTCTCTCGCTCTTGCTCAGGCTGGTCTTGGACTCCTGACCTCGAGCAATCCTCCCACCTCGGCCTCCCAGAGTGCTAGGATTACAGGCGTGAGCCACCATGCCTGGCCCAACATTCTTTTTTAAAGAACTGTTTTTATTTTCTTAAAAATTACGAAACCATCATTTCTTTCTTTGTAAGAAAACAAAGTTAAGCAACAACAAAAAAAGAAAACCAGCATTTGATATAACTAGTATTAAAACCAGGTGCATATTTATTTCAACCCTTTTTAGAATTAATACATTTGTATAAACCCATTTAAAAAAATATTAATAGCCTTTATTTCTTAAAGTAGCTTTGGATTTACAGAAAAAAATGAGCAGAAAGTACAGAGAGTCCTCCCCCTCCACAGTTTCCCGTTATTAACATCTTGTTTTAGTGTGATACCTTTGTTATAATTGATGAACCAGTATTGATACATTACTATTAACTAAAGTTTATAGTTCACATTAGGTTTCACTCTTTCAGTTGTACAGTTCTATGGAGTTTGACAGATATCCACCATTACATACAGAAGTATCGTAAGAAAGGGTTTTACTGCAATGAAAATCCATGCACTCCACCCATTCATTCCTCTCACCCTCCCCCCTGGCAACCACTGATCCTACTACTGTCTTTATAGTTTTGCCTTTTCCAGAATGTTACATAGTAGGAAACATATACAATGTAATCTTTTCAGATTGGCTTCTTTCACTAAGGAGTATGTATTTAGGGTTATTCTATGTCTTTTCATGGCTTGATAGCTCATTTCTTTTTATTGTTGAACAATACCCCATGTGTGAAAGTATCACGGTTTATTTATCTGTTCATCTATTGAAGGGCATTTTTGTTACTTCTTGCTTTTGGTAATTGTGAACAAAGCTGTTATAAACATTCATATACAGGTTTTTGTGTGGACATATGCACCATTGCTGGATCATATGGTCAGACTATGTTTAGTTTTGTAACTGGCTGTATGTTTTGCATTTCCACCAGCAAAGAATGAGAGTTCCTGTTGCTCCCCATCCTCACCAACCCCTTTGGTGTCAGTGTTTTGCTATTTTAGTCATTCTAATAGGGGTGTAGTGGTATCTCATTATTATTTCATTATGCCCAATGACATCTTTTCATATGTATATTTTCATCTGAATATCTTCTTTGTAGAGATCTCTGTTCAGATCTTTTGCCTATTTTTAAAAATTGGGTTGTTTATTTTCTTATTGTTGAGTTTTAAGAGTTCATTGTATATTTTGAATACAAATCCTTATCTTTTCATTCTCTTAACAAGCCTATTATTTTTGAATAACAAAAATATTGTGAGTATCTAAGTTAACTCATTTACTACACTAGTTTTTATGTCAGAATAATAGTTCATGCAATTAATATAGCAGTGTTTATTAACCAGTCTTTTACTGATGGCTTTATAGGTCGTTTCCATATTTTAGTATTATAAACTGTGTAGTGATGAACGATCTTGTAACTAAATCTTTTTTTGCAATCTTATCTTCTTAGCTTACATTTCTAGAAGTGGAATAGCTGGATCAAAGGGTTCTTATGTTTTTGAAGCTTTTAATATTTATTAAAATTGTTCTACAGAAAATTTGTCCCAGTTTACTATTTTTAATAGCAGTGTATGAAAAAGCACCTATTTCCCCAATCTCTTGTCAAATAGGTATTATAAAATGGTTTAGAAATGGAAATAGCTTCCTTTTTTCTTCTGAATATAAAAATAACTCACTTATGCTATCACTTAAAATTATTTGTAAATTGAAAGGTTAAAAATAGTATTTCATTATTTTAATTTGCATTTCCTTGATTGCTAATGAAGTTAAACATTATGTCAGGAAAAATACATTATCTTTAGTCCCACTTAAATGCCATTAATCTAATAGCTATATCATAAATATTTGGTGATAGTATTCATAAAATAGCATTTATTGAGCACTTATTCCAACACAGCATTTTGCTAGGTATTACATAAACATGTACAGAAGAATTAGTCCCTAACTGCTAAGAAATCACAATCCTAGAAAGTCACCGGCCAGGTAACAAATGTTTATTGAGTGCCTACTATTGCCCAGAAGTATTTTTTTCATGATAGCTTTATTGAGGTATAATTAGCATACAACAAACTGTGCATATTTAAAGTGTACAATTTGATAATTTCTAATATATGCATACACCTGTAAAACAATCACCATAATCAAGAGAAGACATCCATCACTCCCCAAAATTTCCCTGTACATCTTTGTAATGTCTCCTTCCTGATTCTGGCCCCTCTGTTCCCCCACCATTTCCAGTCAACCACTTTTTGTCATCAAAGATTAATTTGCATGTTTGAGAATATTATATAAATTGAATCATGCAGCATATACTCTTTATGGAGGGAGGTTCTGAATTCTTTCACCCTAATTATTTTGAGATTCATCAATGTCCCATGTATCAATAGTTCATTTCTTTTTATTTGTAGATAGTATCCCATTGTATGGACATACCATAATTTATTTATCCATTCCCTTGTTGATGGACATTTGGGATTGTTTCCAGTTTTTGACTATCACAAATAAAGGTGCAATTAATATTCATGTACGTCTTTGCATGAACATATGCTTTCATTTTTCTTGGGGAAATATCTAGGAATTGTATGGTTAGGACATATGGCAGGTGTATGTTTAACTTTTAAAAAAAATGCCAAATTGTCTTCAAAAGTGGTTGTACATTTTATACCAGTAGCAATGTGTGAAAATTCCAGCCGCTTCCATCCTTCGAAGTGAGGTATTACAAGGATGGAAAAACATGCACCACATGTACTCATCATCAAACATTAAGGTGTTCACATGGTAGTAATACTCACTGGGTGCCAGTCGGGGGTGGGGATGGGGGGGTAAACCCATAACTAATGGAAGCAGAACACACTATATGGGGAGGGATACACGCTTGTAGCCCTAGCTTGGGCAGGGCAAACAGCATTACATGTAACCAAAATGTTTATACCCCCATAATATCCTGAATAAATAAAAAGAAAAAGAAATTTCAGCCACTTGAATCCTCACCAGTTAATATGGCTTATCTTTTTAATGTTAGACATCCTAATAGCTGTATAGTAGTATCTCATTTTGGTTTGATCAATAATATTCGGTCTTTTCTTGTGCTTATTTACCATCTTTTTTTGGTGAAATGTATGTGAAAGTCATTGTTTAAATTGATTTGTTTCCTTATTATTGAGTTTTGAGAATTCTGTGCATATTTGGAGAATAAGTACTTTATCAGATATGTATTTTACAAATTTTCTCCAAGTGTGTGGCTTGTCTTTTCATTCTCTTAACATTGTTTTTCAAAGAGCAGACCTTCTTAATTTTAATAAAGTCCAATTTATCAATTTTTTTCCTTCTATGGATTGTGCTTTTTGGTGCCAGATCTAAAATATCTTTGCCTAATCCAAGGCCACAAAGACTTTATCCTATTTTTTTTCTTGGAGAAGTTTTATAGTTTTAGGTTTTACATTTATGGCTAGGACCTATTTTGAGTCAATTTTTGTATGATGCAAGGGGTGGATCCAAGTTCATTTTTTGCACATGCATATCCATTGTTCCAGCACCATTTGTTTAAAAGATTATTCTTTCTGCACTGAATTGCCTTTGCACTGTTGTTGAAATCAATTGACCATTTATATGTGAGTCTATTTCTGGGGCAAATCCCTTTTGAGTACTCTACTTAATGCTCCATGATCTATGAAGTTTTCCAAATTGTCTGGTGGGAACAGAAATTATTCCTGGCCTTTATGACCTCCATGTATTCTTACTTTTAATCCTTTCAAGTGATCCTTCCCTTCACCTTGGGATCTTTTGTCACACACTTGTACCAGTAAGAACTAGGTTGAAGAGCTGAGGGAGCTCTCTTACAGATCTCTGAGTTTCTCTCTCTCTGTACCTCTTTTCTCTCTGTTACTCTGCTCTACAAACACCAGCTGCCTTGGCCACTCTGGACTCTCAACTGTTGTTGTCTTCTCAACTCAGGAAGACCACAAAACTCCTCTGGGAATCCTCCTCTTTATGCCATGGTCTGGAAACTCTTTCCAGCCAGTAAGCTTACGTAATTATAGGGCTCACCTTGTTTGTTTTAGTGTTCACTGTCCTTTGTTGTCTGCTGTCCTATGTCTTCAAAACCAGTGTTTTATATATTTTGTCTGGTTTTCTAATTATTTAAGATAGAAGGGTATATCTTGTCCTTGGTATTCCATCTTGGTTGATGGGGAAAGAATGTCTGGCATTATTCCAAATGCTGGATCTATTAGAAGTGAGAAAAATGAACAAAATCCTTGGCTTCAAACAGCTTACATTCTAGAGGGTTCTAGAGGGGGAGGGCAGATGACAAATACATGAAACAAAAATAATATGTATAAATAAATGATTTCTGAAAATAAGTGCTGTTGACAAAATAAAGAGAGAAGTTGGGCTACTCTAAGAGCCCAGATCCAAGGGGAGGGAACAGAGATTCAACTTCTCGGAAGAGTGTCAAATAATACACAGACATGTTTTAAAACCACCACAGTCATGGCAAAGAGTTTGGATTATATTATTCCAAAGGAAAGCCACTAGTGAATTTTCAAAAAGGAAATGATGTGCAATGATTTACAATCTCAACAGACCACTCCACCAGGATTACTATATACAAAATAAACATGTAAGAATCGATTGTATTTTTATATACCAGCAAAAACAATTAGAAAATGAAATTTTAAAAAGGATACCATTTACAAGAGCATTAAAAAAATATCACCTACTTAGGAATAAGTCCAACAAAAAATGTGTAAGACCTTTATGCAGTAAATTATAAAACTTTATTGAGAAAGACTAAATAAATGTAGGCTGATATCATTTTCAAGGATTGTAAGGGTGATAATTATAAAGATGTTTGTTCTCATATTGGTCCATAGACTCAATGCAATAACAATCAAAATACTTACAGTTGTTTTCTGTAGAGCTTGGACAAACTAATTCTAAAATGTATATGGGAATGTAAAGGATCAAGAATAGCAAGCCACTCCTGAAGGAGGAGGAGGAGGATAACCAAGAGGAGGAGAAGGAGGGACTTGCTCTACTTGACATAAGACTTATTATAAAGTCACAGTAATTAAGGCAGTGTGATATTTTCACAAGCAACACAAATAGAAAAAGGGAGAGAAAAACAGACCAATGTAATATAAGAAAGAGCCCAGAAACAGACCCATGCACATACGGATACTTGATTTATGTCAAAGATGACATTACAAAGAGGGAGGGAAAGGATGGTCTTTTCAGTAAATAGAGTTGGAATACTTTTGTATGCACATGGAATGAAGGAAGGAAGGAAGAAACGAAGGAAGGAAGGAAGGAAGGGAGGGGAGACACTCTACAGAAATGCTTGCACATATGCACTGGGAGATGTGTACAAGAATGTTTCTAGCAGCATTATTCATAATATCTCTAATTTCAGACAACCCAAAAATTCAACAGAATGCATAAATAAAATGTAATATATCCATAAAAGAATTTTACTGGAACAAAAATGAATAAACTACAGCCTCATATAGTATGTATGAAGCTTAATTAAAAAATAATATTAAATGAAAGAAGTCAGACACAGAATACATACTACATAATTTCATTTAAAAAAAGTTCAAAACCAGGGAAAATGTAGTTTTTAGTGATGCATAATAAAATGATAAAACTATAAAGATCAGGATAGTGGTTATCTTTATAGATGAGATCGAGGGTAATATTGGGAAGGAGTTGGGGACAAGACTTCTAGAGTTTTGGTAATATTCTATTTCTTGATCTGAATGGTGGTTATGTGGTATTTGCCATATAATAATTATATATGTTTTATGTACTCCTCTATATACATATTTCACAGAAAAAAGTTTTAAAAAACCAAGTTCACTGTGGCTACTGTGTATACAGGCAAGTGTGCAAGCAAGAGTCCAGTTAAGACATGACAGAGGCTTGGACTAGGGTTGAGAAGCAATCAGATTTAGGAAACATTTTAGAGATACAGGTAACAGGATGATGTGGAATGTGAAAAAAAAAAAGGTAAAACAAACACTAATTCATAATAAAATATAGTGATAAAACTTGCAGAATTAATAGACTTTTGAGACAGAAAATAGTAACGTGAAGTTCCGGGTTGTGTGAGTAGGTATCAGACGGAGGACTTCTGTCCAACTATTTCAGGGAAGACTTTATAGAAAAGCCAGGGAATAGAATACTTGTGAACAGATTGTGAAGGAAATGAATGAGGGGATGACACAATTAAAGGGAGTAGTTGATAGTTTACAGGTAGATTAGTGTGTATAGTTTTATACTCTTTTGCACATTATTTTATTTTTGAGACATTTCATGCATTACTTATGACTACTATTTGGATCCACATTAAAGGTGTAGCATATTACTTCAAACACAGTAGTCATTCTGTAAATTCTGATTGACCTATGAAGTCCTGAACATGCAAGCACCTCACACATCCTCTAAGAGCCAAGATCGGACACAGTGAGCCAGCATGACACACACATGCTCCTAGCTGCCTATTTAGCAGTGCCTATACAGTACGTAATATATATTAATAGCTTTCACATTATTGGCTTTAGTTTTAACTTTAGGATGTTATTGGAAATTTTATTTTTGTTACAACTTTTTCTCATTTAGGTAGACTGATGGATGGGTAAGGGAATAAGGGATGGGGTTGGGTTATACAGAAATAATGACAAGAAACAGAAGTTTGTGGGAAGGAAGACCTCTCAGTCAACCCACTTTATCTAGAAAGGCTTCCTGCATGAGTCAGAGTTGATCTGAGAATCTTCCAGAATTAGGCAATAGGAGGAGGGAAGATTTTTTTTTCAGGCTTGTGGGACAATGAGAGCAGGATAATGTGGTGATTTTAAAACTCTTTGGAGTCTCTAATTTAGTATATGATGTAGGCATGACTTGCCCTTTCATACACAGTATATACCTTATGACATTAAAAAATTTACTGTTGGGCTGAATGAGAGCGAATTTTGCTTTGACAGATATTTGAGATTCTACTAGAGCCCTCATACAATGTTTACGATGAACCAGGCACCATTCTAAGGCCTTTACCTGTATTAACTCATTTAATTCTCCCAACAATGCTGTGAGGTCATCTCCATTTTATAGATGAAGAAACCAAGGCATTGAGAGGTTGGTTAGATAACTTGCCTGAGGTTGACCAACTGGAATTTGAAGGTAGCCATTCTGATTCTAGAATCCATAATCTTAACCTAGGTGGTGTATCTTTCTCTTAGAAAAAGAGAGAAGAGGATATCATACATTCTGGAACTTCCTTAGGCTTCTTCATACTAATTTATAAATATGATGGAATTTTAATATTACATATGAAGACAATTATTTCCTCCTCTACTGCATCCCTATTGCTTAATCCTTTGACTGTCCACTGCAACTATAAACAACCGTAGTCATTCTCTCCCAGAACTTAGGAAGGCTGAGGTGGGAGGCTCACTTGAGGCCAGGAGTTCAAGACCAGCCTGGGCAACATAGAGAGACTCAGCTCTACAAAAAATTTGCACTGTAGACCCAGCTACTTGGGAAGCTGAGGCAGGAGGCTTGCTTGAGCCCAGGAGTTCAAGGATGCACTGAGCTATAACTGTGGCTCTGTACTCCAGCCACAGAGCAAGACCCCATCTCCTAAAAACAAACAAACAAAAAAAAGTGGCTGACCACAGCTTAAAAAAAAAAAAAAACCCTAACATAAATTTGCTATTTTATTTATTTTATTTTATTTTTTTGAGACAGAGTCTCGCTGTGTTGCCCAGGCTAGAGTGAGTGCCATGGCATCAGCCTAGCTCACAGCAACCTCAAACTCCTGGGCTTAAGCGATCCTACTGCCTCAGCCTCCCAAGTAGCTGGGACTACAGGCATGTGCCACCATGTCCGGCTAGTTTTTTCTACGTATATATTTTAGTTGGCCAGATAATTTATTTCTATTTTTTTTTAGTAGAGACGGAGTCTCGCCCTTGCTCAGGCTGGTCTCTAACTCCTGAGCTCAAAGGATCCACCCGCCTTGGCCTCCCAGAGGGCTAGGATTACAGGCGTGAACCACCGCGCCCGGCCTAAATTTGCTATTTTAAAAAATATTGTAAAGTTTATTCTTATTCATTGGTCAGCCTCCTCAGTTACAAGTCTGCTTTGGAAAAAAATCCACTGAAGTTTTTGAGTTACTGATTCAAGATAAACAAGATTTTCAGCTTTGAAGAATATGCAAGTACTGTACAGCTATATACTGGATTTGGTGTGCTACTGTTCAAGTTTCAGCACTTTAAGGAACGTTCAGGAGTGACTAATACACCAACTTGTTTCCAGAGGTCACAAGGGCTGTCATAATTGGCAGTTTTCTTTTTAATCTCCTTACAGTTCAGGATATGAAAAAGTGGGAACACTATGCGACTTCCAAAGCAGGGAGGATGAAGAATGGTATTGGAAAGTGACTTTTCCGCTGGGCTCAGGAGCTTTTACATGTTCAAACAATAGACAACTGAATAAACGCAATAAAGACATCTAATTCTTCTATAAAACGGTCACACCTACCCTGACTAACTGGAAAACAATAGATCATAACTTGAATTAAAGAGGTGCCGTTCTTCAAATAATGGGCTTGGGTTTCTTGCAAAGCTACAGCGCACAAACTCCACCCTGGTCCCCATCTGCTTTTTAAAGCCTCCCCCAGAACCGCTCTTCCTTCAGCCTTGGCGCCTTCCCGATATACCCTCCGTAGTCTTCTCTAGTCCCCACCCTAGACGTCAGGCTCTGCACCCAGAGGCCGGTGTAGAGGGAAGACGGGCAAGAGGGGAGGGAGACGGGAGGGAGAGAGCTAAATGGTCAATTCCTCCTTAACTCCGGGCCCCCTCGCGGGCCTCACCCCTCCTCCCGGGGGCTGAGATTGGAGAGGAAGTGGGAAGGCTCCAATCTGCTCCTCGCTCCAGCGCCCTCATGCCCCCACCCTTCTCCTCAGCCCGGGGCTTCGGCGCGCCTCGTCCCCGCCCCTCGCCCCGGGAGAGGAGCGGGCGGCGCGGGAGGGCTCGCGGAGAAAGGCCGGGGGCAGACGGCCTCCGCCCTGCAGCCGCATCCTCTGCAGCAGCGGCCCGGAGCCGCCTGCCTGCGGGCGAGCCAGGCCCGCGGGCAGCCCCGGAGACCGCGGTGGCCGGATGCGCTGGCGCGTCACTTCCGGGCGGTGCAGCGGCGGCCGCTTGGAAGATGGCTGCGCCCTGTGGCTCGGAGCTGCCCGCCAACTCGCCGCTAAAAATCCCGAAGATGGAGGTGCTCTCGCCGGCTTCTCCTGGTGGCCTGAGCGACGGAAATCCATCGCTGTCCGACCCTTCCACGCCTCGGGGTGCCTCGCCGCTCGGGCCAGGCAGTGCGGCGGGCTCGGGGGCAGCGGCGTCCGGGGGTCTCGGGCTGGGGCTGGGGGGCCGCAGCGCCGCCTCGTCCTCGGTCTCCTTCTCCCCTGGTGGCGGCGGTGGCGGGGCTGCGGCAGCCGCCGCCGCCGCCTGCCGGGGCATGTCGTGGACGCCAGCCGAGACGAACGCGCTCATCGCAGTGTGGGGCAACGAGCGGCTGGTGGAGGCGCGGTACCAGCAGCTGGAGGGAGCCGGCACGGTGTTCGGCAGCAAGGCCCCCGGGCCAGCCATGTACGATCGCGTGTCCCGGGCCCTGGCCGAGCTGGGCTACGAGCGGACCCCGTCTCAGTGCCGGGAGCGCATCAAGGTAACCGGCCGCCCGGCCTGGGGCAGCGCACCAGAGGCAGAGAAAAAGCGGGGAAGCGGGCCTCGGGGGCGGGGGCCGGTCTGAGTGCGGGGCTCCCCTCCGGGGCCCGGTGGGCGATTCGCATCTTCTCCGCCTTTTTCTTCTCTCCCTGGGAAAGGGGCTTTTTTCCAGACGGCCGCCAGCCCGTAGGTTTCCTGAGTTTGAAGTTGGGCGTGTCTGCCGCCGCCCCTCTTTCTTGCGAATTGAGGATGTTCCTGCGCTCTGAAGTTGCTAGTTTCTTATTGCACGCCGTGCGGCAGTCCCCGTGCTGCTGGCGCCTCTCGCCCCCACCGCCGGGGCTCCTTGCTTTGTTTCAGGCGGTGGGGCTCCCAGGCAGAGGCTTACCAGCCGGGGTGGGAATCGAGGAAGGGCAGAAGTGGGGGGGCCGTTGAGCCCCCAGTTTAGGAATTTTCAGAAGTGGATGTGGCAAAGCCATACAAAAAGCGCCTTGGGACAACTGGCCTTTGTGTCAGTCTCTTTGCTTCTAACTTGAGCTACGAAGGACGAATAAGACTTGAGATGCTTTGGAAAATTGGAAAGGCTTGATTTTGATTGTAGCCAGATTGTGTATTGTTATCGTGAAATTAGCGGGCACCATGAAAGTTAGCCTGGCCAAGAGTTGTTCTGGAATTTGGATTGTCGATGCCTCCCGAGTTAGATTGGCTTGAGGCCCTGCTGTTTCTGATGAAGCTCCTTCAAGAAAACCAGTTTTCCCCTCCTTTAGTTACTGTGCCGGATGTGGTGACAAGTAGAACTCTGAGTGTGCATCTGGCCATCTTTGTGTATCTGCATGTTTATATGCAGAGGCTTAATTTGGGCTAGAAATTTTACTACCAGCCGGGTTATCATTTTGCTGTTTCTACTGCCTTTTATCTAGTATTCGTATTTATATCATTGGCAGATATGGAGTTGTGCTTTAGTTAAACTCGTTCCCTCATAGTGTCTACTAAGAGATTTGGGTAGGATTCTCCCAGTTTTCACTGAACTGCTTCTACTACTTAGTGTGTATCTGTGTACTTCTTTTTCTGGTAGGGCTAGCACTTTTTCTGGGAACTCCTTGGGGCTAAAAAGCACTAAGAACAATCATAAGTAAGAGTAATCACACTAATGTAGGGGAATTGCACCAAAGTTCACAAGGTCTTGGCTCCAGCAGTGTTCATTTGGGGATACTGTTGCTTAGAAAATTGGGTCCAAAAACTAAGATGTTTCAAACTGACTAATTATTGTTGAAGCAATTTGGCATTCATTACTCAGTTATAGAATTAAATTAGTTTATTTGACAACATATACCTTTAGGGCTTCTTAAGCACGTTCTTTTTTCTTTTATTTATTTTTACACAAGGATGTCATCAAAGTAGTGGTTAATGGGAAGAAGCTACTGTTCTTTGTCATTCATTGTTCTATTCAAAGTCATTAGGTTAAATTTTTGGGAGAGTGTTTGTACTGTTCTGCTCTAGCATCTATCCATGAACTTTTCTCAAGTTGAGAAGTGTACTTTAGGAATTTGTGACTGTTTTAGCTTGATTGATTTCTGTCCATAGAAATTTCCCAATCACACAGAGAAAGTGTGCTATCAAAACCTCATTGAAAAAAAAAAGGCCGGGAGCGGTGGCTCACGCCTGTAATCCTAGCACTATGGGAGGCCAAGGCGGGTGGATCGCTCGAGGTCAGGAGTTAGAGACCAGCCTGAGGGAGACCCTGTCTCTACTAAAAATAGAAATAAATTATCTGGGCAACTAAAAATATATGTAGAAAAAATTAGCCGGGCATGGTGGCGCATGCCTGTAGTCCCAGCTACTGGGGAGGCTTAGGCAGTAGGATCCCTTAAGCCCAGGAGTTTGAGGTTGCTGTGAGCTGGGCTGACACCACGGCACTCACTCTAGCCCGGGCAACAAAGCGACACTCTGTCTCAACAACAAAAAAAATAAAAACCTCATTGAATATAAATCTCTCCATAAAATTGTTTTTCCAGTAACCAGGGAATATCTAGTGGGGTTGCTTCATTGTCCAGTTATGAGAAGGATAACCTAAAGCAAGCAACAAAGATTGAGCTTCTTTGAAGATTTTTAAAAAGAGGATCAGTTTACCTGTCTCTAGACAGGTAAGACCAAGTTGACCTCAAGCTCTTAGAATATTTTGAGAATAAGCAGATGACAGTGGGTTCTCTGGTCCATAATAGCAGTTAACAAGGAGTGTAGATAACTATTTTGTTTTTTTAAAGTGCTCTATTCTTTATGTGATGTCAGTCAAGGAACCCAGACTTTTTCATTAGTAATGTTGATCTTCCCTGCCAGAATGGTAAACTCTTTAAGGACAGCTTCCGGTCTCTTATGCACTGCTCTACTAGCATATAGTAAACACTGAATACATATTAATTAAATTCATCAAATCAAGTCCAGAAAAGAGAATTTTGGAAAGTATAATCTACAGCAGTATTATTCAAACTTTAACTCAGAAATGTAGACTTTGAAACCCAAGTTGAAAAAATACTGCATTAAAAACTAAACTCTGTCCCTTTAGGAGACTTAGTGTGAATGTAATCTTAAGCACAGAAGCAGACGTGGTCACTGAAATTATAGCCTTATCCAATTATGAGGTGGATGTTCAAGTAACTCAGATTATGCTTGTGAAAATAAAAATACAACCTTAAATTCTCAGAGAATCTCAAACCTCTGAAAACACATCCTTAGATCCTAGTCTCAGAAATGATGATTTAAAACAAGTAATTCAGAAATCCCTTTCACTTCATTGTATTGATGAGAACTGCAAAAAGAAATTCAGTAATACTTTTTGTTTTAGATTTTACAATTTAGAAACAAAGTAGTTCAGTAAGATGTGGAAAATGAGGAACTTCTATAGACTAATGGAAATGTGAACTCAATGTCAGGCTCACTGAGAAGGAATACCATGTGAGTCAGTTACATTTCTGGTCTAATATATTTAAAATTCCTTTCAAAAATTCCATTAGGAGCTGGGTGTGGTGACGTGCACCTATAGTTTCAGCTACTTGGGAGGCTGAGGTGGGAGGGTCACTTGAGATCAAGGCTGTAGTGTGCAATGATTGTACTTGTGGATGGGTACTACACTGTAGGCTGGGCAACACAGACTCATTCTCTTAAAGAAAGTCAATTATGAAAACTCAGTAAATAATTTCTTCTAAGTTTGAAAGGAAGAGATATATAGTAACGTTAGTTTTCCCATGCAAACCTTCCTTCAATCAGATAATTTCAACATGTTCATGTAACAGTCTTCATCTCATCATATAAAGGATCAGAAAGTTGAGTCCTGTCTCAACCTCTTTATGACCACCTTTCCGAATAACTTTAAAGCACATCACTTAACCTTCTCTGGACTGTGCTTCAGTCCTCTTATCTATACAATGAAAGTTTTAAAATTGTAAATATTGAAATTGAATTAATAATGTCTTAGATTTTGAGACTAAAGTCCTACTTTTTAATATCCAAATGAATATATTTCTGCGCAAACACGATTTTAACTTAGACATAAACGTTTGTTATTGCTGCAAAGAGTTTCATTTTGATGTCTGTCATGTTATTGGTATTTGTCCTATCATTTGGATAAAATAGATGTGTTTGAGACTGCATTGCTGCACAGAATGTTGTTTATTCTGAAGTTATGTTGCTTTTTTGTATGTTTGCCAGATGAAAATTTGTCTGCTAACAATTGTATCCTGATTTTGGAGTCAGATAAACAAATCTAGCTGGTTCTTTGTCAAGTGATTGCATGAATTTTCTCCTTTCATATAGGCCTTTTCTTCATATCTCCATTCACCAAATACCTGAGTTCTTGTGATATACGAGGCTGTCTGCTAGATGTTAGGGTGGATAAAAGAACTGTAGTCTTAAAAAAAAAAAAGAAAGAAAAGAATTGCAATATACAGTTCCTGTAGTCCCAAGAGTTTACAATCCAACTGAAGCTTGTATATATACATCAAAGAGTTAAAAAGCTGTACAAGACTACACAAGGGATGGTATGCAAGGCCGTACTTAAGTGTCATATGATTAACGTGGACTATAAGTGTGATGACTTTAAAGGAGGGGAACGATCTCATCACTGTCCATACTGTAGTAGTTGAAAGATCTGTCTTGACTTGGAATTCATGAAAGCATTCACTTCTGAACCAGATGCTGCATTCACACTTCAGTCAGTTAATTTGATGCCCTGCAAAACTCGTTCTCAAGTCCCATATTTTTGGGTGTTCTCCAAAAATTTCCCTCTTGAGAGTTGGCTTTATGTTTTTGAAACAGATGTGTACTTGTAGCTCTGCCTCAAGACAAAATGCAAGTTGATTGTATGAGACCTAAAAAACTTGCCTTTGCTGGGTCAGTGCTGGTTGCTCATCAGACAGATTTAAAAGTGGAAAGGAGTCTTCTGTCCAGCAAACAAAATGATTAATTTTCTGGGGGCATTGCTTAGATTTATCCATCAGTAATTGTCATCATCTTTGGAACAGATTTTGTACTTTAGCAGACAAATCACAATATGGTGTATTTGGTCTTTTATTTTAGCTATCGAGCCTTGCAATTATTTGTTTGTTAAAACCAATAGGGCAAAGATAACTTGGAGCCCAAAGATACCTTTGTCCCTGTATAAACATTTTAATAGACACTGCCCATCTCTGAGGACTTCTATTTGGTGTTTGCAGACAAGACTTCCCTTCTGCATTATCATTGGAAGATTTCTAAGAAATACTATAAGCCACTCAAATAGTTCATAAGAAAAATTTAGTCAGATTTGTTTTCCATCATTTTTTACATATTTAGCTTCTTTTCTCATCCTACTATCACCTGAAAGTTTGTGCATTCTGGTTTGCTTGTTAGCTTGTGAATGTGACAGAGGCTTAATGCGTGTCTTAAAAGAATAGACCATCTTTGACAACTGGGCCATACACTTTAATTAGGCTTTCAGTTTTGGAAGGAAGAGATTTGACAAGCACATGTTAAAACTGAATGAACAGGATTCTGAGTTTACTTCCTGGCATTTTTGGAAATTTAGTGAAAGGTGGAGTTAAATATTCTGGATACTTCATTAAGAGGTTAAGTAAAAGGAAAAAAGGTTTTAGAAAGCATGTAGTAAAAACAGCACTATTCCATAAAACTTTTGTGAAGATGGAAATGGTCTACCTCAGTTTGGTACGATAGCCCCTAGTCACATGTGGCTGTTGGACGTTTGAAATGTGGCTAGTGTCCCTGAGGAACAAAATTTTTAATTATATTTAATTAATGTAATTTTAAATTATGAATAGCCACATGTGGCTAATGGCTACCATATTGAACAGTATAAGGCAGAAAGTTATTATTCATGGTATTAAAGTATTTATTTTATAAAAAGATTCTCTTGGCCACATACTCAAACCTCTAGGGGGAGCTCAAAGTTCCTTCTTGCCCTTCCTGTCACTTTACCCCTGTGTAGGAGGACCCTGATAAAAGTCACAAAAAATGGCCTGCCATTCTAGGATGTGGAACTTTTAGTGCAAGGAATGAAAGTATTATTACCTCAGCTGGCTTGGGCAAACAGTGTGTGCTCTGGGACAGCGATGTCCCATAGAACTTTCTGTGGTAATGGAAGTATTCTATATCTGCGCCATCCAATACGGTAGCTGCTAGCCACAGGTGGCTGTTAAGGACTTGAAATGTGGCTATAGTGACTGTGAAACTGAATTTTTAATTTTATTTAATTTTAATTTTTTAATTTAAATAGCCACATTTGGCTAATGACTATTGTGTTGGCCAGGACAGCTTTGGAACAATGAGTGTTCAAACTTTTTACTTACATGCTCCCAAAAGAATTTTGGATTCCATGTATCCTCTGGAACGTTTTAAAGCTGACATCAGAATTTTTCATGTGTTTGAAAGTCTGTAAGAAGTTAATAGGATATAAAAATATTAAATCTAGTATGAGATGAATAAGATGAGGATTGGCTATAAAGTGTGTCTTGAGTAATGTACTATGAATCTGAAAAATCCACATAAAATCCTTACCTGTGGGTTTTATTAAATATCTCTTGAAAATGTTGGTGATTAGGAAATGTTCTAGTTACATTTAAAAGAAACGATATCAAGCCTGATGCGGTGGTTCACACCTATAATCCTAGCACTCTGAGAGGCCGAGGTGGGAGGATTGCCTGAGGCCAGGATTTGGAGACCAGCCTGAGCAAGAGCAAGACCCCATCTCTACAAAAAAATAGAAAAATTAGCCAGGCATGGTGGTGCGTGCCTGTGGTCCTGGCTACTCGAGAGGCTGAGGCAGGAGAATCTCTTGAGCCCAGGAGTTTGAGGTTGCAGTGAGCTATGATGATGCCACTGCACTCTAGGCCAAGTGACAGAGCAAGGCTCTGTCTCAAAAAAAAAAAACAACAAAAAAAATATCACTAAGCTGTATTGCTTTGGTCATTCTAAATTCAGGGGCAAAACTTCACACCTAAAGAAATATACGTAAGATGGGAAATGACAGGAATCTCTAAGGTTTTAAGGTACCTTGATCAATCATTAAAGGAGGCTACCTTGGTTACAGAATACTGCTTTAGAACTCCAAGCATCTTTCTGTTATCTTTCTTGGCTGATGTAGTGGGCCTGGGCCCGGGCCCTTGAATTCTACTGCCCTTAGAAATCCCAGAGGGAAATAGCGGAGGGTTACAGGAGAAAGGTGTGGGGCTTAACTCTTGGCTAATGTTCCAGCAGCTGGAGCGGGGGTGGATTTAGATATTTTGCCCATTCCCTTTCATCAGACTCAACTGACAGATTTATCACAGGGTTTCTTTAAATACTAAGGTCTGAAATAAGGACTTTATTATTTGCCAACAAATATTTGCGTACCTACTGTGGTAGGCCTAGCAATACAGCAGTGTACCATTTACCTTCAAGATGCCCACCTTCCAATAAAGGAGTCAGATTACTAAAGCACCAATTACACTATTGTGTATAAGGTCTTGTGTGTCATGTTAATGTTAGGCTCATGGTGCTACAGGAGGGAGTACACAACATCCTAGGCTTTCAGGAGGTGGATCTTAAAGGTGAAGTTGGATTTAATTGGGTGTAAGGAAGCAGAGGTATTAATAGATGAGTAGTTGATGTAAAAGTTCAGAGGCAGCATAACCCAGAATAGTGCAGACTGCAAATATGCTAAGATATATTTATGTAAGAATCCCAAACTAGGAGCATCCAAATAATGAAATTGTTGCAGAAAGTTTTAAGTGACCAGCTATTTAAAAAGTCATGCCTTTTAATTGAAGAACCATTTGCCATAGTGCATGGAGTGTGGTAAAGGTGTGATTTAGGAACTGTGAATGATGGATTCTTGGTGTCATAAAGAACCATGTAAAAGGATAGAGCTGATAGTTTTGGAATGACATAATGGACATACCAATCCTAGGCAATTTGTATGTTTTGATGAGTAACTTTTTTACAGCATTGAATTGCAGTTGTGCAAATATCCATTATATATCTCATTCCTTAATTTATACACTGGAAAGAAAAAACAAAGCAGTGCATCTTTTTTTGACCACAACCCACAAGAAGAAGAAATATATTTTACCCTGGGGCCTAGTACTCAAATAACATAACATATATGTATAACTATAACAAATTTCACAAAATAATGGTTATAGCCAACACTTATGTAGCTTTTACTATGTGCTATGCATTGTTCTAAGGGCTTTCTGAATGTTAACTTATTTAATCCATATAACAACACTATATTTAACTACATGTAATATACTCTGGTATGTTCTATTCGAATGCAGACACTAGCTCCAGAGCCTCCTTACTCACAGCACACAGCACGGGAATGCACCCAGCACCACGCCTGCCCCTGGTGGGCCATCTTTCTCTGTCCTCCTCCCCACATCCTCCTCCTCCCCCTCCCAGTACTTTCCAGCACTGCTTTGCCTTTTCACCCCAGTTTCTGTGGTACCTCAGTACCTCTTATCTTTCCCCTTCCCAGCCACAGTCCAGCTGTTTCCAGAAGTGCTCTCACCTGAAACTGGTGCAAAGAAAACCTGGGCGGATGGGGGCGGCCGCTCCCACTGGTATTGGGCAGCAGGCTTACTCCTTGGAGACTGGCAGCTCAGGGTCACGTTGGCCCCCACACGGGGCACGCCCAGGAGATGGCAAGATGGAGGAGCTGGAGGAACTGGGCAAGGGGAGACAGATGAAAACCCACACCTAAGGGACCCACAGATCCTTGTCCTCCCCAGTCCCCCATCCCTGTCACTCCATTTGCCCCTCCCCCAACCCTTACACTCAGCCATTTGGGAGAGACACCTGCCACACCTCCCATTGGGGTTGGGGTTGGGGAGGGACCCAGAAGTGTGTGCTTCTCACTCACCCAGCACATTGAGTTCTAAAGTTTTGATGCTGTGGCCCCTATCCCTGTCTTGGATGTCCAGCAAATTCACAGAACAGCTGTAGGAGCCAGAGTCTTTATCTTGTAGGCCCTGCAGGTGCAGGGGCACATACTTAGAGGGCTTGGGGTAGACCAGGGATACTCTAGGTTTGTTGGACATGACCCCATTGATGTTGGCCAGCACCTGATGTGGGCATAACACCTCCCCGTTATTATTACATGTGCACTGTGCCTGTAGGCTCAGCCAGTTGCCCTTCCCCAAACTGGCATTCTTCAGATGCCTCTCACCTGTATCCACCCTTCTAACCTACCTGTGCCAGCTCCCCATCCACCCCTGTCTCCCTAGCCACCCTCTCCCTGCCCCTGGGTCCTCTTTGCCAGAGCAGTTCAGTTTTCGGTCTCCTATGCATTATCTCTTCATCTCCCACTTTGAGTGTTCACAAAGGTGATCCCAACTCAACTAAAATTGATTGTGCAACCCACTAATGGGCCACAACCTACAGTTAGATTAAAAAGGACTAAAAGATTGAGGTGAGATCAAGATTTTTTTTCAATCATTATTGTCTTTTAGACTAAAGATACCAAAACTCCAGAAACATCATTAATTTATACTATGTAGTTTCAGATAGCTGGAACCTAGGGTTTGGGAAGGAAGGGTAAAGAGAGGTGGGAAGTCAGAAGAAATGAGACTGGAGATATAAACAAGAAGTCAGGTAATGTGCTAAGGAGTTTGGACTTTATCCTAATCAAAGGATTTTAAACCAGGCAGTGACGTGGTTAGTCTTAAATTTTAGAACAGTCACTGGCTCTAATGTGGAAAATGGAAGGGGTAAGACTGGAAGCACAAAGGCCATTTAGAGTAGTCCCCCAACCTTTGGGGCACCAGGGACCGGTTTCATGGAAGACAATTTTTTCAGAGAAGAAGCGGGGTGAGCTCGGAACTCAGGCAGTGATGTGGGCAATGGGGAATGGCTGTAAATACAGATGAAGCTTTGCTTGCCTGCGCTCACCTCCTGCTGTGTGGGGGGCCCTCTCCCCTCCTCAGTTTCATGGAACACAATTTTTCCATGGATAGCAGTATGGGGGGTAGAGTGGGGAGGGGTGGAGCTCTGTGGCCCGGTCCTTAACAGGCCACGGATGGTACCTGTCTGAAGACCGTGGGTTGGGGACTGCAGATTTAGAGGCTTCTTGCAGTAAGCTAAATGAGAGGGGAAATGAAGCAGTGGCAATGAAGATGGAGGGAAGAGAATGGATTTCAGATATATCAAAATTGGGGGGCCGGGTGCGGTGGCTCACGCCTGTAATCCTAGCACTTGGGAGGCTGAGGTGGGTGGATCGTTTGAGCTCAGGAGTTCGAGACCAGCCTGAGCAAGAGCAAGACCCTGTCTCTATTTAAAAAAAAAAAAAAAAAATTGGGGGCTATTGGGAGAATTTGGAAATTTTAATTTACAGGCTGGCTTTGTTAGATCTTAACCTATGAGACAACTCACTATCTACTTCTCTACCAATTTGCAGAGGATTCTTTGCTGCAGTCATCAGAGGGCATCACAGTACTTCATAGCTTCAGTTTTTAGGCTTGATTTTTAAGAACCCAATGAAATCCAACTAAAACACCACATTGGGACAGTCCGGTCTGTGTTGGCTCTAGAATATACTCTCCACAGACTCTTGGATTTTGATCTTCTCCCCAGTCTTCAGAAGTGATTATCCTGCCTTTTTTCTCTTTTTCTTAACATAACCAGAGGTTAAGAACTAAAATTCAGATCTAAAATTTCAAATGTTAATTGTCATATGGGCACCCAGAAGTTATGCTCCTATTGCTAAGTTAAGGTAGAATAGCAGGTTTTTCCCCCTATGAAAAGTTTTATCTGTGTAATGTTTAAAAATGAAATAAAATGGGGGAAAATTTTTCTGAGTTTCAAAAGAACAGCAGACCAGTACCATAAAGAGCTTTAGATTTTAAACAATTGTTAGGACTGAAGTGATGATTAGATACATTTTAATTCTATTGCTGTTGTGGGATTCCTCCACTGTGTTTTGCCTATTTACCATTGCAGAAACTTCATTCAGTGTTTAAAAGGAATGTTTAATGAATCTGTGCCTCCTATGCATGTTACACATTATCTGGAGTTTGTAATCCATGCTGAGTCTTTCCCCCCTATTGTTCTAAATAATTGAAAGATGTCTACATATGGAAAAAGGCATGTGTTTAAATCTGTATAATTCTCCCCTATTTGTAGTTGAGAGAGTCCTGGAGAGCCAGTGGAAATACTTTTTTTCGTTGGGACTAATCAAGTGAGTGTTATCTTTTCACTTAGTAGGATGTATTGTTATTCCTTAGTAAATTACAAACCTATATTTATTCTCAGGCATTTTAGGAACAGCCATCATTTTATTTTTATATGTGTGTTCTTGGCTGTATTCATAAATTACATATTTGAGCTACCAAATACTATTACTTCATTCAATATAAATTGATACAGTGGCCTGGAGATTGTTTACTTCAATATGTTTTTTAGTTGCATTTTCTCAGCCTATGTAAGACTACTTTGTTGTAATAGTCTTTGAAACTTACAGTACTGTTTCTCAGCTATCTTCAGATTACTTTATTTATTTGAATAAACCAATTATGTTTGTAACTGATATTAATAAAACCAGAATAAAAGTTCATATCTACCCCAAACTGCTTTTATTATTTTTTTTAATTTGCAAATAACTTTTCTCTGAAGGGAAAGAGCTGGTTTTGTGATTTAGAAAGAAGAATTTGATAGGTCAAAAAGTACTTCAAGGCCGGGCGCGGTGGCTCACGCCTGTAATCCTAGCACTCTGGGAGGCCGAGGCGGGTGGATCGCTCAAGGTCAGGAGTTCGAGACCAGCCTGAGCAAGAGCGAGACCCCGTCTCTACTAAAAAAAATAGAAAGAAATTATCTGGCCAACTAAAAATATATATAGAAAAAATTAGCCGGGCATGGTGGCGCATGCCTGTAGTCCCAGCTACTCGGGAGGCTGAGGCAGTAGGATCGCTTAAGCCCAGGAGTTTGAGGTTGCTGTGAGCTAGGCTGACGCCACGGCACTCACTCTAGCTGGGCAACAGAGCAAGACTCTGTCTCAAAAAAAAAAAGTACTTCAGTCTTAACATTTGGTATCTCAACTGCCCATATACAATCTTAAGGAATTTTTAGTCATTCATTCAACAAAAATTTATTGAGCCCCTTCTACATGCCAGGCATTGATTTAGGTCCTGAGATACAACAGTGAACAAAACTGACAAGCCTATATTCTGGTAGAAAACAGTATGATATTTAAAATATGTAATTCAAAGCAATTAACACAATTAGGAAAAAACTCCTCAAATATGGTATTCCTTGATAAAGCCTTATTGGCCTTATAAAGTTTGAACTCTATGCCTTTCATTGTGCATAATAGAAATTCATTTGCTTTTGCTTTATTAAGAATACATGATTTTATATTATTCCTTTGCATTGTGTTTATCCAGTTGTCATTGAGGTTTGTACCACCAAGCAGCAAAATGCTGTATTCTTGTTATTCATTCAGTTATTAGGTAATGAGCACCGCTATTGAACCACACACTGTGTAGGGCCCTAAAGGTACAGTCTTAAGCAAAACCAGATTATGTCCTTTCTCTCTTGTATTGGGAAACATAGTTGGGCTTTCAGAAATCAGAGCTGTCAGTTTAGAACAATATAAAATAATTACTTTTTTCCTTTTATAAGTAATATAACCTCACTACAAAATTAAGGGGAAAATTTTTAACTTCTTTATGATAGCATAACCACATATCCATGAAATAAATGTTTTGTTGTTTTTCAAGAAGTGGTAATGGTAAATCTGCTTTCAATTTAATTCCAGTAAATTTCCATGCAAAAATGGAATGAGAGATCTACATGCTTTTTGTTCTGTCAAACTCCAAGAAAATATATGGATCATTCATGCTCCTTATTTCTATTTATTTCTATTCATGCTGAGTTTTACCTGCCTCCTGCTTCTTGTAAACAGGAGTGAGAATTGCTTCTCTCCCTGGATGGGTAGTTAAGATCCCCTGTTCCTTGTTGGTTTATATGTCAGTGTGCTAGTCACATATTCTTGCCAAGACTATAAATCTTTGAAAATGATTAACTAATTGGCTTTTAATCTATAAAAGAGGAACTGAGCAAAAAAGTGGAAGAAGCTATGATGATATAGCCAGATGTTTCTGAAACTTGAATAATGTGTGGGCAAAAACATGTTTATGTAATGATGTTATTTAATATGTACAAATTTACATCTAGGAATATACTACTTTTACCTGTAGAGCTCACATGTTATCAAATACAGACAGTTTTATGAAATATTTTGAGTACTAATAAGATGAAAAATTAAAAGTCAAGTTAACATTTGTTTAATATTTTGGATGGTGTGGTTTAGCTGAAACTTATTTGCTTTTTCCAACATGACTGTGATACTGATTGCTTTGGTAACGTTCTGAGTATTTTATTCTTACATGTTATTCCTATCCATGTTGTGCCTTGTAATGTAACACTACTGCTACTACTTTTCTCTACTTGAACTAACCTTTATTCATAAGGCCCCTTAGCCTCTGTATGGTGTGACTGTATCATTTTTATAATAATTATGATGACTGACATTTACTGAGTACAAGCAATTAGGCAGACACTTTTAAATGCTCTATTTCTTTTTTCTCATTTAATGCTCCCAACAAATCTATGATGGAGGTACTGTTACTAGCTTTACCTTACAGATGGGGAATGTAAGGCACAGAGAGATTAATTTGTTTAACGTCACAAAGCTAGCAGGTGGTGACACTGTAGACCAGGCAGTCTTACTCCAGAACCCATGCTCTTCTTAACTACTTGGTTATACTGCCTCCTTGGTTATATTACCTCCTTATTAGCCCACTTTATTAAATTTTGACAATTAAAGTAATGCTTTTGGCAACAGTGGGTGTGATCATAAAGTCATAAATGCAGTACCAAAATAATATAGTAACACCCAGATGGACATCATTATGTTTATGTATGTTTCTTATTGAAATGAAAACACAAATTTTTAAAATTCTTGCAGATAATTCAGGGTTTCCTAAGATTACAAACACAAGGAGAAACACTGGTTTGGAAATCCTAAGGAAGAATTTAAAATAAGTGTTGAAACACATTGTAGAAGATTGATTCAGCCATTCATTCGAGACTATGTAAGTGGTGGCATTTGTTGGACTACCAACTCCTCTCGAAAGAAGTAAGTTTGAATTACAGAAGAAACACAAAGTAGAATTACTTTTTGACCGTAGAAGCAGGTAAAGATGAGGCTTACCAAAGGAGGCTATGGCATGTCTATTACCTTATACCTGCCATTGTTTTCTAATGTATAAATGGTTTGGCTGCCCATCTTAGAGATGATGGGGATGACATGGACTGTTTTGTAATGTATAATATAAATATACAAAAATGTGTTAGCTTATCGAGAAAACCAAAAATAGAATAAGGAAATAAATCAATGCAGGGTGTGTAGCAATAACCAAGGTAAATATGGTTACTTGAGCTAAATATAAAAATGAGCTGTGAGCTTCTCAGTAACTATGGCAAAAAGGTAAATACAGTGACTTTCCATAATTTTCAGTGTTTCCTGAAGAGAAGCATACCAGGTCCTAGGGTTGAAACCAAAGATGAATTACATTAAAAAGAATGCCATAGTGACCTTGGATAAGCTCTTACCTTTCTCTGTCTTAGTTTTCTTGTCTGTAAAATAGGGATGCACCATATATCTCTACTATATATGTGATGTGCTGCCCAGATGCATCTTCCAGGAATGAGATGGTAGTCCCCCCTCCCCTCCCCCAAGCTGCCAGGAGCATTGACCGCTGAGGGCTTTGTGGTTGAATTCCTCCTGAGAATTTCCCCTTTGCTCAAGGGAACTGTCTCACCCAAGGTGAGGCCCCTTCTCTGATGGCAGGCTGAAACTAATGACTGGTCAGTGCTGAAATACAAAGGTCCAGCCTCGTTGCCTCAATTCGGGACAACTCTGAAGGATCGATCACCCAAGTTCCGTACCACACTTTAGGATTAGCAGAGGCCTCTGTTGCAACTGTATCTCATTTTCACTTCTTTCTCTGCCAGCCCTGGGCTCTCTCAGAAGTGTGGTTCCCAAGAGCCTTCCCCTGTAAACCTGCACAGTCTCCTCAGAGTCTGTTTCTGGGGACACTCTCTTTTAACATTACTATAAGAAGTAGAAATGATATTGTAAATTGCTTAGCCCAAATCTCAGCACACGGTAGCCCCTCAGGAAATGGTAGTTATGGTTTACCCTCATTACATGGCACATTGAGCCACATGAGGAAAATGTGTGACATTTGTAGAAGGTACAGAGATGTTTTTCATATGGCTCTCTTAGCAATCCTCATAAAGCTAAGAATGAAATATAAAAATTCTACCAAATGAGCTATAAAAATAGTGTTCTGATTACCCAAATTTCGTTCTAACATCTTCCTAAATAAGTTCAGGTCACTCAAGGACAGTTGCTTACAATAAACTTTAAAAATGCTTATTTTCAGGTTTTTTGTAGAAATGGCATGTGTCAGAACATGAAGATGTGTTCTTTTCATGCATTTATGACCAGTTTCTACTGTGTAATGCAAAAAAAAAATGTTTTTCAATCTTTACATTTTTCACAATTGACTGAGTCTTTATTTAACATTTGTACTCAGATGTCTTGGTGGAAGATTTCTAATAACTAGTTTTTGGATGATTTTATCTGGATATCAGGATTCTTTTTTTCATAACCAAATGTATAAAATTTACTAACAGAAAACATCTCTATTATAGGTTATCTTTGTGTTATAGATGGTAGTTTTTAGTAAGAAAACTATAAAACTTGGAGAATCACATGCTCAACATAGGAAAAGAATAAAGTGGGCTACTACTGCAGGCGGGGACTACTCTGGGCAGTTTCCCTTTTAAACATTGGTCTCATGAATAGAAGATACCTTTGTACTTGGGGAGCAATACAATGTTCTAATGATAAAGCTGTGTAAGGTTTCTTGTGTGAGTGTGTGTGTGTGTGTGTGTGTGTGTGTGTGTGTGTGTGTGTCTGGTGGGAGGAAGGGGTCCTTAATTTCTAGACATGGTTGTTTGTGAAACAGTTAAGTTCATAATGGAGGGTGTTTGGGAGGCCTTTAAGGATGAATGGTTCTCCCCTATGCCAGAAATATTTTAGATAATTTTCTTGAATGTGTTGTTTAGATATCACATACTAATGAAAGTTAATAACATTTTTATGTATCTGAATACCACTTTGAAGTCGTACCCCAAGGTGTGAAGTACTGAATAAAAGATTCAAAGAAGTGCTGACATAGCAACTTCAGAGGTGTGATAGGAGGTCACATGAAAATAACCTCTAATCCAAGTCAGTTCTTTACCAACAATTGATTTTTTTTTCCTTTCAGGTGAGGAAGAAGTTCTAGATAAATAGTGTTATCTGCCTCTTATAGCTACCTACTACTGCTGCTTATATCTGAAATAAGTAATTCAGTATACCCTAATTTTTTGACCTGCCTTGTTCTAAATAGAGAACATTTGAGAATTCCATGTTAGAAGAATTCTTATGTCCCAAAGAAGCTCTTACACATGAACATGTATACCATGTGTGGCTTTTATAGAGTGCTGCTAATATGAGTTAATTGTATGAGTGTCCATGTAAAGTACATACAGCATAGGGTTAAAAGCTTTATGGTTACATCAGTTTACTTCATTGAGCCATCGAAGATATTTCTTTTTGTCAGTGTCCTCCTTGAAAGTTTTTTTTCCTTAGTAATTTGAATGGGCAAGGCCCTTAGCTACTAGCATGAAGGAACCCAGAAAACTTAGAACTTGGTATTGAGAACCAAAATTTCCCAAATTACATATTCTATGCAAGACTCTCTGCTCATGAAGACAGTGCTGACCAGTTATAAACACACAGTGAGTGAGTTGTTGATAGCTAGATTCAGAATGAAGTGCAAGCTGATAGCGTTCAATCCTGGACAGTTCCCCACAGAGACTGAGGCTCCAGAGAGGTAAGATCTCTTGTTTGTGGTGGTCATTCTGTTTGACCCTATTAAAATCAGGAAACAAGTCTTTTTCCCTTTCTATCTTTGACAGAACTACCTTATATTTTTAAATATTTTATTTATTTGTTTAATTTATTGGGTATAGAAATAAAATTTGGACAGGGCTGCAGAGCTCCCTTTGGTAGGTGACCTGCCCCCCGCCCAAGCCATAACAACAAGAATGATAGGTATTTTAAAAATAGCCTTTCTGCTTTGCTAATTATAGCCATATCTACATTTTATACCCTTTTTTGCTCCTGCTTTTTTCAAAATGTTTCAGGAGCCCTACCTACGAAGACTTTTTGATTTTATAATCTATCATGGTTAAAGAATGAGTTTTCTGATTTTCTTTGCTAAGAAAAATTTGACCCAGTCATGGTGGCTCATGCCTGTAATCCCAGCACTTTGGGAGGCCTGGGGGCAGAGAAATCGCTTGAGGTCAGGAGTTTGGGACCAGCCTGGGCAAGACAGTGAGACCAAAAATTAACCAGGTGTGGTGGTGCGTGCCTGTAGTCTTAGCTACTCA